>NC_133898.1:76940135-77281750 GCF_964199755.1 Larus michahellis
AATTCACCTGTGGTGTAAGCCTATTTATTTCGCTCGATTTAGATTAGATTTGAAATTGGTTCCTACTGGGACTTTAAATGATGATTAAATTTGAAATGTCGCTATCAGCCTTCAGAAAAGCGAGAGCTCCGGCAGGCGCATGCAGCCTATGGAAGGAAGTGGTGCTGAGCCACCTGGAGAGCACCCATCCATCTTCCTGAAAGAAAATCATTAAATTCTTCTACCAGAAGCTTATCAAGTTACGGGACTTTTAACAGAGCAGCCTTCTAGGTATCGTACTTTGTCTCCCTGAGAATGGCAGAAGTTGCCAAATTTCATTACAGCTGTGATAAGACGGTTGGACCTTGTGTCCAACGAGCTGTAGCAGCTGTATGATACCTGGAACAACCGCTGCTTGAAGGAGTGCAGTAATTTCTCTCTTCGGCACTGTGCTGGCTCACAAATTCGTGACACAGCTCCAGATGTTGGGAGGCAGCTGTTCATCAATGCTCCTGGTGGTATAAAATGTGCAGAGGTTCCTGTGGTTTGAACGTCTTCTGCCATCATGTCAACCTTTGTCCAGTTTCAGCTAGGTGGCTCTCGCCACCTCAGTGGTCTTCAGCAGTGGCACAGGTGGGAAGAAAATACAGTATTGACCTTATTTAGACAGTTGTTCAGCATGGTCTGGACTGGAACTACCTTCTCTGCGTTGTAAATGAGTTATTATCAGGGTGAGGGAAATATTGAGGCCTAATGGCTGCCACTCTGTACCTCCAACCTTGCCTGCAAACACGTTCTACTTTAATAGCAAATGGAAACGATGATAAAACTTTAAAGATTTGATAAAACACCTACCTTTACAGCCCTGTTAAACCACTGCCCACCCTAACCTGGCAGGCAGCATTGTAAGCTTGGTTTCAGCACCTCCTTTTTCCAAAATCAAAATTCATTGCCTTTCTTGTGTCAGCAGACGGTTATATTTCCCTCCCACTGAAGATTAGAGGTGCTTCTGTGGGAATGTCACGGATTCGCAGTATGCTCCGTATCTCATTACAAGCGCCCAGTCTCACCTGCGGTACAAATTAGGTGAGCACTTAACAGTGGCCCGCCTTGCCTTGTCCATGAAGCTGCAGTGTGCGTTGCAGAGCTGCTCCGCATACTGTGGATTCAGAGCTAAGCTTACTCGCAATGTGCTTGTGAGCGGCAGCAGATGTATTTTTCTTTCCTGAATGCTATTTTGACCTTTCTGAATGCTGATCGACAGCAGCTCAGGTGCTTCCCCTACAGGTGCTGCGATTGCCGGTAAGGAAATATTTTGGAGGCATAACTGCCCCAGAAGGCCCCCATTGCAAACAGGGGTGTCTGGGAAAGAACATGCAAGGGGCAGGTGGGAACGCTAGAGGGATGGCAGTAGAAGGGGAAGCGCTGCTCCAACAACGCTTAGGCAAATTAGTTTTCAAAACATATTTAGGGACTGACAAATGACAGGATCAGTATTTGGACTAGAGGTTTTCAAAAAGTGCTTCAAAGTTGGTCCAGTGTCACCCCTCATAAAACTGAGAGCTTTGCCACGAACTGTGGTAGGAGAGAAGTTTGAGGTCAGTGCTTAGTTCCTCTTGAGGCCGTTGAGCACTGATGGCTGATACAGTGAACTGGTATTACTGCTCTCACAAAGGGAGTAACAGAAGTTCATAAAAGCAGAGATAAATTTATATCTGGAGACATATGCAACTTTCCAAGGTGGCAAGGAGATCATTGGAGTAGCTCAAATCAAAATCACAGACAAGAGGAAATACAATTCTATCTTATTTTGCTTACTTTAAAGGATTAGAACACAGACACTGACCCAAAGACAATAATATCATGATAAGAAAATAATGTAGAAGGGTTAACTGCAAGAGTTAAATCTTCAGAGGGGCATTGAGACAATTACATTTGCCTCTTTTGGAGCAAAGAAGAAATAAAAAATTAGAAAATAATAGAAGAAAATCAGGAACATTGAAAGGAAACAGGCATGCCTATGTGCCAAGGTGTAATGTATTACTAGAAGCAAGAAAATATCCTTACAAACAAACAAACAAACAAACAAGCAAACAAAAAAAAACCTATGGTGTCCTTCTAATGAGGATTGCAAACTCTGGCAATACAGAGGCCACAAATGTGCAAGGGACAACTTATAAAGTGTATTAAAAAAACCTCCAAAACTTTTTTGAATTCATTAAGGTTAGCATCTAAAGGACAAATAATCCAGATATGATAGAACTTGTTAGAGAAAATCGACCATGGTCAACCACCTAAGTGAATCTCTTCATGTCTGCAATGACCATTAAGTAGCTTGAAGAACTTCCAGTGCTAGACCAACTCCCTCTTGTCCACCCCCTTTTTTTTTAAGTAGAAGACACAGAGGATCTCTCTCCAGATGAAAACTTTGGCAGAAGGGCTATGTAATAATGAAGAAAGTGAAGGAAAGGTGAGCAAGTGGTAAATGGACAGAACAAGCGAATGGCCAGGACCTAATTGCATTCGCTCTGGAGTTCTCAAGATGCTCGGAGATAAAATAGCTGAACGGCTGCCAGCGGTGTGCACCCTCTCACCTGCTGCCAGAGGGAAGGGGAAGGTGGAAACGTGATGACAATATTCCCAAGAGGGAATATTGGAGGCCAACCAGGCCCAACCAGGCCAACCATGGCCCAACCAGGGAGGCTGGGCCACTGCAGACCGGGGATTCACAACTGACAGGAAAAGTGTTCGGTGTCGTAAAGAAGAGCACTGCTGAGCACACGGGTCATGTCTCGGAGAAGACTCAGCCTGGATTTTGTAAAGGGAAGCTATGCTCATCTGTTGTCACTCTTTCAAGACAGCAACAGCCCAGACCTCCTTGTCCATGTTCTTGTGCCAGATCCCAGGTTTTTAAAGAGGCTTTCTTAAAGTCTCCAGAGTTTCTTAATGGGGGGGGAACGACGGGGACAGGGATGGACACGACACAAGAGAACAACTATAGAAGACTTTGTGATAATGAACAATTGTATTACAAAACAGAAGATGAAGTGCAGTTTCCCACTAAAATGTCAGCTCAGTAGTAGTTGGGGGAAAAAAAAAGAAGAAAAGACAAAGAAAGGAGGAGAAGGAGAAGGAGAAGGAGAAGGAGAAGGAGAAGGAGAAGGAGAAGGAGAAGGAGAAGGAGAAGGAGAAGGAGAAGGAGAAGGAGAAGGAGAAGGAGAAGGAGAAGGAGAAGGAGAAGGAGTCGTCATTTGGAACAAGACACAAACCCAAACATACAACTGAGACCCTGGGTACCTCTATACCCTGACTGCTGAAGGAAGTTCCCTTGTCTCAAAGATGGTAAAGGAAAAATGGCTAAGTTTCTTCAAAAGACAGTCAGATGTATGGAACAGCTTTCAGGTGAGGAATAACTATAGTCAATTAGACTCTTCAGTCTAACCAAAAAATACCCCAAAACCCCACAAAACTACATTCTCTATAAAATTGCAAGTGTCGTAGAAGAAACAAGTAGGGATATTTCCCATCCTTTCAAATACAAGCAAATGGGGCATCAAGTGACGCTAGCAAGTGTCAAATTCAAAACCGAAACAAAGTGAAGAGGTTGATCCCTACACAGCATGGAAAGAAGATGATAAACTCCTTGTTGAATGACATTATGGATGCTAAAAAGATTCCTTGGGCTCAAAAGAGCACCCGGAATATTTGAGAGAGGAAAAATCTATCACAAGCTGTTAAAAACAAGTCACCACCTCTGGCTCAAAGTTCCCCCATGACATTTCTGCCTGTGGCTAAAAATGTGTTTTGGGAATTATTGCTCCTGGCTTACCCTGACCTTATCGCCTCCTCTAGGCATCTGCTGTTGAAGGCAGGAAACTTGACTAGGGGTATCTTTGCCCTGGCCAAGAAAAGCCTTTGTTTTTCTCCGCTTACCCTAGCCAACAGGAAACACAGTAAGGGCCTGTTTGAAGAGGAAAAAATAGAGAAATGTGTAAGTGGAATTAAAGAAATCCTTTATCCAACTGCAAGACAAAAGATCTCATTGCATCTGTGTATGAAACACCATGTAAGCAGTTTCTATTTGCATTTTTAATCAGATCCATTTTCATCTTTCACTCTGGAGCCTCAAACCCATTACTAAATTTCAGATAGGATGCTAATCAATGCAACCAGGTACACGTTCACTTTTTCCCAAAATGGATCATAAACAAGCACAAAGAAAGCTAGAAGATGAGGTGTATTAATTATTCCGTCCAATGGCAACCTTATCCAGAAGATGTCACCAAAACACAAGTAGTGCTCAGAGTTCCCAGAACAAGGAACATAAATGGAAAGACTTCAGACTTGTGCAAGAACCACAGAAAAATCAAGAAGGATATTGAAAGAACACCTCAAAAATAAAATTATTCTTTTGCAGGAACAAGATTAAACCCTCATATCATCATGGCAAGAAGGTTGGCATACAGATGAAATGATGTACAAACAGCAAGTCACGCAGACAAAACATCATGACATTGTTTTGAGTGGAGATCGCATTCTTGTCAAATTAACAAAGCACAGGCATAGCAACCAGAAACCTGATGGTTGGGTTTTTTTCCATCCTCACTGAGTCCCTTTGCTATTTGTCTTCTCTGGTTCCTCCTTATCAATACCTTACTTCTGCCGGGGACTTGCACGTTAACAATCTACTTCTATCTCAGCTCGTGTCTCTGTGCTGTTAGGGAGTATAGCCACGCACATACTGAATCAATAGCTAATTGTTGCACTATAGAGCTCAGCTTCATGCTTCAGAAGACCATGTTCACCAAGTCTTTTCCTTTTGCACTTGCATGGTGAATTTTAAAGCACAGAAGATCATCTTCGTCTGACTGCAAACAAAAATTGAGCAAAGAAAGAACAAAGGGTTTCATAACCCAAAGGAAAGAGAAATGCATCAAGCGCAGCAACTAAAAACATTAGTGCACACAAATGCAGAGCTACTCTAGTGGTACCTGCTGTGAGACAGCTGGACCCAAACCACCGCAAAAAACTAGGTGGTTAGTTAGGTCAAATCAGTGCCTGGAGCGAAGTCTCAGTGTTTCTGAGAGTCTGGTCCTGTGTGGCAGAAATGTTGCCGCTGCTGCAATCTCAAGCAGATCAGCAATCCGCAGCTCGTAGCTGATGAGTAAATATAACTTCATTTCTTTGTGACAGCTGAGTGCAGGTATGAGCCAGCATGGCTCGTGTTGACTAGCACACTGTGTCTCGGAAGAGATGCTATTGCGGGAACGAGTTCAACATAAAGCACAGAGACCAGGATATCAGCCAGAAGGAATTGTCCCGAGTCTTGAGCTTTGGGTTTAAGGGCTCTCTTGACCCTCTATGACACCCGGAGATAAGTCCCATTTGACCATGTTTATCCTTCTCTAAGAAGAAACGAAAACAAATCTACCTGGCAATGGTAAAATACACAGATGCTTCAGGACTGACAACCTGTTTCGCTGTATCACCATCTGAGTATGGCTTTTCACAGACCTCCCTGATGAAGGTGTTCAAGGAGCAATAACAGTGTGAATCACAGAGCTTTTAAACTCAATAGCCCTTTTTTCAGATCTTGTTTGTACACGTGACTGCCCAAACCATTTACACAATTTTGAGCACAAAGCTAAAAATAACATTTGCTCCAGTGCTTCTTGCACTGTTAATGGAAGAAGTTTTGTAAGAAGTGCTCCTAGGAGACTGTGCATTGTAGTTGCATAATATGAGTAATCAGGTTCTTATAATGTCAATTAGGCAGGTTTAGCTTAATCTCTAGGAACCTTAGGCTGTTAGAAAGGGTGTCCTTTTTGATTTTGTAACGATCAAAACAATGGAATGGGGCCAGGTCTATGCTAAAAAGAAAAAAATTTCTGTTACCTTGAAATCTGAAAGTATTTCACCATGAAGTTCCAGTGTCCTGAAGATAGCTGTAGTCTAGGCAGATTTTGTTATATGTTTCTAAATTATAAATCTATATATATTGATATATATATATATATATATAAACACACACACACTGTTAGAAACAGTCCATTTCCATAACTAGATTTTCAATCTACCCAGTGCAATCCCAGAATCGTAGAATGGTTCGGGTTGGAAGGGACCTTAAAGATCTAGTTCCAGCCCCCCTGCCATGGGCAGGGACACCTCCCACTAGACCAGGCTGCTTAAAGCCCCATCCAGCCTGGCCTTGAACACTGCCAGGGATGGGGCATCCACAGCCTCCCTGGGCAACCTGTTCCAGTGCCTCACCACCCTCACAGTAAAGAATTTCTTCCTGATATCTAGTCTAAATTTCCCCTCTTTCAGTTTAAAACCGTTACCCCCTCATCCTATCGCTACACTCCCTGATAAAGAATCCCTCCCCATCTTTCCTGTAGGCCCCCTTCAGGTACTGGAAGGCCGCTATAAGGTCTCCCCGGAGCCTTCTTGTTTCCAGGCTGAACAGCCCCAGCTCTCTCAGCCTGTCTTTGTAGGATAAGCAAGTCTTCTGCAAAAATTGATAAAAAACAATTTAGCCAGTAATGAGGTAAAATGAGAACTCCTTTAAAAGCAGAATTTATTTGGGTTTCCAAAATGAATAGCATGCTTCTTGACTGAAGAAGTTCAAATTGTAGAGAGTCCTTAAAAAAAATCAATGCATAGAACCTAGCTTTGTTGCTTGTGTCTCAACAATCAAAGCACTGTTTTGTTTCAGCTAAAGAGAAGCGATTTCCTTAGCAAGCTCTGAATGTTAAAAAACACTGCAACAGAAAATAAGGTTTAGCTGCAGACGCACGCTTAAAGTAGTAATAAAAATGCTATTCTACTTTACTAGTATGTTGGATCCCAAATCATGACTAACGGATGAAATCAGCATCTTAGACATCACATAGTCCTGAGCTCCCCCCCAGAGAAGAAACTCAACAAGGAGAGAGGGTCAGGAAGTTAAAAGCAATCTCTGCAGAAGTCAACTGTGTCATAAACCCAATTCTCCAGTGCTTACGATGAGGACTTACCTGGTTCCCAGAGTCTTTTTCAGAAAGCTCTTCTGATTTGCTCCTACCCATAACAGGGGTTTGCTTTCTGTTTTTCTGAGTGAGAATAAACAGAGGTGGAAGGAGTGGGGCAGGTGGTTGTGTAGTGTAAGCTAGGACTGGAGAGAAGGTCAAGTTACTGACAAGGTTTCATTCTTTGTCACACATTAAGAAGACCATATAGCTTTATATAAGGCTAGACTTTACATCAGTATCTAATGCCTGATTAGACATAGTTTGGGAGAGCAGGCATCCAGCCTTAACGGGTAGAATGAAATCAGACTTTCAGGCTCTGGGAAGCTCTGTTTGCAGATCTACCAGGCAATAAATCACTGGAAATTCACAGGCTTTTAGACAGAATGACAGAAATCCTCCTCCATTCCACAAAACCATTTTTTGCTCTCTTTGTCATAGCCTAAAAGAGGATGGTTGATAATAAACCCTCAAAATTCTTATTAATTTGCTGCTGTTTGTGCAAAACCTTCCTGGTTTCACACAGACCTGGACCTAGGATGTTGGGACCAACCAGAACCATCACGGTTATCAACTGTGTAACCGATGAGATCTTTGCAATTTTAAAAATCAATAAGCTTTCAGTGCATACTTCCATGAGCACAGCTACTCACAGAGAAATGGAAAAAAGCCAGGAGATGCTGAAATGCACTTTTTTCTCCTTTGTTATTTTGCGAGTAGACCCAGATCCTATTCTCTACAGACATCACAGTTAGGTTTGCTGGTAGATCCCAAGAAGAGCATTTACCGTCCTAACACACATTTTTTGAGGAAAAAAAATGCTTCCAAATGCAACAGTGAGTAGCTTGAGCTACTGTCAACTACATGCAATTGAAAAGTCACATTTTACTTGGCATGCTGATCATTTAGTCTTCTATATTTTTCAACCAGTGCTTAGCAGCATTCACAGGCTGTCATATACATTGCAATTAAAAAGATGACATAGTTATGAGAAAATTACTAGTTCTTTACATCTACTTTTATCTTCTATTCTTTACTGTTGTCTCTATCAGTAGAGAATACAACATTACGTATTGCTCTTTTATCAAATTCCCCCATGCAGTACTTGCTGGTACGGATTTCTTACGTTCTAAGGAGCTACAGTCATGGAGTTTCTGTAGTTGATGTACCCACAGTACTGATTACTTAAAAATGGGATGGAAAATGTAATTATGCAAGTGTACCTTCAATTTCATTCAGAGAAAGACTGGGGTTACATTAAGGCTGACCTCTCTCTCAGTCTCTTCTCTGAATATTTCACTGCAAGCAACAGAACAGAAGTGTTGTTTCAGAAGCTACACTATCGTGGTGATGGTGATCCACTGCCAAATGTGGCACTGATGCTAGGGACAGAAATTTGAGCTGACACTAAGTCACAAGGTCTTTTAAATTAATTTGGCATCAAGTAAAACAGCCTGGCAGACGCAGTAAAGGCTGTGGTTTTTTTTTCTCTGTCAGTCTGGTTTCTTGATGTTCATTTTTCAAACATACCTCCTTTATCTAAGTTGCCTGGCTGGGGCTCTTGGAGGATGCAGAGACAGTTCCTACCCAAAATACAGTAGGTACGAGGCTGGGTGAGCTTCCTCTCCTGATCCTGGCTGTGCAATTTGCTTCCTTAGCTGAGACACTATATTAGTGATTAGAAACAGCAGACGTGAGAATAATATGAGAAGAATCTGTATTTCTCTGGTGAAGAAGAACATTGACCATGCCTGTGATAAGACGTGGCTCTGACAGTCTCCACCCCAGCAGCAGTACTTCCAACTCCAACCTTTTGTCCTTAAATCAGGAGTTCCTCAGGGCAGGTAGGTATCTTCTGTTGAAGTTCAGAGAAGAAAAAGAATTCTCAACAGCACCATAACTAATTAGAGGCTTCTATTAGGGAAGATAGAAAAGAAGGTTAACCAAATTTCTGTGACCATGCAGATACTTAAGGACTTGCTAATTAAGAGGCTGGATAACTCATAGGCTTAACCTGAACTACATAGCTAAGCGCATGACTGCCTGAAAGCCTGTATCTTCAGCCACTCTAGGGCACTTGGAGCATTCTGGTATTTACAATGTTTTGTGGTACAGAATCCTGTCTACTAAAAACTAGGCTGAACCCTTAGTTTATTTTACAAGCAAGTCAACTAAGAAACTTAGATTTTAATAATTTTCTGTTAGCATGAAAGTAGGATGGTTTTAAATGAATCACAGTAAGTAGGAACGTCCTAGACAGCCTGTGCGCTTAGCCATCTCAACTTACGTATTTGTCGTATTTTTTTAAAAAAAAAACAATGAAGTAGAAATATGCAAGATCATTCCTTTTTTATTTGGTAAATGACAGCATTGTTTCATATAAAATAAAATAAAATATAATCATTCTGATCAGTCACCCACACACTTTCTTTAAAGCTCTCATATATTGGATCAACATTTAGGAAGCAGAGCAAGTCCTGGCATTTAAGTAATATTATAAAAACAGCCAAGCTGCGATAGCGAACGTGTGTCCTTCCTTTGTATGTCAGCTTCCCTATGCACACACGTTGTAATGGGATGCTGCTCAGCAATAGAAGAGCATGATTTTCACAATTGGGAATTTCACAATTAGAACTCCCCTCCCCCTTTACGTAGATGAGCAATGCAGTTAAGGCCCCCCCTCTCCCCAGCGCCAGCTATTCGCTGAGCTGCTCCCTCATCCTGCCTCTGATGGCGTGGTGGTCCTCCGAGCCCGGCGTCTGCGTCTCCCACTGCAAGAAGTTAGCCGCAAGGTCCTGCGCACAGTCAGCTTCTGGGTCCTCCCATGCCTCAGTTTAAACTGAACGGGATCCTTACGTGCCCTGGGAACAGCCACAGCTATTGCTGTGCCATATCCCCACTTCATCCAATGTTCGTTGCTTTGTCGGTGGTATGTAACCCCTGCTGCCGAGGAAAGACGAATTAAATAAGATAAAACTGTTGCAAGATTTGCTCAACTCCAAACAACACAGCTGTCGTTTCATCCTTTTTCATATTCAATGCAGTTGCATGAAAACAAGCTTGGGTTGTTGATTTTTTTTCCCCTCGGTATTTCAGGGGACAGTCACTGTGAACGAACAGTGGTGGTGTCTCATTCTGCTGCTTTGCTCTGGCTATTATTTAAGGCTTGTGTAATTTTTATGTTCTTCTACACTCATATTTAATGTAGCTGTATTTTGAAGCACATACACACACACAAATTCAAATTTTAGGATTTATTATAAAAAGGCTGGACAGATTTATTATCATCCTTTAAAAGAATACCAAGTCTTCAATGTCTACCCACTTTATTGCCGGTCCCTCCTTAGCATCAGTCTGATCTCCATTTGTTGGGATGTTTGGGGGCTTTTTTTTTGGCCCGAATTTTCAAAGTTAGCCAGTTATTGTGATCTTGTTACTATTCCAGCTGAACGTCTCCGAAACCAGCGTGGTCAACCCTCAAGCGCTGCATTGCTCAGGAATGTGAGCTGGCTGCCTGCTTCTGAAGCACTGCAGGGAGAGCGCCGTCATCCCAGGAGACTACCCCATCACTGGCCCAAAACCTGAACATTTTTGCAAATGGAAATCCTAACACATAAACCAGCACTAGCATATGCAAGAAATATGTAAATCAACTCAAGCTTTCAGCTACCTCACATTTCAAAGACGGGATACACGTGTTAGAACAAGAGACCTACTGCAATCGTTTGGGTTGTTGGCATTCCACTGACGTCCTTGCAGTCCCCTCTGGAGCACACTGGCTCCTAAAGGAGGGCAAGCAGCAGGCTTTTGAGTGTAGTGAACGTTTCTTTCTAGGGAGGCAGAAGCTGAAAAGTATTTATAGTATTCTCTTTTAACTTGCATACTGCTGCCGTTGATGTCCGAGGTGTTGGTGAACGATCGTCACAAGTCGTAATTCTGATCTCTTTGATCTTTCTCATGTGCCTGCGTAATCTTCACGGGCTACGAGAGACAGGCAAACACGTCCTCTGCGAATGAGCGTCTGCGGAATGCAACTTTTTTTTTTATTCTTTCAGGGAATGCCAGGATGAAGGGACCAGCACGAGGCAAGGTCTTTGTAGGCCCTCAGGCCACCAGGATGGGGGGATAGAGTACCCTTGGCTGGCTGAGGCAGGAAGAAGATGAACCTGCCCAGTGCTGAGGCTCAGAGGAGAGTGCCCGGGACTGAGAGGCTTCCCGGGGTTCAGAGATGGCCCCTCGCTCCACAGTCCCCAAGGGCAGCTCTAGGCGAGGCCATTCTTCCTCCCTGACACCTGAAAAGGCACACAAAGGCTTACGTGTTTTATAAACCACAAAGGCTTACATGTCTAATAAACCACATCTTGTGAAAGTTAATGAATGGCGGTGGCCACAGCACGTTCTCCCTTTAAATAGAAGTGATGATGCCTGCAGCGGGATGCTGGATCCTATCATCCACCCTCAAGGTAGCATCTGCCCACTCATTAAGTGGTCCAACAGGTTTTCTCTGCTTGGGCTAAACAGGGAGCGTGCAATTCATTTCACTCAGAAGTGGAATTTAAAGCAGAGTTTAAAACTGCAGACCCAGAAAATTGATCTTAAAAACCTGGGCGACTCTGTGAAGAGCTCATAAAACCAAAATTAAAGCTTTAAAGTAAATGCAAAAGCCATCATCTACTGCATTATGTTTCTCGGTTATACCAATTTAAAATTTTCACACTGAGATAATCAAGGTAGCCCAACTCTGTCAGTAATATCACCTCCGCTAACGCCCTGCAAGCACAGCAACAAACCCTCTCAGGCAGGGGGCCGGGTGCCAGCACCAGCTACCGAACTTGAAATCAATTTTTTCTCTCAAGTGTAACTTTATTCTTGTACTCTATGAATATATCACTGTGTACAGGAACAGCTGTACACACATCTTACAGAGATAAGATGAAACCACTGACTTAATAAATTCATTTTTTATAGATGTACAGCGCTTCTGTACAGCTGCGTAACGCAGAGCAGGACTGAAGCAAAGTAATGCAAAGCAGGAAGAAAGTAAAAACAAGGAGATCTTTAAGATCTGTTACAGTTTCTTGCTCCAGAAAGGAAGCCCTATTTCTTTCCTGTGAGCTTTATTGTCTTAGTGAGGGATTGCTTTGAGAGTTTTCACTGATTTTGTCTCAAGGGGGTTGAAAACAGGTTTTATTTCTCATTCTCCTGTCACCCATGCAAGTAAACTGGCATTTGCATTCACAGTTCTCCTTCTCCTATGTCACGATGTTTTAGGTTTACCTGGTCTGCAAAGTGCCCCAAAATAAGCTGGACTTGAAGTATCCATTGCAGATTTCAATAAAAAGGAAAAAATACGGATGAAATACCTTATCCTCTGAGTTAAGAAATGTAAATTATTAGTTCCACTACTGAATTATGGCATGGAATTTCACTCACCAAATATTCACTTGGAATTGGAGGGGAAGAGAATAAGGAATAAAAAACCACATTCAGAATGAAGAGAGCTGACTGCAGAAGCCAGCAGTTACTGCTCTGCTGGCAGCCAGCTGAGGCATCTGCATTTATTCTAAAAGCTAGCAAAATGTGAATAAGCAAGTTATAACGTACCACTGAAGCAGTAGAAAATACCCTCTTATAACTTTCTGTTTGTGGTAATACCATTAATAATATGAAAACCTATTTTTTCACCCTTATTAGACCACTTGAGCCTGATCTGAAACTCTTCAATGTCCTTCTCTCACCACGAGAGTTAGTTAATGGCTCCCTCTAACTCCAGGGTCACACATCTCAGCGCAGTTCAAGATTGTGCTTTCGGCAGAGGTAACCCTCACAGGGGGCAGATCTGCCCACCGCTGCGACCATTTGATGATTTTGAAACAAGCAGAGGCGTCTAGGCAGAAGCGCTGTGGTCGTCTTGCTCTGACGGCTTCGTTATCTGGCACGATGCCTGGCATCTTTTGATGCCTCGTTATCTTGTAAAAGCAGAACAGCCGCCCACGTGGTACAGTTTTTCCAATGAACAAGTCACAAGACTCTCAGAGATACAACTGGTGAAAGGCTGTTGAAATGCTCTTAGAATTATAATGACAACTTATCAATGCTTGGAACAAAATCATCCTTTTACTGATTAATTCACAGGCTCCGGGAAGAGTATTTGCTTGTAAAATCTCTTCTACTTTTTTTTTTTCTTTCTTTCTTCTTCTGTATTTTTTAATGGTGATCTGTAAAATGGGAATGTTAAGAACAGGACAGCCGTGGACTCTTCTGAATTTAGCTCTGTTATCAGATAGTTTTCTCGGGAGACTAATAAATAAAAGCAAAACATGGCTTTTCTCACCAAATAACAACTGCTTTGACACGCACAGTTTGAGAGATAAGCTGCCTGTGCATGTCATCATCTACAGACCTGTGATCTTTATACTACAGCTCTGTTGCCCACTGGGTAGCCAACCCTAAAATGTGGCCATCAGCCCACCTGTGACCATGCAGAAAAGGAAGCTCCTTAGGACGCTTCAGCCGAGCAGAGATTTCCGTGTGTGGAAGCTGGTAATAGAAACAGCTTCGGATGAAACTGCATCTGTCTTTTTTCAGCAAGCAATAGTGAGAGCCTGTATTTCAACCAGTAGCCAGTAATTAAAGATCCCTTACTCAACTTAGTCAACCCCAGGCAAAAAATAAAGATCTGAACACGCTTTGCTTGTTAGCAGATATTCGGCTGATGCACTACAGCCTCTAAAAATTATGCTCTAAGTAAAGGGAGATGATAAGCAGAGGAGACTCAACATTAGATAAATTTACATATGGAGAAGAACCTTTCTATCTGACAGGCTTGAATCACACTCTCTGAGGACAAACAACTCCACATCTTTCCAAAATAAGCCGCAACACTCTTTCTTTCCAATAGAGGAATGACTCAGAGAGTGCCACTGTCACCAAGGCTGTCTGTGAGTCCTTCAGAAGTCACAGTGACACCCTCTCTGGCTTTGAACACTGGACAACAAAAGCCAGCGTGATTTTCACACTTGAGGCTGCAAAACAGCAGGTGGTTTGCATTTGTATTTAATGCAAGTGGAACAACGGCAGGGTTTATATAAACTCACAGAGTTTATAATTACAAAGACCCTATGGTAAAGCGAAAATCCTCAGAAGGCACCTCTCCCTGTCAAAACCCGTGATAGGGACTATAGTCCATGCAGAATAGCTCCTGCGCTAGAAACTCCTGTACCCTGAGACCTGGCCAGTGCCAAGGCTCGTCCTCTTTGCAAGCAGATCACTGAGAGAAGTAAAGGACACAATGACACGTTTCTGAGAAGGCAGATTAGAGACTAAGAGCACCGAAACCAACATTTGCCTTGGCTGGAAGAGGAAGTGTGCTGTAAAGATAAGTCTCTGAGTTTTGTCTGCAGCACTGCTATTTGTGTCCTGCAAGGGGAAATCCGCCAGGCCAACACGATATGACAAAACCAAGACAATACAACATTAGGTTATCAGAAGTTTCTTGTTTTCAGTAGTGATTTTCTCTTCAGGTCGAGCTACAAGGCAGGGCAAGCGCTGGCTAGAGATTGCGGCATCTAGAGAGACTCTTACCTCCTTGAGGAAAGGAACCCGCTACGTCTGTGTCAGCCTTTTGAAGTTACGTACCTAAATGGAGACAGAAAACACTTTGCACCCTCTCCCCAGGACAGGGAAGTACATTTCTCAGTGTTGAAACCTCTGTTTTACTCGCTGCTCTGGGTACTTTTCATCTTTTACCTTATCTGAACTTGAAATCACCTACCATCCCCACTCACAGCAGACAGTTTATGCAACATCTTTCACAATCCAGGCACTTGGTCCACAGAGAAAAAAACCAGAGATGCTGGCATCCAGATGCACTGGGGTCATCTACAGCTTTTTCTTTGTTTTGCCTTATTTTGGGCCTTCTCCCTCCCAAATCTTTCTTATGCAGCCTTTAAAAAGGCTATGATGGAATGATACCACATTGGTAACAATTGCAGAGCGTAAGCAGGCCTAGTGAGCTCTTTCATCTCAAAGCTGTTTCCAAGAAACTGAGGTACATATTGATTAAGGCCATAAATTGCTCATACTCCTTTGAACACTGACTGCACAGTCGAGAAGACAAAGGAAGTACTTTATGTACTAAGGATCAATTTTATTTACTTGCGATGAAAAATACTTTACCCCAAAAGACATCTTGCCAGTATGAACAGGATACTTAGGTTTTTAGTCCCATTAGATCAGCCACTGCATTAATTCTAAAGAGACATCGTCCAAAGAGTCCAGAGCGAGGGCACTCAGGTGTGTAGCTCCAGAAGCAGCTCTACGCATTGAAAAGATGCTTGCTAGGATCTAAGTGGTATTACATTTTTCTTTTTGGCAATAATTAACCTCAATAAAATGCAGGAGTTTTCCAACTTGGTAAAACTCAGACAAGAGTGATGTGGCATTACTAATATGGGAAGGGAAATGTTGTATTAGGATATGAAATACGGTGAACATCATGCACATAATCTGAAAATCACAGCTCAGTGCTGACTTCTAAGGAGATTTTGCAATTGTGCCAGAAGATGCTTCCCCAACAAGGGAGTAAAAATCTGAGCTGTTTATCATTTACTAATACATACCACAACTGTTAGAGACAGCTTCTTCAAGATCTAATATTGTAATATATATTTTGACAGCTGTAATCTTGGGATAAACAACACTGAACATAATGTGATTAGCAGCTATAATTTGCACTTGACGTGAACGCAATAATCCTAACTCAAATCTAAACCAGAAAATGAGTAACTATGAAATTTTCAGGAGTCAGCCCTGGAGATAAACAGAGAATACCCGTCTCTGTTGTGGAAACAGTCTGACGCTCAGCTGGGCTCTGAGAAATACCACTTCCAATAAAGCCGATCCAAACACCTCATATCAATTTAGCTGTAAATTATAAAGGGTGGGTTTTCAGACAGAACAGGGAAGAACTTTTCCAAAGCCTCTGATGTTTTTATACTGCATTAGTTAGCATAGGAAGAACTGATTCCTGGGTGACAAATATGTTATTAATGCCAAACACCACTCTTGGAAATCAGAGACAACAGGCACCTGGTAGCTTAGTTCTAATCAAGGAGATTTTATTATCTCTTCTTTTCTTTCAATTTTTGTTCTTGACAGTTTTTCTTACATTGCTTTAAACACCTCAAGTAACTTGTCGTCTTCATTGTGTTTTGGGAAACCATTCTAATTTGATAGGTAATAATTACAAATTTACCTGCAGGCTAAATTTTTTGTTAATTAGTTTAGTGCCATTGATTTCAGAATATCTCCCTGCTTTGAGAGACCAGCCTTTCAGGCACTCAGGAAAGCTCACAGCTATGGACAGAAAGTGTTATTTTACCTACTTGTATAAAGCCTTTTTTTTTTTTTTCCCCAGAACCAATCTTTCCACATTTCAGACATTCCTGTCAGTCCCTCAAGATTTCTTACCCTTCCTGCAATTACTTAAATTTGCCAGAGCCAATTCTTTGGAAGTCAGAGATCAGAGCCTTGTCTTGGTGCAGCTGTACACGTACTAGCCCCTGCTGACCTCTGCTTAACCACACAAGGTAGCACACATCCGAGGAAGCTAAAAATCTCAGAGAGATTTTTTTTTTTTTAATTTTTTTTTTTAAATCAAGGTGAATTCTTCTTGGAGAGAAGAACTTTTTTTTCCTCTCCCCCGTTTTTCTCACGATCTGAAATTGGAGAGCAAATTTTTACTCTGAAAGATGTAGTTGCTATTGTGGAGTGAAATTAAATAAACCTCAAAACTGAAGGGTGTTTTCTGGAAAAGAAGGTAAAAGACAAACACGAGGAATGTACAAAAGGTTGCCAGTGGTCTTACATGCTTCGTTGTGCACATAACGTAACATTACAGGTAGCAGCTCCACCCTCAACTTAAGAGGCCCTGTGAGAGCAGCAGCAAAAGGCAGTTGTTCAGCTGTCCTGAATATGCACTGTAGAAAAGTGACACCAAGGGCTATGACAAATTGTTATCTGAGGGGACCGTCAGAAACCCTAGCGCAGGACCGAAGCCTTACATAACCCTGCAATGTACTCTATACACACAGGGTAAATTAATCTTTATTAAATAAGTCAAGCAGACAGCTCCAGTAACACCTCATTCCTATGCATCAGTCATTGAGCTTTTTGGCAAACCACAAGCACCGTTAATTAAAAGAAAAAGAGCACAACCATTTAGCAAGAATTACTTTGAACAGTTCAGGTAACAGATGTTCTAGCTACTGCCCACCGCTCCCAGAGCACACATCAGAGCCATCTTGATAACACCACTATGCATGTAGCCACTACTTCTGCCTTCTAAGTTACGTTCAGCTCTTTCTCTGCCTTGCAGGGGCACATTGTGCTGTGTTTTGTGGAATCCATTCCTCCTGAATGGGGACCTGTTGGAGCACAGTACGTGGAAACCACAGCCAGAGAGGACTGGTGCACCCCAGACCTTACACCAGCGTGGAGTAGATATTTAGGCAAGGCATAACTGCAACCAAAGCACTTCTGACTCCCAGGTCAGACATAGCCTCCTTCCACTTTCCATTGTTTCTTCTCTCCAATCTCCTCCTTTCTCATAGAATGCATTTTTACTCTCACTTCTCCCCTCCTGTTGTTGTCTCTGCCCCTTCATAAACAGTTCCACGGCGTGTGAAGTGTACACTTTGCACATGCGTCCAGATAGTGGGCTGCTGCATATCCTTGAACGACTGAAGAGAAAAAGGGGAGCTACACACATACACACCTTCTTGCATAGAGAATATACTCCTTCCCTTATCCCATGAGAACCAAGGTAAAAGTCAGATGCTAGACGTTGTATTGCATATCAATGCAAGAGGCTGTATTTTCAAGAGCTGCTGCGTATGTCTGAGGTTTTATTACATATTTAACATTTAAAATCAGCTGGAAAAATCACTTTTGTTGACTTTTATGTAAATGTCAATTGTCAGAAAGGCTCTAGCTACTTATTTTACTAAGAAAATATTTGGCACCTAAGTATTTCAGTTTTCTATTGCATTTCTATTAAAACCAGTCATATCTATAGGGCACTAAGGCACTCATCCATGAACTTCCTAAGGAATAAATCCCCTGTTTGAATAATTGCAAATGAAAAGCTAAATCCTGAAATTCAATTGCAGTCTGAGTTTTCACTGCAGGCCACAATGTTCTAATAACCTAAAGATTAGAAAAACTGAAAATCTACACAGCAATGTAATCTCCATGGAGAAAGGAAACTTCAGATTCAGGACAATCATTTCTCTCTTACAATTAAGCACATCTTGTTGGAATTTGCAGTCCCCCATTGTAACTCTATGTTAACTATTTTGACAGAATGAATAGTGTTTTCAAGCCATATAACTTTTTGACATCAAAACAAAAATATCCAACAACAACAAAAAGAAAACAGACGAAAAGCCATCATTTGATCCTACAGCGAAGAATGGTCCCATCACAGCCGCTGTGGGGTAATCAATTAGAAGTAAACACAGGTAAACTCAAATTTAATCCTCAATTGCCTACCTTTCATCCACAGGTAATTTGAAAATGTTTCAAATTACATCAGCTCTTCAGGCTGGAAAGATGATGGACAGAAGTTTACAGAATGCTTTCAGTAACGCACAACAGTGTCCTCAAACTACAGGTATTCCCAAAGTGGGGTAAAAAGATGAATAGATATTTAAGTCAGGGATCTGAAAGCTACTGCCAATTCTTTTTTTGTAGCAGGAGCAGAAAAAAGGTTTTGGATGGAGTAACCGCAAGAAATTTATAATCTCAAATGCTGTTGTAGAATATAGACCAACAATAACTGAACTGTAGCAGCAGAACACATGATGGCATTTTCTTTCTTCCCCCTCCCACCCCGAGTAGATAGACAAAACAGAAACAGTGAGTTCTTGTGAGAGAGGTAAAACATGGAGAGATGACCTAGATTAATGACTTCTGTTGTAAAGTATTGGAGTCTAAAATAGTGGTGTTTCATTGGTGTTGGGATTAGAGCCCAATTCTTACATACAAGGACTCCAAAAGTCTGCGAAGATCATTGTAAGATACATTTTCATTTATAAGCCAAAAACCAGTCTACTAGATAGGAGCAGACAATGCTCTAAATTGACAGAGTGAAGCAAAGGTGGAAAAGGCTTGTGATGAAAGAGACCTTAACTGCTCATGCTTTCAATGTTTCGCTCAATTTTTGGGCTTGTGTTAAGACCAGGAACTTCAGTTTTGCATTTTAGTACAAGATAAGGAGATAAAAAAAAAGGCCTTAAAAAGCATATAAACAAAATTCCTATAGATCTTGAAAGGTTTAGAACTAAGAAACACAGGAACGAGGGCTTTAAATGGCCTTTTAATCACTGCTCTTCATATCTGCAAAAGAATAATAGAAGTATTGGAGTTCAGGGAAAGACTGTATTGTCAACTTGCAAAATGACAGGCTTCCAAAACTTGGGTTGGAGAGACACCAAGTATATATCTTTTCTACCAAAAGCAGTGTTGAAGTTATTTGATTATTGTAGAAAATAAGGCCAGAACCAGGCTTATTTCATTGGAGGGAATGAGGAAGTAATGCTACACAGGGCAGGACACTGGATAATTAACAGCTCCCTCGTCCTCCATAGAATCACAGAATGGTTCAGGTTGGAAGGGACCTTAAAGATCATCTAGTTCCAACCCCCCTGCCATGGGCAGGGACACCTCCCACTAGACCAGGCTGCTCAAAGCCCCATCCAGCCTGGCCTTGAACACCTCCAGGGATTGGGCAGCCACAGCTTCTCTGGGCAACCTGTTCCAGTGCCTCACCACCTTCACAGTAAATAATTTCTTCCTGATATCTAGTCTAAATTTCCCCTCTTTCAGTTTAAAACCATTACCCCTTGTCCTATTGCTGTACTCCCTGATAAAGAGTCCATCCCCATCTCTCCTATCGGCCCCCTTCAGGTACTGGAAGGCCACTGTAAGGTCTCTCCCGAGCCTTCTCTTCTCCAGGCTGAACAACCCCTGCTCTCTCAACCTGTCTTCATAGAAGAGGTGCTCCAGCCCTCTGATAGTCTTCATGGCATACATAGTATGGTGTGTCAATTACCTTACCTATTTGAAACAATATCAACTTTGAAAGAGTCAAACTGGCTGCTCCCAGGGAATCCACCCTCTGCTCAGCAGTACGACTGCTGTCCTCTTCTCCAGGCAGACTCCCAGGAACTCGGTCAGTGCTGAGTAACTACTTCATACACACAACCACAGCTGACCTGCTGCCAAGGGATCACTAATCACTTCATTATCCCAATTAGCTGTCTACATAAAAGCACAAGTGTCTCTCTGCTTTTGAACATCAGGAAAAAAAGTAGTTGCATTGGATAATTATGAAACAGATGCTAGAATTATTTAACCTCAAGAAATAACTTCCAGCATTTTAACTTTCTTGGCTATGGTGACTTGTTTCATGTTTGTGTTGCCATCTTCAAATTTTTTTATAGGCCCTCACAACAGGGGAAGTAAAAGCCAGGCAGGTAAAAACCGAAACAGAACTGAAAGCCTGTGGTATTAAATATTCATATACTAGCAAAACACGAAAGGACCAAAATAAACCATCATAACTGCAAAATTTAGCTTTACTTTGCCGTTCAGACTGTAGGTACAGAAATATTTGTAACAGAAATGCCAAGACTTGTATAAATGAAATACAAATGGAAATGCCTGTGTGTGAGGGCACCAGAAGAAAATGAAGACATCAAGGTTTAAAACAATAGCATATAGCTCTAGATAATCAAGTACATGGGGGACAGCAATCAGACTCGTAAACACAGAGGAATGTGTTGCCACCAGGATGCACCTCATCCAGATGTAAACAAGATGATGACAACAAGGATACGTCACGTGTGCCATTCCCACCCTGTCACCCAACCAGAACTCAAGGTACAGCCAGAAAGTTAACTAAACAAGGAAATAAAGGCACCGAGCAGGAACTGCGACTAAGATTAACAGAAGACAAGATAAGCAAGGTTCAGAGGTGAAAGCTCATCCCACGGTAACTGTTGAGTATGAAGAGGCACATCAAGTCTGTCCAGAAATTAGTTTTCTCTCCTGAAAGGTGTTGAGGACTTGGAAGCTGAAGTCCTAGCTCTTGGTGTGGCTCACCACTGATCTCGGATGGCTTGTGAGTACCTGGGTGTGAACGAGCCCAGTCCATGTGACAGAATGTCACTGATGGCAGTTGTTGTTTAAGGTATCTCCTTCCCTTTCCTTAAGGCCTTACACAGACTTCTCTTACATTCATTTTCTGCAAAATTTCAAGTAATGGAGGATTGTTCTTTTTGAAACGAAAGAAGCGACTAGCTTCCTTGCACTAAGGCAACCATTTAAAAAGAACCCCAAAACAACATCCACCTGCCCCTGATGCTACTGAATACGCAACTCCTCAGTGATAAACAGTGAGGAGCCTCAGCTGCTGCAGACACTTGTGCTAATTACTTCCCCCCTCCTCATCTGCAGCAGAAGCAAAAAAAAAAAAAAAAAAAAGTGAAATTGATCTCTTAAGTGCTGTGCCCGAAGAACCTGTAAGGAGAAACTACTTTAACTAAACCAAGGTGAGCAGCAGCATTTCTTCAGGACAAAACTGCACACCCATTGAAAGGAGCGGTGGCTTCAGGACTGCAGAGTTCACAGTAATTAAGAAAAGAGATAAGCAGATCTGGTGGGAAGAGACTGAGAAAGGCTTAAGCCAGGCTGTCACCCACAAAATGATGTCAGAGGCCAGCAGACGATTTAGTCTGGTCAAAGAAGATCGATCTGAACTTGAGCAGAAGATTCGGAAGTCATCAGCATTCACCTGGCAGATGGTATATGAAGAAGTTTACCCATGGATTAGATGCAGAAGGAAGAGAGAGTAAAACAACCAAGGAATTAAATTCTCCACAACTCAGAATAGACCTAGGGGGCACACAGTTAAAAGCATTCAGAGGATAAATTAAAAAGCTGAGAAGATGCAAACCAACAGAATGACAAATTTCTAGATCTCAGGAGAATATGCAATTGCCAAAGAAACTTGCTGGATTATGTCAAGGTGATTGCCAGTAAAACAGGGAGAGAAAGCGCAGGATCAGAAAAGTGTTCACAAAGATCCTCCCGAGGGCTGGGCAGGAGCCATCCGGAAGCTTCAGCAACATCTGGCAGCTGGGCAGAAGGCAGGGGGATTAGCTGCTGCCCAGACAGCACTTCGACAATGCGCCTCCAGAAAAGGTTAAGATTTGCAGCTGTCTGTTATTAAACAGCTTTCTTTAGAAGTTGTTCCGTGTGTACGGATGCCTGAAGGCACCATCAGGGGATGGAAATGGGAAGGTGGCATCCAAAATGAGAAAGCCAGTTTAAAGAGAAACATCAGCTGACAGCTCAAGGGAAGAATACATTTCCAGAGTAATCTGTCTCTACACTTTTGCAACAGTTCTCTTTTCTGCTTAAATGCAAAATCTATTAGGACGTTCTTACTTTTAAATACAATACATAGAACACCACATATACATTGGAGAAACAGGTATAGATGTGGAAACCTCGGTAAGAGTAATTCAGCTCTTAAATACAACAGCATGTTTAAATTTTAAGCGCTATGCCATATAAAATTGGGAAAAGGATAAATGTATTTCAAGTACTTACTCCTTTTATCATTGTCAATTGTGTCCTTTAAGGGCTTTTAAAAGCGTAGGACTCTTACATCCCAAGTGTACTCCAAGCAGAGATGTAAATATACAGAAAAAAACAGATATTTTTGGCAGATTATGGCAGATAAAATTATTAAATCTCCACAGTGGCAAGACCCAGAAACAAGACCCAGAAACAAGACTTGGCTCCGTCATCACTCATAATTAGCACTGCTCACTTGCCTCATTAAGAAGAAAGTATGAAGGCCAAATGGGCATGGTGACACCCACAAGACACATGGATCAACACCATATGTACCGCTCTGCTGTGTGCAAGCTCTCACATATAGCTCTGCAGCCATAACAGAAGCATTCAGATCTAGCTATCAGTACCGCGTTTCTCCATGTGACAAGTCTTAGACTTCATAAGAAAAAAAGAAAATATTCTTTCTTTTGAAGTGCTACTGGATAGCACAAATACCTACGGTATGCAACGACCTGCCACATCCTCAGCGGGCTGAAAAACATTTTGGCTTGTATCTAGGTAATATAAATACAATTAATTGTATGTTAAATTGATACAGTGAAAATCACCGTTGCCTACGCAAAGGCCAGGTAACTGATCGCATTCAGGTCACCAACTGTAAGTGAAAGGCCCCTGCAGAAAGATTTGTTCTGTGGGGCTGGGGTTAAACACCATTGCCTCAGAAGTAACGCCGCTCCCGTGGAAGATGTGCGTTCATCCCCAGCGGGTGCTACTGTAATCTGGGGATGGTTCTGTGTAGACATCTTCCATGCGGGGATTATTCCTTCCGCGCTCATCAATGGATGGTGTGACCGGCTGGTGCACTTCCTGCGCAGCACACCTTTCATTTCCTGGAAATCAGAATGCCCGAGCATTTTAGCTGTGCTATTTTTTCCAAATGCATTAGTGACAATCACAGGCTGAAACAGTTTGTGGTTAGTTGTTGTCAGCTTTGGTTCAGTGTGCTCTCGTATGTGCTGCTTCACTCTTTCTTCTTTATTCTCTTTATCAAACCGTGTATCAAAATGGACCCCTTAGGCTCTGTTATTAAAGACTCCAGCACATCGCTAGGCCTAGGGTAAGGAAGAGTCCAGAGCAATTGTGGCTTTACTACTTTATGAACCCACAGCTACAGAGGCAAAACCATCACACGAGAGGCCCACAGAGCCCCAACAGTTTTTCTCCCTTTATTTCTCCCCTCTCATCTTTTCTCCTTCCTGCAGAACGAGCAGTGAGAGAAGTGACACCTTTATTTCCCAGCTCTCTTGCAAGCCAAGTACAAAGCACGCAGGAGAGGAAACGTTGCACGTAAGATCTGGGAGTTGCTTTTGTCCAGAAATGTTGATATAACAAGATAGAGTTATTTTATAAGACTAAAAATTCTTCCAAACAAAATATTTTGAAATAACAAACAGAAAGTGCCAAGCACTTCTCATTAGATTAAAGCGTCAGTGGCAAACTCCAGGCGCTCCTCTTACAGCGCCTCAAATGCACTTACCAATCGCCAGTCGGCTTTTGCAAAGGAGAGTCAGAAGACGGCCAGTATCAACACTGTAAAATACAGAAAAACAAACTAGGGTGGGTTATTTTCCCTCTGCTCAGACATACTGACTATCTCTCACGTTCACAGAGATGTCATCTCCCCAGAATACAAATGTGCAACACGGCAACAATTTTCCCTTGTAGATGGATATACATTTTTAAAAGCCAGGCTGGGGCAGGGGCCATTGGCAGGAAAAAGCCCCAACAAGCAAGGGAACAAGGATACCTTGTCTGACAACAGGAGTAAGGTCCCTTTCCATACCAGCGTTCCTGTTTGAGGAATTTTTCTTCTGTCTTGAATAGCTGGGAGGGAATTTTCATTGGCTTTGGCAGTGTTTTGTTTCAGGTACACCCCCCCCGCCCCCACCCCCAACAAAAGCACGGCAAGGGACAGCTTCTAAGGAGGAGCCACCTACAAATAGATCTCCTTTTTTTTATTTCCCCTGGGATTTCAGAGGGAGGTAAGGGCGGTGGGAAGGTGGGAGCCCCCAGGCAAAGCACTGCCGCATGGGAAGGCAGGCAATGCCAGTGGGAACAGCTAAGAGTAGAAGTCCCTGCTTTCTAGTGTTAGTAGGAGTCAATAGAAATGACTTTGTGGTGTGGAGGAGACCTGTTGCTTTATAAATTCAAGAGAAGACGCAGATGGCTGTCTGCAGCAAAAGGCACGTGCTCCCTCGAGGGGATGAGGACACAGCACGTTTCCCCTGTACCCGCTGCTGACGGAGGGGAGAGCCAGAGCCTCGGATTTTGCAGTGTTTGGGTAGCAGATGGGGCGATGAACCCCTCTCCCACCCTTCTCCAGCTTCCTAAATTCCCCGCTCCTTGCTGTGCCACAGCCCCTCTGCTCCCAGCCTTTCTCTCCTTTGCAATTCATGTTTGTTCCCCACCCCTTTTCCATCCCCGGAGACCCCCCCGCCTCGTGATCACCACTTTCCTCCCTTCCTCACCACCCTGTCTTTCCCTCCCACACCAGCGAGCCTTCTCCCTCGCCATCCCGGGGGCTGCAGTCCAGACCTGGCCTTGCAGACACCTTCCTGCCCTGACCACTTACTACGTGCGCGAGCTGCAGCGCTGAATTTCATGTGACTGAAAGTCTCTTGGGCTGCTAAAGCGTTTTTTTTTTGGCCTTTGTCTATCTGCATGTTGCTCCAAGTCTCAAACACGGATGTGGAAAAGGTCTCTTGGTGTCATGTGTGGGCAAAAAGCATGGCAAACTCACAAGGAAAACGCACAAGTTAAAATGGGAGGGCTACAGTATTATTTTTTTAATGGACGTGTCAGCTGTCCCCGATATTTCCTGATGCACATTCAGATTAAAGTCTACCAGTATTCCCTTGTCACAATAAAATACCTGTGCTGTAGCTGGCAGTGATGTTTCCCCTTCCCCGGTAGTGGAGACAAGCCACTGTTTAGCGCAGCTGCTGCAATTACTTTCTTCAGCTCAGCAGCTTACAACAATAATTCTAATTAAAATAAACCTGAGGAAGGTGCCAGGCTGCTGGCTCTGCCGAGCGTGGCCCTGTACCTAGCCACAAAATTTGAACTGGAGTAGCTGTAGCAGCACAGGCTTTCTCATGCTGTCTTGAGCGTACATCCTCCTCCTCCCCCCGCCAAGGAAATGAAGAGGAAGAGCTCAGCTGGGCCTGTCTCTCCATCCGCTCTCATCAACTGAGTTCTGAGGTAGAAGTGAAGATTCAGGTTTGGGGGCTGAGTATTCGCAATCCTGCTCCCGGCCTGTGCTGGCAGATGCCAGCTGAGCCACAGCTCACGTTCGCACCAAACACAGCTCAAAGGAGTCGTTTATGCAAGGAGAAAGAGAAGCTGTGAGCTATCACAGTTATACCTTGGATAAACCCTGTCCTTTTTTTTTTTTTCTCAGATGGGATTAAGCCCTTCCTTGGCGTGACCAGCTGCAGAGAGGCTGGAGAGGAAAACATGAGCTGCAGGAGAGAAAGCTTGGGAAGAGGAAGCCAGTCTCTATGTGTGTGAATGGATTGTCAATGCCATCTCTGTAAATTAAGTGATTACAAGCTGGAGAGGCATTTTGGTTTCTATGTTTGCCTTCTCCATTAGGAAGGGATGACACGGCTCACTTGCTCAATCCAAATGTTACTTCACAGCCTGAAATAATATGGCTTTTCTTGTGTTGGAACCAATGACTTCAAGGATACCTGTAGCTCATCCTCCACCATCCACCCCTCAATTTCAAAGTCAGAGGCAGCTTTATCACTTTCTCTGTCAGACAAATGCACGGAAAAGCCCATTTTTCTCAGACTTATTTTTTCAAATTTCTTATGACTGGCTGCATCCCATATTGGTATACCCTTGGCTGAATATCGTATAGTAGAATTGTGTTGGGGGGGGCATTTAATTTTACTATTTTATTTTATTTTACTTTATTTTATTTTATTTTATTTTAATTTTATTTTTAATATCTCCAGTTGCAGTGGAGAAGGTCTGGAATTTGACATTCATACAGATACTGAAATAAGCTTCTGTTCAAATATTCTGCTTCCAGTTGCCCCCCCGTTGAGGCCAGAACCCCATTTTGCTGGACTACACAAGTAACAAAGCAGCAAGACGTTTGTCGGAGAGGTCAGCGAGCAGCAGAGGACCCGCACTACAGGGTCAGGCTGGGAGGGAGAGGCAGGACAGCTAAGGGACCCGAAGGTGTGAATGAATTCATTTAGGTCAGGGATTCAGAAGGCGGTGTGACTAACAGAGTAAAAGGGCAGAGCAGACGACCTTAGCGGTTGTCTTGGCCATGTGGAGATTGGTGGATGGTGACTTGGGAAAAAAGATTGACAGAAAATCTGGGTATGAGAGCACAGGTACTAGGGAGCTAGGTGCTATCCTTTTCTTTCAGTACATACCTGTTTCACTTTAAAACCCTGTTTCCTTTTGTTGTGTGTTGTGTTAAAGCTCAAGACTAAAATAAAGACTCAAATTTGGGGGTTTTCAAATGCTTTGCTGGCTGGTGTGGCCCACTTGCATTGTCAGTAGCTCTGCCACAGGAGACAGTGTGCCCTGAGGATGCAATGTCAAGCGCTGGTCCTGCAGCACTGATGTTCCTCATCAACTTGGTTGTTAAATGAATCCTGCCGAACGGAGGCTGAAGTGTGGAAAATCTGACCTGCAACAGTTCTAAATGAACAAAGTTGTCATCCTGTTTTGTAGGATCCTCCCTTTTCTCTTTAGTTAAACCGGAGGCTCAGAGGAAGTATAGGGACATAAAGACTTCACGAAATCCAGTCCAGTGGCTGCATACATGTGTGACCTGTTTAGCATCTGCAAATCCGTTTAATGCCAAGAACTACATTAGATAATTCACGCCAGAGCTCACAGGGAGTCACGTAATGAGACTGTTCAGATTATTGTTGTGATTAATCCATTCCCTTCCCCCTTCTCGCTTAGGAAGTTCATTTAGGCAAGTAGTCCTTTTAAGAATATGCAGATGCTGATTGCTAGTTTGCTATGGATCTGTGGAAGCCAGGCTTCTCTGACGCTGGCCGCTGTAGGCCGTGTGAAGTTAAGCATGCGTGACCTTGCCCAGTGTTGATCCGTGGGATCGCAGGTGTTCTTCACCTCCAAAAATCCAAGCCTACCAACTATCAGAGTCCCTATTCTGTACGCAAAGTGTTTCTAGTGTTGTGCTCGAATCACTTACTTAGCGTTTCAGTGCTCAATGACCGTGCAAACTCAGCACATGTTCGTTATCTATCTCTGCTTTGTTAAATTCTAGAATAAAAAAAAGTCCTTTATTTATCCATGGTAAATCCAATACTTTGCTCTTGATGAACATGTACATATTTCACATGGGAAGGAGGTGAAGATTTCATACTGACAACTTTGCAGTTATGTTAAAATCGGATGAGTCCATTGCTATCAAGTCACGGGGGATAAAATGCAATAGTTGTATAAATAATGTATTTAACAGTAAGGACTTAATAATGCATTAAGAGCAGGGTAGCACTAGGCAATTGCCTGAGGGCATTGTCAGGAGTCACAAAAAAGTCAGCTGTGCTCAAGGTTACAAATCAGAATCTCAGTGGCATAAAAATTATAAATCCGATAAAATCACCTGGTCTCAATTTACAAATATTTGTATAGTATATAGGATCGACAATATCTGTATTTATTAAAGAGATCCTGCAACATTAGTCTATCCATAAAGGCCCAAATTCTTATCTCATGAATATCAGAGGAACTCAGTGCATTGTTTTCAACTAAAAATGGCACTTTTAGGGTAAAAAAAAAAAAAGCCCACAAATAATAGCAAATGTATGCTTTTACAACAGCAAGGGCTGCAGAGAGGGGCGCCTTTTCATATTGAGCCTCAGGATTTACTTTCAGCCAAGTTTTTTTCTCCGCCTGGTTGCTTTAGAGTAGCAGTGGTAGCAGGGGCTCCTCCTCGCCGAGGAAGATGCCGGGGAGAGGCAGGGCAGCGGTTCCTCCCTGCACCCAGCAGAGAGACCTCCTGGGACCACGGGCCACCCGTGGTGTTTTCCCAGGCTGTGGAGGCTGCCCCGTGCCACCCAGCCAGCGACGGGGCCTGAAGAAACATTGCGGGCCTTTCACTGAGGCTGACACACCAGCTGCAACGCAAGATATGATGTCCGAGGGTTACAACTGGCTTTTCTGTGGCCAATTTGTGGGGTTCTTTGTCTCATGTTGGTGGCTCACAGCCAATGTGTGACTAATCAGCGATCAGTGATCCCAGCCCTATGGAAGGAGCATCCTCCATACAGCAGGAATTTTTATTAATAAGTACCGCAGTGCACGACCCTGCACTTCAGACTGGGGGAGGAGGATGACACGGCCAATGCTCTTACTCCAACTCCGACATCATCATGGCTGCTGCCGACTTTGCGACTGCCGTGGGAAGAGGTCTCCGGCTGCACAAGCAGAGGTGTTCCCTTTCGCACAGGTTTGGCATATTTTTGGTCTTAAATTGTGGGGCAGACTTAACAACTTTTACAACCGCCAAAGGTATTGCTTCCTTGTTTGTCTGCCGTAACACGTTGCTGTTATGCATTCAGCTTTGGATTTGTAGTATTTTGGAGAACTAGTTCTTAATAAACAAAAACAAAGGGAGACTGGTAGGTTTACGCTGATTGAGTGTCCTTCAGTGTTGAAACATGTTTGATATAAGCACAGGAAGAGCCATTAATGCCTATTTATGATCTATTTTTAGAGTAATTCTAAGTAATTACTATTCATATGACTCAAGCACCCAGGCTGAATTCTATCCAGGCAATTAAAGGAGGTTTTTGTAATGCCAGAGAGTCTTTTGAGCAGATTTGGAGGAAAATACAAATCAATTGTTAGCATGATAAAGCCATGCACAGTAACTCAGTTTCTGGAGCTCTCGATAACTCAGGAAACATTCGAACGGGAAAATCAGCCATAAAGCAGCACACGGGTGCAGCACCGCTGGCTTTGTAACGTCTGGGTCTCCGTGCAGCTACAGCGCAGGGAGAGACTGGAAATGAGCTCACCAGTCTCCATTCCCTTCTCTCCTCTCAGCAGTGAAGTATGTGAGAAATACTGATGCGAAGTTTCCTGCGGCGACATCAGCCAAAGAGAGATGGACAGATGCATACGCTGGCAAACGCTCAGAGACAAACACACGTTCACAAAATCCCCTGCTCTCACACGCTCGGGATCTTCCTTCCCTTTCTTCCCTTGTGGACTTCAAACGAGACAAAGTCTCATTTTCTTTCTTCCCCCAGTTCTGCTCCTCCTGACACTCCTTTCCCCCCCAATGTCTAATCTTTGTCCCCATCCTTTCTTCTCCCGTTTCAGGACTCTCCAGGGAGCGGTGCTGCAGCGGGGAGCCCACAGGTGCCCCCGCGGGGCAGAGAAGCGGGGATGGAGCGCTGGGCAAGGCACCTGCAGACACTCAGGACCCCCTGCCTTCAACATCACACGTGTGTGTTGCTCATGATTAACTCTAGAGTGGTTAATCATTTCATGAGGCAGTGGGGGAGTGCTTTTGTGTCCAAATGAGGGCAACGAATGTCAGGATACTTGAGCTAGCCAAAGGGGAACGGCAGGTTAAGATAGAGGGTGCACAGGAGACCCCTCATCCTTCTGGAGCAGCACCTGGGGGCCAGGCAAGACACCTGTGGGTGCCTAGCGGCACCTGTGCTTAGACACCTTGGGAGGAGCTGTAGGTTAACCACCTCCCAAGGGAAAGAAGTCCTCAGCACAGTGAAAAATTATGCCCTGCAGTCAAGATTTACACTTCAGAAAAATTGTTTTAGGCTAAGAAAGGAAACAGGCAAGGAAACTAATAACCCCGCTTTCATAAAGCATTTATTTTTTTTTTTTTATTTGAAAACATTATACAGGCATTACACTGCCACAGCCAGTCCATATAGGAGCATGCAAATATCAAAATGGAGAAAGGTTTGTTCAGCTTTTCGATGCAGGATTTGGGGTTGGGATTTTGTTTGCTTGGTTTTGGTTTTGGTTCGTATTTCCATCTGCGGTGTCAAGATTAGTGTGCTTTATTATGGCATTTAACAATAAAATCCTACCCATGGGGTAAAATTTATATTTGTAGCTAGCTCAGGAATACTAAATGGTTTTAAAAAAAAAGGAAAGAAAACGATACTACACGCTTGTCAAAATGTTAATAGCACAAGTTAGCAATCTCTACACTATACATTGAAACTTCTTCTTATGACACAGTGGTGCAAAAGTTTTCAATTGCTTGGTCTATCGTTGTGTGTTTTGACAGTTTGTAGCTGGAACAAAGACAAGGTCTGTCTCCCAGTGAAGGTTTTCATCCAGTAGCAGAAAATGACATCAGTCTTGCTAAGGGCTGCTCAGGGCCAGCAGCACAACAGAGTTTCAGCCTGTTCAGGCAAGGAGCTGTAGGAGAGCTAGAGACGTCCTACGCAACGCGGAGAGTAGCTGCCGGTTAGATAGCTGAACCTTTGCTGGTGCGCACTGAGGTCTTGAACCGCAGGAAACAAGCAGGTAGGAGTAATGTTTTCCTGTACTAGACCTCAGTTTTTTCAGTCAACACGGTTACTTGTAAAGCTATACTACTGTTTTCCTTTGGGGTCCACCCAGCGCTAGCACCCTGGTGCTAATCCAAGTATCCACCTTGTTTAAGGGGAGACAGGGGCAGTGAAGCAGCCCCACTTTGCACGTCAAACTCCTCCCATGCCAGTAACACAGGGGATGGCGGCTGGGCGCAGAGGGCACACCCAAACACTCAGAACTCATTTCTGTACAACACAGCCTTTTGAAACAACCAACAGAACCTGCTTCGGATGGCACCTCTCAGCCGCCCGTGGATCACAAACCCTTGTATGTAAAACCTCCCAGCCCAGGGACGCGGCTGGGAGATGCCTCCTGCCCAGCTGTTTCTGAGAAGACTCTAACAAAACATCTACAAGTTAGTGTCAGAAAAATGAAGAGGGGGAGGCAGAAGAAGGACTACAAACATTTGGCTTAAAAATAAATACTAAGAATGAAATTAACCAAAAACAATTATGCCAAAGGAAGGAATTGTAAACATGAAACAAACACACACGCACGCAATCCTCAAAGGTCTCAAGACCAACATGGGGACTAATGTTCCGAGAAAGGTATTTAATTGGTATAAAAGGTAGCAAAAAAGACTGAGATGACAGGTGCCCACCAGTGCGCCTCTGGGTACCTGAGGGAGCCGTGGCGGTTGTAACCAGAGCCCCTGGTCCTGGGGAATGTACGAAACCCACCTCAAGCCAAAGCCCTCCCACGGCTTGACCCAAGGATGTTTGCTGACCCCCGTGCATGAGGGCTTCACCCTACTTTGCGCTTCCCACCTGGACTTCCATCCCACAGACCTTACCCTGAATTAGCAGGTAATCTTTCTTGTGTGGTTCTTAATTTTTTTTTCTTTGAATCCCGTAGTATTTAGACTTTCCTTAATATTCCCAGAATATGGACTCTGTTTCTCTGTAGGAATCTTTTTCGTTTTTTAATCCTCAATGTTTTTAAGAGAAAAAGCTTGGAAACATGAGCACTAAAAAGACTAAATAAACAGAAGGCAGGGACAAAAAAATCATACATTTGTTATGATTTTAAACCCAAGTCATCTTAACCCAAGCTTTTGGGCCGGTTTGGGCATGGTTTGGCAGACATCTTAAGCACAGTGGGACAGAAATCGCCTCTCCTCCTTCTCCACAGCAAGGATAGCATACAACATACTTCTGCTCTTCAGTAGCATCTTGGCATTTGCCACTTCATGTATATTATGCATACATACTTCTCCCAGTCTGCTTCAGGGAAGTCCCTTCTATATTAAAGCAGAACGGGACTACAAAAGATGAATGTTACCTCAGCAGAAATTCATCCTGCTTGGTTGAACTGTGTGGCCTTTCTAATCTCCAGAGTACAGATTGATTTATTTTTTTTTCTTTTTCAAATAGAAATAGGTAAGTTGTATTTTTCAAACATGAAGCCCTACGTTTTCGCTTGAGACAGACTTCTTCAGCAGAATAACATTCAAATAAAATTCATCTTCTATGCCCACAAGCAAAATATTCATCAACCCTGACGTAAACTCCATTTTCAAATACAATGCATGTACGCACACTTTTACAGCACTATTGTGTACTTCATAATCTCCTTCCCTCTGAAGATCCTGAAGCATTTTAAAATAACTTGGTCCCATAGCACCCCTGTGAGGTAGGTAAAACATCATTATTCCCATATATACAGATTGGGAAACTCAGCCACACAGAAGGTAAGTCATGCCCAAGGATCACACAGAGATGTGGCAGTGCTGTGAATGAAAACAAGCTCTCCTGGATCCCTGTCCTATCTGTTAGATGTAAGACCATCTCCCCTTCCTTAATTTTAAATTAAAAATAGATGACGGATGTTGAAATAATGATTTCCTTTTATTGGGCTCTCAGAAGAGCAAACATACAGGCAGAGACGGAATTTTCATGGTGGTGACTAAGATTTCCCCCATTCTCATAAGGCTCCTGGAGCAGAAGTACAGTTGTGGAGCACACCCTTACTATTTTCATATGTCCCCAGAAATTTAACAAAACTGCTGAATTCTTCCGCTAGTTGTGTAGTTCATGAAAAATAATTGGCTGCACCTTGCCGGTATGAATGCCTTTGCGTTACTGCAGCAACACCAGCAGATGGTCCAGTCTTTCTGCTCATGAATTCCTCACCTAATCTTCCTGATTTTTACAATTTGTGAGTTTGGGTGAAAAACTGACACATTTCTAAATAGCTATTGTTAGACTAATCAACCACAGGAGACTAAGCAAACTGGAACAGCAGAAGGCGCCCTCGATGCACTGAGTATCTAAAATAAGTGCCCTGATCCACATGATCTTACCATGGAGAGGTACAATACATAGGAAACTAGAAAATACGTTTTTCTTTTTACAGATTAAAATTTTAAAAGTAAGAAATCTGTGTTAAGTCACGACTACAGAGAAACTAACTCCCTGTCACCTGATGCAGAACCTCAGCCGCTAGGAAACCTGCCATGGATCATAGAGAGGTCAATGCTTGAGTACTTCACTTCTGCAAATATAGAAAGGCTAAAATGCTCGCCTTATACCTATTCCTAGAATAGAGACGGATATTGTAAGTTGTCCCTTCTCTGGATTCATGGAACAGATTACCTAGAAAGGGCAACTAGACAGATAGCACAGATGAATTCGTTGTCTTTCCCTCACCAAATCCAAGGTGCTAGCAAAAACGTGTCAGGGTGTTGCTACCACAAGTAACCCATCTATTTTGTGCAAACAAACGAATCTTAGAGAGAAATTAACAGTGACTGCACAAGTGTATTTGCTGTAAAAAGGCGGCTTTTCCACAACTGGTGTGGCTTAGGCATAATATCACTCAGTGGGTGCAAAAACACCCTTCCGTGAATTTCTTTTTGTAATTTCAACTTATATATTGAATATCTTTCACAGGTAGTTTGACATTAACTGATTCATATACAGCAGTTTGTATTGCAAACACGCTGCTCATATCGTAAACGAGGGACTGGCATCTCCTTGCAATGAACACCCTGCAACAAGTAATTTGTATTCTTATGAGCTTTCCTTATTTGCTACCTTGCAGCTTACCGGTGTAACTGCACCTGGTAAATACCTTTCTCTATGTACAATACAGAGATAATGGATATACGAGCTCCACTGAATCATCAGTAGGTGATCAACAGCCCTGGGTTTAAGCAACTCTAACATGAGGCTCCTCTTCTGTCTCCTGCCCCAGGCTGGTGTATGTTACCGAAGGCTCCAGCTGGCCGGTGGCTGGCAGGTCTACAACAGGTCCCGAAGGGTTTCGAAACTGCTTGTACACCCGAGGATCCTGGGCCACGTAGGTGGACGTGGAGGAGTAGAGCACCAGCCCAACAAGGATAGTGAAGAATGACAACAAGTAAAGTCCTGAAAACTGAGCAGAAATAACAGTAGAGTCATTAGACACAGTACCAGTCATCCTGAGCTCATGAACACCGACAGGCAAGGGTAGGCACAGATCCTTGTTTTGGCATGAAAGGCACAGAACAAACCCCCTCTTACTCAGATGCCCATTTTTTTATGGGAATGTCTCTTTGAAAGTTGGTTTGCTCCCATTAACTTCCCTGTCTTCCATAACCAACAGCTAACTGATGCCTTCCCATGCCCCAGACATCTTCAGTATTGGTCAGGTGGGACTTGGGAAAGCTGGGCTCTGGTCATAGATTAAAGCTGATTTTGTTGTGCTTTTAGACAAGCCAACTACTTCACTGAGTGCAAGGTTCTCTGGCTCCAGTGTGGGGTACCATCATCTACAGTTGTCTGACAGGGGCAAATCTGAAGCCTAATTACAGCTAAACCACAGGGCTGTGAAGTATAACACACCATTGGTAATATAAAAAAAAATTAAATAAGTATTCAAATAATTTAAATAAATACTTAAAACATATGTAATTAAAAAAAAAATAATAAAGGCACTTAAAAAGCCCACCTGAAGCTTCTCTTGCTTGTAAACAGAAAGCAGATGCTGGAAGATTTATTGTGAGGATGAACTTCAGCTGTGAAACATGCTCTAGGCTGACCTCAAGAGGTTTGAAAGCACATATGGAGGGTAGTTAACTGAAAGCTCGATTACGCATACTTTGGCACACAGCTCCACTAGATCAGAGGTCAGCCTGAATTTTCTGACATATCCAGACTCACAGTGTGCCTGGACTAAAAACACAACACAAATAACCTTTTTGTCAATACATTAGTCCTTACAGGTAAAGGTAAAGGCAGAGATTTAAAAGTACAGATAATTGGATATTAGCTTTAGATACTGGGTTTCTACCATGGGGGACACAAAAATGGCTTTAAGCCCATATGACTTGCCTCCTGATCCTAGACTTCAAGTTATTTCTTCTTGTGTGCTGTGTGTGAGAAGCAATGAAGGACAAATTGTATAGCCAGCTTGTTGGGAGGGATATAGAACTGGGGATATACACATTCAGTGGGGATATACATATTCAGTGGGACTTTAAAAAGCGCTTGTATTCTGCAACTGCCAGGGATCCATACTTAAACACCAACAACTGGCTGCAATCTGTTATTAGCCACTTCATGAGGTACTTCACTATTTTACATAAAGGTGTTTGTAAATCTGTTTTTTACTCCTAACTGACTATGGTGCTTTGGTGGGTGCTGAATTTGTTTCCTTTGGATCATTTTAGTATGACACAAAATGGATAGACCACACTATATTACGTTGTAAGCAGCTTTTCAGCAATTCTACTTTTTAGACTTAAAAAAATAATCATTGTGGTGAAAGCAGATTGTACTTAAGATAACTTTGTAATGATGTTAATTTGTTGTAATTTAAGAGACCTACAGAAGGTCCCACTTCCCACCTAAGGAAACATTTGGCTTTTTTACAGAACTCACAGTATCTTTGAAAGCTTTGGACGTATAACACATGGTGCAGTGTGGTTTTGTTTCCCACAGCTAGCATGCACATTTTAGAGGGAAAGCACCATAACGGGGAAAGAAAGTTTAGTGTGTCAGAAGCATTACAGGGTAGGAAGAGTTCTGCTTTTCATCATCTGTTAATTGCTTTCTTCCAGGAGTGTCACCAGGTCTCCAAGTGTCATGAGGCAGTATGATTTGGTGTAATCATCCAGCTGTCATACCAGCCACAAAGACAGTGACAGCCTCACCCTGCATCTGCTGAAGGGTTCCCCCATGTGACACAGCTCTGAAAGGACCGTTTAGGCTTAGATCTCCCCCATGTGGCAATCAAATCCAAGTCAATAATTTCAAAGCATTTTCGAATTGATTTTTTTCCTCATTTTCTGTTCAATTTTGTTCTCAGCACTTTCCCCCCATTTCCTCTTTGCATGTGAACTTGGGTACCACTTGGCAGCAGTGGACTTCACTAAACTGAAGCAAAACTCAGGAGCCAAATGCATCTAGTTTCCCAAGCCAGCAATGAGTTCCCTAGTTTCCCACTGTCCCTCCTTCCCACCTTAATCCTGAATTTCTCTCCCTGGACAGCCAGCTCGCTTGCTTCACACTATAACCGGAGTGACAGCCAAATTTGTGATTGCCTTGTGTCCTGCTGTGAGGAATCTGTGGGGCTTCCAGCAGCTAAATGCACCATTTTTCTTGGTCTAGCAGCTGCCCAGCCAAAAACGATTCACTTCTGCTTTATGTCATGGCTCCAGCTCTACCATATCCCTCTCCTCCTGGCCATACCTCTCATTCCTCTCTCAGCAGCTTCTTGCCAGTGGGCTCTTTCCCCCCGATAATATTCCCTCCATGGCTGTGTGTCCCTAAATGGCAGCTCTCCAGCCTGGGAGAAGGGGTTTGGATGAAGTTGGGGGAAATCTAAACAAAGGCCTGTGAATCATTTGTCTTTGATATCTATGCACTGCTAGTGCAAAGAGACTGTAACAATTCCATCTTCACCTTCCTTAGAAACAAGTTAAGGTTCGTTGTTTCCTGCAGCAGCTCTTTGCAGCAGTGAAGTAGAAGGGTTGTTAGTAAGGTTAACATAGAAATATATACTCTAGGTATATGAGAAATCTCTGGGTTTTGTGAATACTCTGTCAGATTGACCCAAAGCCCCTTGAAATCAATGGGTATTTTCCTCCTATTAAAACGGCAGTGAATCCAGCAGTGTGATGGGAGCATGCAGACTTAGCTCATCAAACACAAAATTTGTTGTTCACTGTACTGTGTTCCTCAGACTCTAGCGGAAATCTTTGTATTTTATTGAAGATAGGATTTTCAGGCACACTCTACTATGTCTACATGTAGGTTTTGGAGTTTTTTTTAATCTTGACCTGCAAACCTCATCTGCTGAGATTCACTACTAATAGACAGCAAGAGAGACCCATTCAAAACCAGCAGAAAGAGCTATTCCTAAGAAATGAAGTGAGAGAAGATCATTTTTCATTGCTACCCTCTACGCAACTGCAGTACCAAACTGCAGGCTTTCAGGAAGTATGTAATTCCTCTCTTGGGCTAAAAGGCTACTTGAGAAAGAGATTGTGCTTCGTTTTTCTGACTTATCTCTCACTTTCTACAAAAACATATTTAAAAATATCCAGATTTGTACAACTCTCCCAGTCCCGCTTCCCTCCATGCTAAACAGGATAACTGTAAGCTGTTCAAATAGTAACATGGTCAGAAATTGTTTAGCTCAGATTACCTAATGGGTGTCACACACCTTGGAGTAAGCAATGAAAAAATAACTTATGTTTCTATATCGTTAAATAATTTTACTGTAGATTTTGTATCTACACATATAGGAAGCCTGTTTATCATGTAGTTTATTAAGAGACCAGATGACTTCATGATTAAATCAATGATCTAACACTCTCAAGTCCTGGGACTGATTTTCAGACTATGAATTTCTTTCATGAATGAAAATTATTTTAGATGACCCTCAGTTTATTACCCATTTTAAAGAGACAGTAACATTTGGTTACTGAATAAAGACAGCTTTACAGAATAAAGATGGGAAACGGGGATATCATCCTCTGAGGAGAAGGCAGAGACCTCCTTTGCAGAGAAAACCTGTCCTTCTTATAATAACATTTCAGATTTCATCACTGAAATGAAAGGCATCTGCCAAAACTTACTGAGTAGTCAAATCAAATAGTTCAATCAGCCCTACAGACCTCACCATGGCTGCGCCACTGACATGTGGGTGTCTATAAATGCTTTCCCAACCAAAAATATTCCATATGGAACACACACTGATATTTGCAAGTATTAAAAAATTAGAAAACATAAAAAACATGTCCTCGCTAGACATTATTTAGTACCTGTGGTGAAAATAGCTTACAGTAAACTACCATTAATTTTCAGCATTTTAGGTGCCTGTCAATGACAGGCACATTTTAGGTGCCTGTCAATTTGAAGATAAGCATACAAAGCAAAACCTAGACAAATGTAACGAGATAACATGTATAACAAGATTTGCTCAGTCTATCAAAACCTGCACTGATTCTGGGTGAGTGGATGCTTCTGGTACTTATCTAAGAGATATTCCTTAGGGATATGGTACCTGAATGCATTTGCCCAGCCAGGCTTAGCAGAAGAGCTAATGGCATCTGATGGCCCAGCTGCAGGAGCAGGGTCTTGCTCCTCGCTCCGATATGTGCTGCTGCAGAACCCTGCCAGAAAAACCACCGCAGCAGTAAGGTCTAGCTGACCACAGAAAATATATGGTGAAATCAGCCTAATTTTCTGTTATCCACGCACAAAGTCTTTTACATTAAAAAGGAAGAGAACCCAAACATAGCTGCAGTGCGGGTTTCTTTGAAAAAATGAAATAACTTACAACAGTGCTACATACAGTTGTGGATGAAGTTTACAAAACCCATTTGAAATTTAGTTTATATACGGTGTTTTTGTTCCAAGTGAATCAAAACTAGGCATTTTGGGACTAAGTCGAGCATCACAAGATTTCTAAAATAAAGAAGAAGAACATAAAGGCATCGGAAAACTTAACATTTTTAAATACCCAGAATGAACTATCAAAACTTTCAAAATTTACTCCCCACTGGTTCTTATCCCCTACTTCTCATTATCTCTCTGTGCAAAACTTGTCTTTCGTATATCCTTAAACCATTACAGCTAAAACATTACTACTATTTCCACTTGAGATTCTTGTGCTTTAAAGTAATCCAGTTGAAAAGACAGGTGCAAAAGAAACTTCTTGAGGGGGAGCAAACAGTTCATCCAATTTCATCGTCTTGAATAGTGATAAGACAACAACAGGAGAAGAAAAAGAGAAAGAAAAACTGTTCAGAAGGCAGCAAATTCATGCCTGGATCTGCACAGAGCGAGTCATTCTTCAGTACACACGTCGTGAATTTAGAAGGGAGAGCAGGAAGAAAGGGCATAGAAGAATCGCTGTATCACAGCTAGGAAACGCTGCACTGACTGACTGCTGCAGAGGGAACTTGTGGACAAGCATTTCTGACTGTCACAGATGTCCACATCCACGATACCGCTGACACTAGGGCAAAACAATACCCAAAGTGACAAAACCAGACAGATGTGAGTCTCCAGAAAAGCCCACACAGACAAAGAAACTCAATGATTTGCTAATTTTGGTTTTTCACTCAGCTATCATGATAATGATCATGACTATTATTACAATGGTTATGAAAATGCAAATTCTCTTTTACTCGGTCCATTGAACTGGAAATACTCTGCAGGAGCAGACTATTGGAGCTGCGGCGCTCCAGCTCTATTTGTATTTCTCAACAGCAACCGTAGACCGAATCTCTTTCTTGGTAGGTAATACGAAGCTCAGCTCCCAGCCTATGGCAAACTAACTGTGCTTTTTAAGTCTTGAAAAGGAATTTTTTGTTATATGACTAACTGAAAATTTAGAATTGTCATGTTTCATATGTTCACTGATAAAGCATGAAATGGAACCTTTTCCCCTACCTCCTCTAGAAATTCTCCACATTTTGACAAAAATGAGTAAATAAACCAGGTTTATTAATTAAAATTTTAAAGAGATGCAATCTTCTCAGAATTGCACTGATGAAGAGGGACAAAAATGTACAAAGGTGGAATGCTTTTAGTCCCATATTTCCGTGATATCCCCCATGCTCTCCAGACAGGCAGTTCCCACCAACACCTTATTCCAGTCAGTGGGTCTGTGTAGTCTGATGAACCTCTCTGTTTTCCAAACTAATTCAGTTTGTAGCATACGCTGCAGAGTCAATCAAAGCCAAGGCCAAGAAGGGCTCCTGCACCGACTTATGTCTTTTCCCCATGGGTAATTTCACACATGAGTACCTGAGCAGGCTGAGCTAAGGGAGTTAAAACCAAATTTCTCTCATTATCTTTTATATAGCAGACAGACATTTCCACTCGGTTTGATGAATTGATCAAGAGACTGAGCTTCTTTTCACACTGTTTTCTATTTTTGCCTCCAATATAGCAAATGAAGTTCACCGTGACCAAGTGCAGAAGTTGCACTGTGGGACGCACACATTCTCCAGCCAGCAGCAGTACCAGGAAGGGTGAGGGCTCTGGGAGCTATGAATTCCCATAATTGCACAGCTGAATATTACAGACATATTACTTTATTAATAGGAACGTAAGCCAGCATCCTAGTCACAGCTCATAGTGCTCTCTGGTGACTCCTTCAGCTCAGACCCATGAGGATCTGGCCAAATCTACCTTAGGTTGGGACTGTGACTCAAACTATTTTTGTCCCAGCCTGTGAGGGAAATGTCTCTGTTTCCTCCTACTGGGGAGGAAGGGATGCTCCCTTTGGGATTCAGGGTCTGCCCTGCTCTTTACTGGGAGAACAATCTGCTGGTTCAACCTCAGTATTGCTGTCTGCCTTCAGGGATGAGAGATAAAGACCTAACCTTTGGCTGTTCGCTGATGCCAGCTGAGAGTTACGGTCAGAATATTTCTTAGGAATATGTAGACATCCTTCCAAACAGACTGCAGAACTAAGCTCTAGGTAGGTGTTGATACATTTTTGTCATCAACAGAAACTGGGGCTGACACCAACAATGAAACACAGTATTTTGTAAAACCCAAATGGCACCAAACACCAGAAAGGCTGCTGTGAGTTTTCCAGGCTGTGTTTGAACAGATAAAACTCACCCGCTTGAACCTTTATATGTCCTGCCAGATCTCTCAGATCTTTAACCTAGAGATCCCTAAAGGAACCGAAGCCACTGAGATACGGTTTAGCATGTCTTCTCAGCTCTCCAACTGCAGAAGATGGAATGCCTGAGCAGAAGTATTGGTTCTTTTGCTGAGAAGTATACCAAGGGACACTGGATAGCTTCAGTAATGATGATAATTTCTGGGCAGGGAGTCAGCAGGATTGCATTATCTTCCCACTTTAACGACCTCCAGCTATTTCCAAGGCAATCTGTGAAGATATAGTCTTAAGTGATGACTTAAGGTCCTACCTTGCCCTCTGAAGTCATCTGGAATGCAGAGTGAAATTTGTAGCTAGTTCTTCCACATCTTTTTTCTTTTCTTTCCTGTCCATTGGCAGTCACATAAGAAATTTTTCACTGGATGAAGGAGGCTTGAGCTGCAGGGCATGTCTCAACACATCATTGTTGCTCATGCCAGCCAGAAGCCAAAGCAAGAAGCATCTGTCTTGCTTCAATGACAGTGAATACCTGACATCAACCTCATTGCCATTTGGTCAAAACAAAGAAGCCAAAGGAATTTTTGCCTCTGTTATTTCATGCATGAGAGAAAGGTCATACTCCTCAATTCCTGCTGCCTGCTTGCATCCTCAATGGGCTCTAACTCAGATGAAATGCTGCCTGTTACTATGGTTAATTAACTCCTGCTTATACTGAATCACAAATGTTGCATAGAAATTGTGATGTGAAGTAATCATATGACACATTTCCTGTATTTTACAGTCGATTCTCAAAGATCGTGTTCTAGTGCTTGCATGTTTTAACCTAGGTAAAACATAATGGTCCATGCCTTCTGTCATATAGCAGCATCTTCTTTTTCAGCCCTTGCATAGTATTTATTGGTGGGCACAGTCTAACTGGCAAGACCATTGTGAGTGGCAAAGTCCTAAGCTCTTAGATGCTGAGGTTATCTATATCGGAGAAAATGGAGGAGGGAGTTAACAGAAAACTGTCACCACAAATTCTGTTAAAATTTGGGAAACTTCATAGTTTTCCTGGAACTCATTGGTGGAATAAAACAAATTTATGGAGAAAACTGACAGCACCTGGGGAAAAATCTCCGAGGTTGATGTAGGCACCTGTAAGGCAAATACTGGTTTTGCACAAATCTGCATGATTTCATGCTTCTCAAATGGTATAATCAGAAAAATTTTGTAATGGCTGTCCTTTCTAAATAGCCTGTTCGGGCAAAAATGTTTGTGTGAAACGGCTTATTTTCCTTCCCTGGGTGCTAAGAGAGATGGGAATGCTGCTTTCTCCTCTGTTTCCCTTTGTTGCCTGCGCCATCAGATGTGGACAAAAAATGAGCCTGTGTTCAGTACCCCTGCGGTACCAGCAGTTTCTCTAATTAAAAAGTGCAAGGTAGAATGAGTCCTGCAATCTGTTTTAATCTTATCTACATAGGAAAGGGATTTTTATGTGAAGTTAAAACACACATATTACACTGCTCTAATTTCCTGTGAGCATCCTTACTGTGGGATAAGTGGGCTTCGTTTCTGGTTATTTTATATCAATCACTTGGCAAGAAAGTGGTAAAGCGGTTATCCTTTTAAATGTTCTTAACACTAAAAGGATGAAGCACAACAGAAATGCTTATAAAAATAAAAACAATTCCCCCTCCCCACTTTTACCTTTCCATATTCTTTGCTGGTTTGCTCTATCAGCTGTCAGTTGCCATGTGTCTTTCTGGTTTTGTGTGTAAGTATTTGATTTAGTAGCAGCTGTCTGCTGTACTCGATTCTATATTACTGTATATGAGGCTAATTGTGTTCAATGTGCTCAAAACCAAGGTTACAATAATTGATTCACATTGGATCCTTTGTTTGTATTTTTATGCTGAATCTAACTATATATTCCTGCAGTAATGCTCTCCCAGAATGGTGTTCTTTTCTCTCAGCCACACAAATGGGGAGCAATCCTAGCCGGAGAAACAAGGAATATGCAGCTGCCGTTATGCTCACCATGAAGGACTATGTAAGCTGTCTGGAGGGAGCGTGATACGGCTGTTTTGCGTCAGGGTTCTCCATGGTCCAGTGCATTTGCTGCAGGCAACGTGAAGCCAAACTCCAGGAGCGCCAAGAGCTCTCAACTGAGTCAATTCACAAGATAGGCACACGAGGGAATCAGAACGGAGAGCACATCCTAAGCCATCCAATCCAATCCCCCATTACTGTGTACAGCCAGATAACAAATTCCAGCTGGCAAATACACCCTGTCCTTCTGCAAGCATTATTAGGGTTTTTGTCCACTCCCCCTAATCTATTTGAAGTCTGTTCTGGAACCTCCCTGACACAATCGCCAAAAATCCCCCTAATTTCTATTCCAAATTTATGCTTTCTCAGTTCCCACCTGTATGTTCTTATGTCAGTACCGTTCTTTAGCTCAAATCATTCTCCTCTTCTCCCTGTGAATTTATAGATTAATTTGTATATGTTGAGGTATCATAGTCCCTCCCAGTCCATCAGAAATCAAATCTATGCTACATACAGCAAAAATTTTCTAAGATATGCACATTCAGTACATTACTAGCAATCGCATGTTTATTTGGTCAAGGCTTTGGAGCAGATAAGAGAAAAAGCTTTGGTGTCCCTCTTAGGCTGACCAAAAATCTCCACAGCTACAGCTAGAAAAGTGCCGTCCTGAGATGATAAGTTGTCCTGTCCTATGGCATTAGCACTTCTACATATACTATATATATATATGCATATATATAAATATATATAAAATACTAGAAATACCTAGACTGACCCACTTGGAAGCAGTTTTGTCACCAGCGTGCTCAAATTGCTCCCATCTGTTGCCACAGACGTTACCTTGCACTTTGTGCTTCATAGCATTTCTCAATGTCATTCAGTTCTTGTCACCTGATATTTTAATCCTTCTTCCTACTGAGGCTGCCAAAGCTATTACTACAGTCACTACAAAAGACCAGTCTTCAGACCAACTCTTTGGAACCTCAATCCGTGAGCTCCTTCTAGTAAGCTGTTTCTCTGTCAGCACGTTGCCTTGTCCTTTACCCTCATTAGCCAGTTTCTTACCTAGCTTTCAATCTTTACAGTGCTAATCCTGTTCCTTAGCTTAATTGATAATTTTCTGCACTGCACCGTACAAAAGCCTTACAGATTAGATCTACCATTTGACTTTTGTCTACAAAAATCTGTAAAACTATCAGACAGACATCAGATTTAGATTGGATGATTTACCTTTTGTGAACCACACTGCATTTTCCATTTATCTCCATCTCCCTAATTATTCCTCCCTGGTGTCCACTTCTGATTTTAGTCTATTGCCTACTTCATATACAATTCTTCCAACTGTCTATATTCCCAAAGTTTAAAGTATTCAGATTATTGTGTTCTGTTTCTACTTCTGATGTAGTAATTTCCATTTGTATTAATTATGGTGCATTGCCTTCATGTTTAACTCCCATCCTTACTGAATGTGACAGAAGGTCCCAAGTTCATTTTGGTGCCAAACCAAAGGTTGTTTAATTTTGGTGTCTCCTGTCTTTTCAGTGAAAATATTTCTTCTCTTCATATGCAAGATGAAATTTTTGCTGTTTGTTTCACTTTCTTCTTCATTGCCAATCCTGGTTTATCTTTTACAGCAATTAGATTTTACTTCTTTTCTTTTTCACCTGCATGGTATCAGTTTTCTTTTGTGATTATTCTTTATTCATTGTTTACTCTCTAATTATTTCTATCAAATTTTTTAAAGCGATGGTTTGTCTACTTGCATCTGGAGCTCTCCCCTACAAACTCTCCTCTTGTACTTAATATACAAAATACAGATTATTTTAAGTCAAAGCTATTTCAAATCTCCTTTAGACCGATTATGAGCCTTTTAAGCACCCGACAGAACAGATACTTTTGCTTGTTAAACTTAATGCATGCAGATGGTGGGAACAACTCCAGAAGTTTATTCCAGTTAACTAAGATAAGTTGCTTAGCAGCAGTGCTGATGACAAGCATCTAGCCCATTTCATGGGTTTGAAAGGTTCCAGTTTAGTGGGAAAGGGGAGTTTAGACAAAAAGATGCTTTTTGAAGACTTCTAGAAGGTAATAAAATACCCTACTGTTTAGATTGAAAACATGTAGAAGTGATGTCTTATGACTGATGTTGGGGTTGGAACTAGATGATCTTTAAGGTCCCTTCCAACCCAAACCATTCTATGATTCTATGTTATGTCTGCCTGTTGACCCATTCCTTCATTTTTGTAGGAAATAGAAGGTAATTTGGATGCTTTAATCCTGTGTGTCTGTAGCATTCATTGATTTGGCTGATAGGAGGCACAACTGGAGTAAGCACAATCCAGTTAGTTAATCAAAAGAGATAAATGAATTAATTTCCATTTTTACATATGTTTCTTCCCAGTGGCTCATGGGCATGTGGATGGACAGGCATTACTCTTAAAACACACTTACTAGATGTTCTGCCTTCTTTTCTGGTCACTTCTGGAAACAAGGACTTACTCAATTCCATAAGAATTCTTCAAATTTACAATGCATCCATCACCATTTGCTTTCAAAGATGAGTCTGTCTATATCTGTGGGGAACTTCTAGACTTTCTTTCCATGTGCAAAGGTGGAAATAGCATTAAATTTGAAGAATCATAATTTGAAAATATTTGTAGACTTTCAGTAACTGCACCTTATTTAAGCTTTTGAATGCAGCTGCTGCTTTGCTTATTCATTACTTTGTTTTTGGCTGTCTTCTCTGGGTTGAAAATTATCGCTGAGGTATGTAACTTGACACATTCATTGTACTCCCTTGTCTTCAAAACTATGCTTGATTTGGGAAATGCTGATGTTCTCATTTGATTTTTTTCCCCACAAATAATTATGAACCTATGCCTCTTGGTCTTTGTTTTCATATTCATTGAACTATCTTTAGGAAAGGGATGTTAGAATCATAGAATGGTCAGGGTTGGAAGGAACCTTAAAGATCATCTAGTTCCAACCCCACTGCCATGGGCAGGGACACCTCCCACTAGATCAGGTTGCTCAGAGCCCCGTCCAGCCTGGCCTTAAAAACTTGCAGGGATGGGGCTTCCACCACCTCTTTGGGCAACCTGTTGTTGGTAAGATCCAGATGTTTTAACAGGATGTCTTTGTTATGTTTTTCTGTCTGCATTTTGTCTTGTAATAAAGTAAATGGCAGTATTTATTACAATTTTTGCTTTCTGCAGTTAATTCACACCATATGCTTGTTCTCTGTTGTTATGCATTTGCATTGCTCCACTACCCCAAATTTCCCTTTTTGGCCCATGCTCACCAGCACCTTTAAAACCCACATGGTTTTGTTGAAGACTTCTCTTCGAGAGTTAATTATTTCCAGTAAAAGGAAGATTTCTGCTAACATGACTGCATTTTCATGTTGGGTAGGAATTATAAACACTTCACCTTTACCTTCGCATGACTCTTCACTACTTTTTCCAAACCACCATTTATTTCCTTCAGAGTGTAAAAATTAAACTTCATAATGTATTCTGTGGTACAATTAAGAAATCTCTGAACAACTTTTTCTCTATATCGAAACACAAAACTAATTCAAACAAGGTAATTTGAAATGACTGTTGTTTGGCTCAAAGCGCGCAAAGCCCATTGCTACAATACTTGGCTTTTTGCATTTCTTTAAGTTAATAATATGCAGTTATTAACTCCAAAAGAAAATGATTGATGGATGGAGGCCTTCGGCTAAACATAAGGGTACTGTTGAATGTTCCACCAGTACAATGTTGTTGCCTCCCTTTGGCACTATAGCGCTCATGTTTCTGGATCGTTATTGAGCCCGGGAGCAGAGGTGGGGTCAGAAAAGACAGGTGGGATCGCCTCTTCTGACTGTGACAGCAGTGACTTCAAATTACATACAAAACGAAACAGCATCTTGAATCACACCTCCCCCTAATTCCCTAACCATTTCTCACTACCTCCTAAACACTGCTCCCCCTTATTTACCCCTGCTAAGAAAGCAATGAAGACTTGGGGATGATGGACTCGGCATTCTTCAAGGTCTTGAAAATTCAGGTCCCACGACAGTGATGTGAATTACCTTCTTCAAGTAGTCAAAGTCTATTCTTGTTTATTTATCCATGTTCAAGTCATTCTCCAAAGTTAATACTTCGCTCAAGACACTTAAGAAAGAGTATTTTATAATGACTGAAAGCAATACCAACCCTCAGCATAACATCATCTGTATAGGGAAATGTCAATGTTGGAAACTTACAATCCTGCAATTCCTCTTCACTTTGTATAAAAAAAATAGAGGGAATTAATAGGTTCTACGCTAGGACTTAAAACCTGTGTTCATTGTTTTGTTTGAAAAATAACAACTTCTCACTATAAGGTAAGTAAACCACTTTCCCAGTGCCTTATAGGTCTGAGCACTTAAGTGGCTCATTGCAAGCAAGTCTGACCATCAATTTAAGTAGATTACACAGGCAGATGTACTGTCTCGTTTCTTTCTCTGGGGACTGTCTGTGAACAGGCTGATTTCACACATTTGTTTACTACACTTAACATTTACATTCTTTTTCCATTTCATGTATTCTTTTGAGTAGTCAATATCCATTAGGCACTTTGCTATCCAATACGACCAAAGGCAGAACTCAATCACAGAGTGGTGCCTTTTTTCCCCGACTGGTTGGATTGTCAGTATAAACTACTGCTTACTTCAGTCTGAAATTGGTTCTATTTAGTGAGTACATGAGTTTCAACTGGCCTCAAACACCTTTTATACAAACAAAAATTTACTTCCATACCTACCTTATGCAGGTATTTAAATGTGTAAATGCAGTATAAATGTGTCAAATTGAAAAGCTCTTTTGAAATTGCAAACAAATCTTTTAACATTTTACCACTTAAGCTATGCAGGAAGATGTGATACTAAGACATATGAAGATTTGATTCAAAAGTTGTACACAATAAAAAGGGTGGAGAAATGGGGAAAGAAAAGAAATATTGTGACCATCTAATCATTGATACAAAAACCCCAAAACCATACTATGAGTTAACAAGCAGATGTGGAGTAGCAAGGCACCGAACAGCGCTATTGTCAGTAAACCCTGTTAAGCTTTTCACTAAGAATATTAAGAAATCTAAATTACATAGTTAAGAGAATATAAACCCATGCACAGGTAGGTGCACGTCTCCTGGCTGTTCTCTTGCTGTAATTATGAACTATTTCCTGGCTAGGAAACAAAACCGTTGTTTTCTAATTAAAGAAAAGAAAAAAATTCCTAAACTGAAATGAGAAGTAGAAACGGAAACTTTTCCAAGAACACAAATCCTGCATTTGCTTCTCTTATGAAACACCTAAAGCTGTTGTTTCTAAAACAAAGTATGCTTGCTGGAAACTCCGGCAACCGCTGACTGCAGATGCCAGGATTATCTCCATGGCAGATGCTTGGAAGCTTTAAAAGCTCCTTCTTGGGGTTCTGGGCTGCCTAATGCAGAACTGAGATTTGTTCTGTGGCTTCCAGAATCCATGAGCTGCGTAACTCATATTTTCTCGTGCCTGACATCTTCCAGTCCTAGAATACCTGGCTGAAAACACTCAAAAATGTGCACTGCTGCACCCTCTTAGATAAGCGGGCAAAACAACAGTCAGGGTCTGAGAAATGCCAGCCTGTGTTTCCTTGGGACCATACTGAAAACAGGATGTTTTCACTTAGCATTTCTGGTTTGACAACTAGGCATTTCCAACAAAAATGTATTCTGCTAGAAAACTCCTAACCAGTTCTGTTGTGAGCAGTCTTTTAACATGAGACACCCCCCCCCAAAAAAAAAATATCCCAAGCTGAAAGCCCTGAAAACAACCTCCAAAACTTGACATTTATGATGAGCTAGCGTCTGAAAAAATATTGAAATTGAAGCTTTCATCATACCTTCTGCAATACGAATGCCACTTCTTTCACACTCTTTTTTGATGGCTCTAAACCAGCGAGTATCCATGTTTCACTATTCACGCCTTGCAACTAATGAATCTATTGCGAGATAACACTGTGAAAGGAAGAGCTATCCTTTTAACAATGCAGTATTTTCAAAAAGCTGCCATACCTGTGCTGTGTTGTTAAAAATCTGCTGTCAGACTGTGCAACATCTTGGTAGGAGTCATTTCATTTTCCAGCTTCTACTCTTTTTTGTCATTTTACTTCATAGCTTTTTTATTATACGGCATCCTGCACCCTCAGACAAAGGGTGGGTGGATGTGGCCCTTTCTGTCACAGGAATATCCGTTCAAGTGTGACCAAACCCACACCTAACTCTTTTCCACCTCAAGGTAGCTCATTAACTATAGACACCTAACTATTTTCTAACTGATTCTAATCTGGAGGAGGAAATTAAAATAAATAAATAAATTTAAAGACGTGAAAAAGAAGCTTTTAAAATGCCACTTTGATTAAAGGCATGCAAACAGGACAGCTTCATGGGAACAGAGTTATTGCGAGGGTGTCCCACTCTAAGAAATTTAGTACTCTGGAACGGAAAGGGAAGCGTGCACATAGGTTTCTGCACTTTACCAACGGCATAAAGAATTAACTAGTAATATGATGTATCCTCATTATTATCAAAAGCTTAGAAGCCTTCACCAGGATAAAGGCCCTGTGAGATTAAATTCCATTCAAACAGAGAGTTTATGGGTCAAGCAGCTTGCATATCCACTTTCATCAGGAAAATACCCTAAAGTACATGACTGAAGAAGTAATAATGTGAAAAACAGTTTTTCAGCCTGCACTGCCTGCTCTACTAGAAATAATGATGCACCACTGACTTCACCACTGCCAAAGTTTAAAATACATGGGTGTCAGTCCCCTAACAAGTTCAAGTAAAGAAAAGGATCTTATTTGCAATTATAAGCTGAAGTCAGTAAGTTTAAAAAAAAAAAGTGAAAACATCATTTGAAGTATTTTCTCAGCTTGGTCAGATGATTAAGAAAAGTCTCTCAGGTGTTTACGGATGGCTGCCAAGGAAAAGTCAAACTAACAAACAAACAATCTTCCCCCAAAACAAACCAATTCTGCCTCCTGCTCCAAACCACAGACATCATATCCATCCTTCACTAGCAACAGAAGGACTGTTTGAAGCATATTGCGTCACAATAAGGCACGGCCTTTGTCTCCACACTCATGAAACTGTGAAGTTTTTTAAAGATTATTCCTTGAGTGGCACACTTACCTATTTTAGGAAAATGAACTGAAGTTCACTGAAGCCACCAGAAAAGTTCATACTGGCCTCATTGATTTGGATCAGGATGGTAAAATACATGCTTTTAATGGAGGCTCCTACTAATTCTGCTCCTTTGTTTCCAGTAAGGGCCAAATTTTTATCTCAGTGAAGTCTATGTAAATCCCCAATTCATGGGCATTGCTTAGGATCCACGCTGGCAAAGATGAAATTGGAAACTATTACCCGCAACTTGTACCCTCTTTTCTCCACTATGTTAAAAACCACTCTCTTTTATGGCTTGTCTCTTGATGTAATGGGAAGGCTGTCACCTACTTGCTTCCATTGGAGGGAATCAGCATTGAAAAGACATTTTCAGAAGCATCAGTAAGCTTCAGCAAGCATGGTTTCAGCTAGCATCATTTCAGATTTCTAGTCCTGAAAGGTTTTGAGTAGCATGTTTATCTGTGAGGCCAAGTCCTTTGTCACAGATACTCTCCACAATTCTAAATCAAGATATATGACCTTCTTGATTTATTATGAAATACATGCATTTTCTTCATTTGGAAATTGCTACTATATTCAGAAATTCTGAATTTTTATAGCTGCATTTTTGATAAAATAACAAATGAATTTGCCAAGGCAGAATATAATTGATTGTGCTTGGCTTGCTAGGTAATGATATAATATACTGTGACTTGACCTGCTGGTGCAGAACACAATCAGTATGCATGCTCTAGCTGGTGGAAAACATAAAATAAACTGCTTAGATTATTTAGTGAGAACCCAATTTGCTTAGAATGACAAAAGCACAACATACAGCTTGCAAACAAAAAGTATGAACTTTAAAACTTCACATAAGAATAAAGTTAAGGCTGAGACTAAAATGTAAAAAAGAACACGTCTTAACTAAAAAATAACTGAAGTTATACAAAAGTTCCAACCCCGTACACCTGAAGAGCTGTCCCTGAATTTACCAGCACCACTGGTGTCAGTGTATCCATGACAAAGAATGGCTATCGCAGTCTCTGACAGGGCAAGGACAGTCCTGTTACTCAGAACATTAAATTTCCTCCACCCTACGCCTAGACATCCTTCTGCACAGCACATCTCACATTTGTATCCCAGCCTCCTGTTTGGTTCCCAAGCTGTTTACCATCATATAGACCTGTTACTGAGCGATCGTGTAAACCTGTTACCAACTTGTTAAGTTTTAGGACTCCGATGGCCTCTGTTTTCCAAAGCAGGAGATAAGTCCAGTCCCAGAACTGGACACCTTGAGTATTGTGTCCAGTTCTGGGCACCTCAATATGAGAGAGATATCGAGGTGCTGGAGCGAGTGCAGAGGAGGGCAATGAAGCTGGTGAAGGGCCTGCAGAATAAATCTTATGAGGAGTGACTGAAGGAGCTGGGACTGTTTAGTTTGAGGAAGAGGAGGCTGAGGGGAGACCTCATCACTCTCTACAAGTACTTGAAAGGCCATTGTAGAGAGGTTGGTGCTGGTCTCTTCTCACAGGTAATTAGCGATAGAACAAGAGGGAATGGCTTTAGGCTGCAACGGGGTAGGTTTAGTCTGGACATTAGGAAAAAATTCTTCACAGAAAGAGTGGTCAGACACTGGAACAGGCTGCCCAGGGAGGTGGTGGAGTCACCATCCCTGAATGTGTTTAAGACTCATTTAGATGTGGTGTTAAGGGATATGGTGCAAGGGAGAACTTTGTAGAGTGGAGTTGATGGTTGGACTCGATGATCCCAAGGGTTCTTTCCAACCTAAATGATTCTATGATTTAATTTTGCTTAAGAAGAACGTGAAAGGAGAACAGATAGCTAGGAAAGTTTTGAACATCAAAATCATATAAAATAGATAAATATGGTGAGAATTTAAAAAAAGGATTGAAGGTATGGTGGTGTATACTTAAATGCTACAGCAGTGGCCAATACTCAGCCATCAGAGAGGCCAGACACCTTTCCCCATTCACTGGAATACTTTGAATCACTTACTGATTACAGAAGAACTAAAAAGATAGCTCTTATTTGGGGGATGCAGATAATTTTAAGAATGATGCCCTACAACCTACTCTCTATCTCAAATGGAAAGTCATAAATCATTACATTTTAATACAAGAACACCTTGAACAATTAACATCTTGAATTATGAGTATATCACCAGAGTTGTGCCAAGTTAACATGCTGTATTTCTAGCTTCCACGGGTCTAGGAACCGTTTAATGTTCAACAAAGATATCTGCATATGGGGTAAAAATATAAATGCAGCTGTTTATAAACTCACTGTCCCACATGTCATGATGTTGCAAGTCTGCATTATAAAAAAAATGAAATGCTAACAAATCAAAACAGTTCAAATGCAATCTTCCCCTCAGTTTGGTTTCAGAGGCTTTAAAGCCCACTTAAACTCATTTCCTGCATTTTCCATGGATTTTCATAGATTTACTGCTGTAGGTGCAATAAACCTGTCTGGCAATAAAAGTAGCAGCACAGGGAAAAAATCATAACTGTTTCTTGAAAGCCTCATAAAATTATATTCTGCAAGGGGCACTAAATTGCTCAGTTGATCCTAATTCAGCATAAAACCATTTGCTTCCCAGTGAAGTGGGGCTTCACCCATTGGCCAGTGCAGCTATAAGCAAAAGGAGATATGTGTCTGAAGGAGATGTACAGTTGGGCTGGGAACGAAACAGCTTTTCAGAAGCTAGAAAACAAGCAAGAGTACACAGGATTAGGGGGGAATTAATTTAGATCATTTAATGTTAACATATTGGACTTCATTATTGAGTGCAAGTTGCACATTTCATAGTTCTACTTCCTCATATAAAATGACACCTGATAGTAAACCAGCAAGAAGAGGAGGAGGTGATCTGACTAAGGATAAAAACATGGTAAATAAAGAAGTAACCAGATAATTAAGTGGGCTTTTAAATCTAGTTGTTCTCTGAATATAGCTTCTCTTTTCAAATTTCCTCTGCAATGTAAGTTTGAAGGGCATGAAAGGAGACACTGACAGCTCGGGAAGTTGATACTACATTTCAGGTGAAGGTCTTTTCAAAAAGTCCTGACAAAGGTCTTCTTATCAGCACTTCAGCTGGGAAGAACAAAGAAGAGACATGCACGAGTCACATGGATTGCAGGATGAGTGCAAACCACAAAGGAAAAGCAGTGACGAAAAAAGTAAATACAGTCTTATTATTTAGGGGGTAACTTTTTCCTGAAGACACGGAGAGACAAGGGCATTGCATGAGTTGCTGGAGGGATCTTTCCTGCCTCTCAAGTTGAAAGGACTATCTCGGGAAGGATGAAATACAACCAAATGAAGTGCAGAGAAGGACAGAGAGGTGCTCGGGGGAACAGGCAGGAGTGTGGCTTGCTCTGACTAGTAAACTAGGGGCTGAGAGAGGATAAGATTGCTCTCTATTGACATACCAATGGAGTAAAATGCCAATGAGACAGGGGCACTCTTCACGCTAAGGGATACTCTTTGCAGAGCAAGTGGATCAAAACCAACCACGTGTAAATTTATGCTGGAAGTAAAAGGCTTCTAAATGTTGGAGCAGTGATGTTCTGAAACAGTATCCCAAGGAGAGCAGTGGAAGCAGAAAACCTTTAGGTTGAAGTAGAAGTTTCATAAGAGTTTGTGAAGAAGATTGCATGATATGGTTAACCGCAGGAGAATCAGATTTTCAAAGAGTTTTCTAATCAGATGAGTAAGGTGCAGAGGGGACCACCAGCTACTTCAGAGATGGAACTCAACTGGTTTATCAGGACAGATGATATGACCTTGCTTTCAACCAGAAAACCTTCCAGTTCTAAGCCTTCTCCTCCTGAGTGCTTTTTCAGTATGGGTCTTAAAGGGAGGGGAAGGGGCCATTATGGTCAAGAGCTGACATGCACATAACAGTAGAAAGACAGGGGTTCAATGAGGTTGAAAATTCTGCCTTCCCAGCTCTGCCAACGTACCCAACAATGGGACACAAGGAAAAACTGAAACCTTTTATGCATCTTCTGCCTTTCAAGTGCCTGGAGTTTAAGGTACACATTTGCAAAATTGCCCTTTTTGGCAGGTTTGAGCAATGCTGAACACAAAGCTGTCCTACCCCTGATGCCTTTTGAGTCTCTCCCTCTAACAGAGTTTGATTTTGCTAAAACACCACCACCACCATTCTTTTCAGAATTAAATGTGTCTATCTTTTATTGTGTAGCATAGGCATTTTTCTTAGGAATTGTGGACTAACATAAAAATACATTTTTCTATCAGTAGCAAATGATACCATTAACAGGGGATAACAATTTTCAGCTAATACCTACTGTCAAACCCTTTGGATTTGAAGTGTGGGACAGAAAGAACCAAATCACCATGAGACAGACTGTGTTCTCAGTAAAATTTTTGTTTTATACTTACTTTTCTTCTGTCTGCAACATTCTTAAAGCCATAAAAACAACATAAAAGGCAATAGCAAAAACCGATTTTATGTTGGACTCTGAAGCTTTGAACTTCCACTGTTTCATCCAGATTCATTCAGGTACCATTTGTATTGCAAAATCTGTTTTGGGTTGGTTAGCTACTCAGTATTTCAAGGCTTGCATTTGCCTAACACTTCTCTGGGCTACGATTTCAGTTATCAAGTAACCTCCCTCTTATGAATAAATGATGGTACAAAGCAATCGCCAAGTGGACCCTGATGCCACTGTCGCATGATGGACACTGGGGGGGATACTTGTGAATAATGAAGTGCCATTCCTTGCAATTGGAGACCAAACGTGTGTCTGGACAACGCAGCGTTGTAAATATTAGAGGAGCTGAGAGATAAAAGTTTAATTTCAACACAAATCTGCTGCACATTTTGGCATTTACACTAACAGGTGAGCCATTGGTTTGGCTGGCAAGAAAGGTGTAATTCATGGGCAATTACGAGTAATAAATTCAGAATCAGCACAAATGAAACAACCTTGTTACCAGACAAAAAAATTCTATGGGATTTTTAGAAGTGTCCTTCCCTTCATGCTGCCACCCTGGGTCTGGTCACAGCAGTTGAAAGTTACCTTTGATAAGTGAAATGAAATTAGTGATACAGTTGCTGATGAACAGGTACTCAAATCTTAAAAATTGTAACAAAAAGACCAAAGGAGCTCTCTTTAACCACTGAAAATCATAAAATAGAACTGGTTTTGGTGTGGGAAGCTTGAAGTAAAAAAAAAAATCTGCAACTTTACTGTGTTGACCTAGCAAAGCTTGGAGACTTCTTTTGTTTCGTTGTTCTGCACTGGTATTTCTTCAGGCTTACAGCTATTACCCAAATACATCTCTCATTTACACTTACCTTGTAGTGGAAGAGGAATAATCCACAGAAGAGGCTGTACAGGTCAGCCGTGAGTAGGGAGAGGTTGACGGCAGTAGCACTGGTTTTCTTTATGACCACTGGCATAAAGCTGTAGAGGCCAAACATACAGGCACTAAAGCCGACATACAACAAGCCTGCGGAAGAGAAACAAGAAGCAAAGTGACCTTTCACAGGCTGCAGAAATGCCTCCTGTTGGGAGGAAGGAAGCTGTGTTTTTAGAAAAGGATGAAGAATGCTTTTCAAAAAAACATGGATTCAAATTATTAAGATGCACATATATATATGGATTAAGAACATCATTCTAAATACATATGAAAACCGCTGAAAACCATACCTACACAGCAGCGGACACAACGTTTTCTCTCTGTGGTCCCCATAATAGCAGTGCTGTTTTGAATTGGTGGCTTATACTATTAGTGAATACCTCATGTCCAACATAGGTTTGGATGAAATGATGCATTTGGACACATTGAATCTAGTCTTTTAAGGAGCTGAATGGCCCCAACACCAACTAAGTTCTGCTGAGTTGGATGGAGCACACGATATTTTCTGGGAATGGACCCAAAAAATTAATGCAAAAGTATTTGCAGAGGAGTTAATGAGCCAATGGACGAATGCATGAGGACAGCACTGAAGTGGCAGAGGTCCTAGTCCTATTTTGCCACCAAACCTGATCAATCACTTCACAGTTTTGTGCTTCTGTTCCTCTACCACTTTTTGTCTGCCTTCCTTAATAAAGCTTTCCGAGCTGAGAGTATTTCTTGCTACATGTTTACAGAGTGCCTCACACAAATTAGATTGTTAGACACTAATATAATAAAAATACATTACAGTAAAAATTTAATTTCATTTAAAAACCTAAATAACTTACTGGGAAAGAATTCATTGCTTCAGTTATTACTTGATAAATCCCAAGGCAAATTAATCAATATGAAGTTAAAAAAACAGCAAACACTTCACTCATCTGCTCTCATGCAAATGATATTTCTTAGGCTGCCGTATGCTGCAGAATTCCCAGCTGATATGCGCACAAGCCTAAATTTAGATTCGTGCCAGCTCTTCAGAGCATGTTGTTATTGACTAAAAGTTGCAGAAAATCTGATTGCCCGAGTCCTGAAAGTAATTAGAAGGAGGGGGGAAAAAATCCCATATGATTTATATTTGCCTGTGGATCCACTTAGTTAAAAACTCTTTAGAAAAGCTATATAAAGGACAAAATCAGCTGTGATAGATCAAGTCCCTTAGAAGCACCTGAACAGAAGTGTACATTCACCTGAAACAAATACAGGAGTCACAAAATGTCAGTGAATTTATATCAATTGTTACAGTATGATAATGAACCTGAATTTATACCCAGAATATGGATAATCATGGTAAGAACTGGGTTTAATAACAGCAAATTTTTAAGGTGTGCATTGTATAGTGGTAACAATGGAATCAATCTTAGGCAGTGCTTGAAAGAGTTGCTTTATGCAAACTCTGCAACTCTTCTGTAGTAGGTCAATGACTGCATGAACCAGAGCGTAGTTTTGATCAATGAGAAAATGAGCATTAAGTCAGCTTTTTTCCAGGCTTAAGTCAAGAACAGGTCAGGTGCAAAAGCCATTCTGGACCCGAAGTCAGCATTCGCAAAGTACAGTCTGCAAATCACCAGCTGGTCACCAAGCCCCTGCTAGTCAGTCTGGATTTAACACACGTATTCAGGTGCTTTCCTGGGTTATGCTCTCACTAACAGCATAATTTTATGGTTACTGCCTTGGTGTTCATATTCTTTGGCAGGCAACTACATTCACTTTGCAGGCTGCTCTTCCAAAGGGCATTTCAGTTCCAGTCAAAAATTGCTTAAACTGTAGCTGTCCTATCAGAGGTGAATATAAGGTGGCATTTCATTTACATCTTAAAAATACATGTAATACTCACCAGCTGGACGGCATTTAGTGGTGACAATAAGCAAACTGGAAATAACATCATATGATTTTCAGATACTGCTTCTTAGAGGGCCAGTTTTAAGTCAAAGTCTTGGAGCCTCAGCTTCCTTGGATACACCTGCAGTGCTAACGGCAGCCTTAGGAATCACCACTAGTGCTGCAGTCCCAGGTGCTGGGACCTGTGTCTAACCAAGCACTAGGTCAACAGCACCAATTACCTGTAGCAGGCACTGGATGGAAGCAATCTGGTAAGTTAGCGGGTGCTTTTGGAATGATCTTGCTGATCAGCTGGTCTGTGTTAAACCCTGAGAAGCTCACCATTCGTAACTGTCTGCTTTCAGATGTGCCGGCATTGTCCCAAACTGAAGGCTTAATCTGCATGAAGGCAGCCGTGGGTGGGATTCTTTACACCTAAGTCTGGACATTTACTGAGGGCTGGTGGTGAATGAAGAGATTGGGAAATTTTAGGGGGCAGATTGTCCAACCTCTTTTAGACATCAGCTTTAGCATAGTATGATTTCTGTCTTGCCTGTTTATTCTTGGTGATGATAAAGGGAGTCTATTTAACTAAGTTAGATGTCCACATACCAGATATCTAAAGTTGATGGAAGGAATCCCATCTTGTCTGTCAGTGCTCACCCTGATGGGTAAGGCCACCAGTTTTGCCTGTTTGGGTGTAAATGCCTCACAAGTGTTTGAACTGGTCACTAGGATCATCGCATCGTGGGGTGAGTCAGGCTGGAAGGGAGCTCAAAAGTCTCTAGTTCAAACCCTGCTCGTTCCAGGCTCAGCCGTGAGATAAGACCAAGTTGCTCAAGACTTTGTCCAATCTGGTCTTGAAACCCCTGAGGATGGAGACTTCCCTTTTATCCATTCTGAACCTCTCATTTCAGCTTCTGCCTATTGTCCCTCACCCTCCTGCCATGCACTGCTGTGAAGAGCTTGTCTCGGTCCTTTTGGTAACTTCCTTGTAGGTAACTCCTCAAAGCCTTCTTTTCTGCAGGCTGAACAAGCCCTAGTCCCTCAGTACCTCCTCATTTGTCTTAAAACTGGACATCTTCACACAGATAGCAGGATCTGCCACCAGATACTGCTCTAAAATAGCCCAAGTACCACCAAGACCAACATGCCTTGGGAACTTCTATTTCAACACCTGAGCGTGGTGGTTGAATGTTGTATGTTTTATCCTTCACGTTTTTACTCCAAAAGTTATTGTTTCATTGGGAGGAGATGGAATCAGTTATGATTTTTCATGCTGTTTTCTTGGAATAAAGACCATTGAGAAATATTCAACACCCCTCCCCCCACCGCCACCCTGTAACACAGAACTCTTCCTTGGAGATTCAAACTGGCTTTTCTCTTAAATAAAACTGATGTTAATTTATTTGTTATTATTTCATGTATCACTCTACAAAACATGTCATGGTCTCATATGAAACCACTCAGTCAGAACAGTATAATCATTATCCTTTCAGTCAGGTTGTCAGCATGTATTAATATGTAAACCTTCACGGATTCAAGCAGAGCTACACTGATTTATACTAAGTGTGAAGATGATGCTACGTATAAGGGGAATTTCCAAAATTAAAACCAGGACGGCCACAGCCCGATAGACATAACAGATTGACTTTAGATCTTCATATTCCAAAATCATTTGCATTTTACATCAGTTGAAAGGTAGTTCATCCATTCTTAACAGCACAATTATGGCATATGGCAACAGGCCACCTTGAGCTATTTATTAGGTTGCCTGCTGTGACTTTATCTCTACGATTCAGAAGGCTGATGATTTAACTCTGCTGGACTGCAGGTTTGAGTCTGTGGCAGTGGATAACTATTCAGGACAAGGCTGTGAACACCCTGACATAGATTTGTCAAATCACTACTTGACAATCTTGTATCATTGCCAATGCAATGGAAAGCACACCAAGTGCAGTGGACGTCAGGGAAGAACACAAAACTACACATAATTGTCACCGTTTGATCCATGTTCAACTGCACAGCATCTCCAATTATTGCTCTAACAAAACAAGTACATACCTACAATGCTCTCGCTAAGATGATCTCCTCCTTATGAAGCATAGGGACTCTTCAGAATTAGTGACTAACTTTCAATGACATTTTAATGGCATCACAGACCAAGACTTTATTTTAATAGCACATTTCACTGATATTGAGTTACAACAGAACTCCCATGGAAGTATATATGACATTTACACAGATAGTAGATTAATTCACTATGACCATCGCTTGTTCCATCAGTACCAGATTAATTGCGTCCCTGTGCTCCTTACCGTGAAGTATAAACGAACACTGATGCAATTATGCTAATTATCTCAGATTAAAGAAGGCCAATACACTTATAGTACACAGTTGAGTGTGTTTCTCCGTGGATACTTTAAATTGATTTGTCATTTAGTTTTACAGCTAAACCATCAAATCTCCAAGACTTCTAGGTGCAGTGTTTTGACAAAGATGCACTGTTTTTATTAAGGTTTATGATGATGAGAGAAAATTGTGAACTAAGTTGAAAGAAAACAGCAATGTGTTCCATAACTTGTATTGCCTGCCCTCAGGGATTCCCCATATAATCAGTTGCCTTTGCCCACTTCTGAGTTGTCGTTTTGATGTTCATTCTGAAACTAGGTAACAAGCTATTGCCAATGGACTGCCAAAGCTTGAATCCCCCGCTAAGTATATCAGCTCCATACTATCAGTGTTCTTTTATTTCTTCTATTGTCCTAAACAGTCAAAGAGTGATTATAGGGACTCTCCTTTCCTAAATGTTGGACTAATTAGAAGGGAGTCTTAGATCATAAACTCAGCTTCCAAACTGAAATGGGAAAATGCAATCCACTGCATAGCAAAACACCGTAAGAGCTTCATTGCGCGTGATGCTACCTAAACTTGTCTAAAAGACACATCTGCTATATTCCACCAAGACCACTTGGAAGGCAATTAACCATTTGCATACAGAAATGCTCCCCTTGGAAATGGGTTTATGAGGCTATAGTATGCGCTGCAAGTACTTTTTCAGTTTTTTTGTTAGGTTCCATTTTCTTCCTTTGGCATTCACTGAAAAGGTTTGGCTCTTAATGACTACCTCATTTATTTGTCCCAGTGTTGCACTGAATCTTAGAACTGGAACCCCATTATTGTTTTACTTCACGGCTGTCTGAATAATTATCTTACGGCATTCATATGCTTAACCTAATGGTGCAAGGGAGGCATAATATGGCAATGGGAGGACAGATCATTTAAGAAAAGTTATGAGGCATGTGGTTCAACCTTTGGCAGTAACTGGCAGAAAAGTCACAAACGTTGGCTCCTGTGAAACTTTGTGCCTGCCTCCCCAAACACTGGTTGTCTCCACGCCTCCTTCAGCAAATACCTTCAATGAGGTAAAGTGTTTTCTTACCTATTTGCCAATCCCAGGGAACTTTTAACAGCTCTTTGTGTTCCATGATTGCACTATAAGAGAAGAGAAGGCAAAATTTGATGGAAGAGAACAGAAGTTAAATTACTTCTACTCATTCAATTCAAATGCTGGACAAAACAACATAAATAACCTTATAACAAAAAATCTCTGTAGGAACCAAATGCAATCAGACTTTGCTAATCCACTCTGGCATTATCCCTGTGCCCGTGTATTTGAAAGATCTTCAGGGCAGCAATCAGATGTGATAGCATACGATTTGTACTTGTTTATTTCCAGCTCTCTATATACCTGCCCAAAGTGCCCATTCCCCTATATATTCAATCCTCTTGTACTCTTCTGACTTAATATTCTGAAAGCTTTTGAACTTTAACGATTAATAATGTATCTGTCTGAGTTACTCACCCTTCAGAACAGCTCTGCAGTGTCAAATAAATAGATATCACCGTCTGGCTTTAGGGAGAATACTGTGATTTGTTACACACCAAGAGAGATCAAATAGTCACAGAATGGAAGTCAGGAAACAAAGCAATGGATGGGACAAGCTGCACAAGTCCACTTTCAACATCTTGTAAGTTTTGCATTGTATATTAACATCAAAAATCCAGATCCAGAAAATTCTAAAAGTCGGCTCTTCCCAATCCAGGCAAATAGACCTTTGGAGATTAGATATCTCACAAGCTAGGTCTTCATTCAGCTAACCGCTTTCTCTGATCTGTGATTTGCAGATAACTTCTGCAGTGCAGAACTCTGCATGCTAGTCTGGACACTCTCTTAAACAAGTATAAAACATGGAATTACACAGATTGAAAAACAAAGTACCTAGTACAAAAGGTGTATGTGGCAGACCAAGTCTAATAGTAAAACTGCAGGAACTCAGTGCCTTCCAGATTAATCTGGTCTAGAGAGTTGCATCCTGGAAATTCTAATTTGCTTGCTGCTGATTTGTGGCAAATCTAATACTGTGTACAGAATAATAAGATTTTTTTTTTCTGAAAAATAATTAAATTATAAGTGTCTTTGCATGCAGAAGGCATATGTCTCTTATCAGCAATTCCTGAAGAATATAATGAAAACAAACTGCAATGTCTCTTGTTCTGTCAAACAAATTTTGATATAACTTAAATTTAGAAACATTGCTTTCATACTATTGCCTATCCGATACAAAAGAAGCATAAACCAATATGCTATGGTCTGTGACTCACTATGATCTGTGAAACAAAAAGCGGTAAGAACAACTTTGCCAGAAATTGCCATTTTGTGATGCCAGATTCACTAAAGAATTGGAATGACAATGATCTTTGAAAGATTGTGGTGATTGAAGGGGGTCCCTGATGACTGAAAAGAGACAAACACAACATCCAGTTTCAAAAAGGGCAAAATCTATAGCCCGACCAGCCTTATGCTAACCTTTGTGAAGATTATGGAGCAAATCTTCCCAGAAGACATTTTCAGGAAATGAATAAGAGATGACTGGAAATGGCCATCAGAGACTTCTCAAAAGCAAACCATACCTGACCAAACTGACTGCCTTCTATGATGAGATGACTGGCTCAGTAAATAAAGGAGAGGGAACGGATGAGATGATGAGGTGTAACCTACCTTGGCTTTAGCAAAGCTATGGACTGGATGAGTGGACTACCCACAATGTAGTCTGAAGAAAAGGGCCAAGAGAAACCTTGTGAAGTTCAAGAAAAGCAATAGGAACTCCTGCACCTGAGGTGGAATAACCCTATGTAACAGTACAGGCTGGGAGCTGATGGGATAGAAAGCTGCTTTTTAGAAATAAACCTTGGAGTAGTGGTGGACTTCAACCTGAACATGATTCAGCAATGTGTCCCTGGAGCAGAGAAGGCCAACAGCATCCTGGGCTGTGTTAGTAAGAGTCTGGCCAGCAAGCTGAAGGGCATGATTTGTGAGACAGCAGCTGGAGTACTGTATCAAATTTTGGGCTGCCCAGAATAAGACAGACATCAACAAATTGGAGGGAATACAGTGTAGCTCTGTCACAATGGTCAGGCGGCTGGAGCACATGATGTAAGAGGAGATGCTGAAACAGCAGGGTTTGTTCAGTGTGAAGAAGAGAAGGTTAAGACACTTTGTGGATGCCAACCAAACTTTGACCAGCGCAGTGTCTGGCATGCTGGGAAATGGCCCTATTTCTGAGACACTCCTTCCCTAGACTACTTCAGTTTATAGGACCCAAAGGTCCTATATTGCACTACAGCAGCCAGTAGTGTTTCAAAGGAAGAGTCTGGAGGTGTAATAAGGGGAGCTGTCTTCTCTTTGAAACAATTGGTATATTTAGTTAGATTAAACATATATGAACTCATAACTATGTGACATCTGCTCTTCATTTCAGGTAAAGGTAAGAAAATGCTGAATTGCTGCATGGAACTAAGAAGCAGAAACGTTATTGGCCTCTCCCGATATTCAAACTCTTGCCACCTTGTTAAAAAAATACATATACGAGATCAGTGTGGTCGGGGCTCCACAAAGTGCCGCAAAACCACAAAAAGCTGTGGAGGCTGGTGGAGAAAAAGATGCTGGTGAGAACTTTTGGGCCAAAGGTTGACTAGAAAAACCTTAGGGCTTTCATCAAAGAAATAGTTTCTTATTGTTTCCTTCCAGTTGTGTGCTCTGTATACAAAGATGCCTTGTTCCAGCTCCAGCTTCTTCTCCCCAGCAAAATAACTCACAGATCCTGAATTATGACTAACTGCTTGGGTCAAGAGGAGGTAATGGCACTATAATTAAATTCAGGAATATGAGACATGTACATGACAGTTTACACACACAGAGCAAGACAAGGGCACTGCTTTGATGCCCTCAGAATCGGTTAGTACCTACCTACCATGAACACTGTAGCTAACAAAAATGCTTTTGCCAATAAACTAGGCACATTTACATGCTCTTTTGTTCTATATTTTTTAAAAAGAAACTGCTTGTGTGGCAGCCAGTTAATATAAATAATTTTAAGGCATGAGTTCAGATCCCACATAAGTATAATAAGCTTTCTGGCCAAAGAAATAAAACTAATTAAGTGGGAACTGATGGGTCATTGTTTTGATCAGTCTCTGCTTTTAGAAGCTGAGTAGCTCAGATGTGCAGGGAAGCAACCTGGTTTTGACTAATAATCCAAAGTTATGCTGTGTGACAAGCACCAGTGACGGATCTGCATAAAATGGGTCAATCTTGCACGGTGACTTTTACTACACTTTCATCAGTCACAGTATTGCAACATTGGAAGGTGGCTTCCATCTCTCAGGCTTGCAGGTGAGGTGCTTATTAGATGTGTGTGGATATAGATATGACTTAGTAGTTCCTGAAATCCATGCAACAGTCTCCTGAGTACTAAATATTTTGAAGAGAAAATGCCAGCTTCTTTTTCTTTTTTTTTTTCAATTTTTTTCATGAGGCTTTTTCATTATTTCTGCCTTATCATAACGCAGATACACAGAATGAGCCAATCAGTAAAATACCTTCTCAGTGGATGTGTTTTATACCTCTTCAGAAATCTAAGTGACTTTTTAAAAGCATGAAACAGAACCAGAGAGAGTTGTAGATTTTGTTATTTACAGATCAGACCAGCATGTGAAGTATCCACTTGTCTTCCAGCAACAACATAGTAGGATGTGTCTTCTACTCCTCCCTCCCCATGTGACTATTCAAGGACACCAGTCAAAGAATCATAAAATGGTTAGAGTTAGAAGGGACCTTAAAGATCCTCTAGTTCCAACCCCCCTGCCACGGGCAGGACACCTCCCACTAGACCAGGCTGCTCAAAGCCCCATCCAGCCTGGCCTTGAACACTTCCAGGGATGGAGCATACACAACTTCCCTGGGCAACCTGTTCCAGTGTCTCACCACCCTCACAGTAAAGAATTTCTTCCTAATATGTAATTAAAATCTACCCTCTTTCCGTTTAAAACCATTACCCCTCAACCTATCACTACAATCCTTCCCCGTCTTTCCTGTAGGCGCCCTGAATTAGAATACTTAGGTACAAATTTGTGTTATTGTTCAAATCCATTGATCTGAAATATGAAAACCAATGAAAATTCCAGAATTAGAGGACATCTACTCTCCACAGGAGATGGCTACCTTTGAAGAGAAGGTTAGAATACCTCAATGGAGGCCCAGTTGAATTTATTTGAATGACCTTGGGGCTCAAACCTGCTCACTTACAGCTGAATTCCGCTGAAGAAGGAGCCAAAGAGTCCAATCATGCCCAGGAATTCCACTCGACTCAGATTTCGGACGATATACTCCTCACAAACATTCGAGATGCCATATAGCGTTGCTCCGCCCAGTACTAAGAGATCCCCTATCAGTTTATTTTCACCTAGGAATAAAGAAGGAAAAAATCAGAATGTCTCAAAAGAACCTTCTTTTGTCTAGAACCATTGCAAGTTCCTCCCTGTAGATTTCAAACCTCAGTCACTAAGTAGCCCATATCTGGGTTAATAAGCTGAATGCAAATGTTCTGTCATTTTAACAGTTCTCATTCAATACTCCAGCAAAATCTAGCAGAGGTGAAGGGAAAGCATTCTCCTTGCTGTGGATAAGAGAATCTGAAAGAATCTGAAAAATCTGTAAAAAAATACAGAAACCAAGTGGCATTCTCCAGTAACTTAATCCTTTTTATTTTATTATCATTACTTTTTTTGCAGATAGAATGTGACCCAGGTATATAGAGCAGTTTGCATCTCATCTTGAAATTTAACCAGTCTAAAACATGTCCAGTACTTAGATGTGAAACCAACTGAAAAATTCCGTGTACCTGTGAAATGAGTGAAAAAATCATTACAACCCCAATATCGACCTCATTCTCACATGAAGCTGTTTGACAAGAAAGAGGAGAGGAAGGATGGGGTGTAGACACGGTGATGATAATGATAGATTTTTAAAAGAGGTTCGTTCAATTAACATAGCGGTATCTAATGCACGCAATGAACACCAAGCTGTATTTTCAGTTCCTCCATACATATATATAATTACTAAAGCACTGTATTATCAAAGACTGTTTGAAATCTTTTTAAGTCTTGGAGGCTGTTGGTATTGGGGGGCAGGGAGGCAGGGGGCAGGGAGATTTGACCACGATCAAGTTCCAGGTTGAAAACCAAGGCCCTGGCTTTGCAAACTGATGTATGCGATTCCCTCTGCACATATAGCTTGTTAAATGAATCCTACAAGAGCTACAGCTTCACAAATCTGTCAGACATTGCTGCAGAACCATATTCCAAAAGCTTGGATACAATGGAATTTCCTTTCATTCAGTAGGCTCAGTAGAAATGTTGAAGTACTAGATTGTATTTTGTTTTAAAGAAACCTTGGTTTCTTTTAAAATACCTCTTGATTTATTTTTTAAGTTCATGCCTTTTTAAGTTTTATAATTATTCATTTTTAAAATAAATACTGCAGTAAATAAAAATGGAAGCCAAACATTATGACTTGTTCCAAATGATCTTTTCAGCATTTTTCTTTATGTAATTCTTTTAAGCCTTCATTTTTCATTCCAAACTGCAGTTATGAAATTTCCAGTAAGAAGAAATTTATGAAAATAAGAATGGTCATAAGAGGACTGACCAAGGATTCATTTATCCAGTGTCCTGTCTCCAACGCTGGCTATAAACACCAAAGTATAAGTTATTTAGGGGTAAATAGGAGCAGGGCAAATGTTTAAAATACTCCCAGTAATACACTTAGTCTCCAACATTATTCAGCTCAGAGGAGATACGGCTTTTGTGTCTTTAGCAAACATTTCTAGATTTCTTTTTCACGTACTCATACAGTCTCTCACTGAATTTCTGTTTTGCATATACCCTGACTGGCAGCATGTTTATATTTGACCATTTATCTTTTCAAGATTTGGTACTTATTTTCCTTTTAGCCTTCTTTTGCAATCAGCTACAGGAGATGCTCTTCATTTAAAATAAGCATCAGCACTTTACAAAACCTCTTCATACCCCTGATGTGTTTGATGTTCCACAGTGGCTCCAATCATCCCTCACTGAGCTCACTCATTTGGTATTTATTGCAGCTACTCACTGACGCTTCGGGGAAGTACTGCCAAAAAAGCTTCTGACCTTAGAGCTTGGCTGTCCTGAACTGCTAAGACAAAAATATCATCCTTTTGCATCTGTGAAACAAAGACGGCTCAGAGGCTGAGTATTTTCACAGAGACGGGATGGCCCCAAGCACCACACCGTGATGGCTCTCCCCAAAGTGCACTCGTGCTCAAAGAGTGTGAGCCTCAACCTTCAGGGCTATCCCAGAAGAGGAAGCTAAGATCTGGTCAGAGCTTCAGGACCCTCCTCTGGCACTGGGCAGCACAGGGTGCCTGAGGAAAGCATAAAGAAATAGGGAAGCACAGAGGGGTTTTTATCAGCCGGTAGCAGGAGATTAGGGATTTTCTGAGATGGAAGTTGCGTTACACCATTGAACTTAACAGGTCCCATTGGATTTCTCAATTAATTTGTGTAAAGTGCATACATTTTTGGCCTCTACAACACCCTGTGGCAGTAACTTACCCAGTGTAAGTATGCACGATTAAAACACACTTCGTGTTTTTAGCTTTTAAGGCTGATACCTCAAAATTATATTGGGAATGATATAATTTTCTCATTGTGAGAAATATTTAAGAACCATTCTGCATTGACCTTCTCCATATCATTGAAGACTTCATGTACCTTTATCGTATTCTATTTCTTTCTTGCCTTTTCTGGGAGATGAAAATTCCCAGTCTACCTACAGTCTCTTCATCCTGAAGCCATTTTATGCCCTTGAACAACTTTCTCAACTTTCTCCATTGCTTCTGTAGCCTTATTTTCTGGTCATTTCTTTTTGATATGCAGTGATCAGAGTAACACATGGTACTCAAGAGGTCAGTGCATCAAAACTTTATATACTGGCATAGAAATGTTTTATACTATAATTTTTGTTTCTTTCCCAATAATTCCTAGCATCCTGGTTGTCAAATGGCTTTGCTTCTTCAAGAGACTGACTTTGGAACTTTTCCCCAAGACTGACATATCCTAATAGAGATATTTTCATGGATGTAAAGTCCACATGCATCTACTGGTTTCATTGCTAAGGAAATATGTATCACCTGACTAGAGCCATTCGAAAGACTTTTAGGTTAAGACAGTTGTACTTGAACAATTCAGTGGCGTAGATCATTCTTCTGAAAAAACACAAGGCATGCTTGGCAAAACATGCTTTGCAGTAATCACTGTTAGTATATTTAGTATTCTCTGGAAGCAGAAGTCATACAGTCCAGAGAGGAGTTAATGTTTTGGGGACTACTTATACCACTATAGTGTAACATAAATCATTTAAAAATGAATTATGTTCTGGTGTGATTGCTTTTCACACTCTCACTTGGCCGCTTGGCCACATTTTTACCTTAACCCCCAGCATTAAGAGGTGTTTCTCTTTGCTTTTGCTTGTAAGTAATGATGATGATCATAATATCTAAACACCAGTCTCAATGCGTCCCCTCTTAGACTAAACATATATATACTTATTAACAGGAGTGAAGTGACTGGTTTTCAGACATTGTGGCAAGCTAAAGGTGTGAAGTGCTTCAAAAAATCTGGATGAAATACTTAGAACCCTGTTACTTAGATTCCTGTGTATTACAGAAGCACAAGTACCAAGGTACCCCAGGGGTATTACTTCAGAAAAATGTTATTTTAAGGCATACTTGGCATGTAGGTGATAGAGCACAAACTACTTGGTAGTAATTGCTTTTCCCATTGAGAAATGTGCAAAACATCAGTCAGGATACAATAAAAAGAGGTAAACTACCATAGATTTACTGAAAGTTGAGAGCATGCCTGCAAATTATACCTAATTCTTGCAGATAGTTTGGAAAATACCTGTTAATCTCTCCATGATGCATTTTAAATTCATTTTCCCTTACTGTAATGGTTTGCAGGCTAGATTGCTATATACAGTAGGTGCCTACCAGAGCCTTTTGACACTTCTAATACAGTAAGTAGTATGGTCACACAGGGCAAACAGATCCCAACAGATCTTGTCCCCTAAAATATAGAATAAACAAAGGAGTTTACTGAGGACTAATACAGCGTCTTTGGTTTTGGTGCATTAGTTTATTTTTTTTTGCCCAGTCCTGGGAAATATCCTATAAATAGCATGGAACTCCTTAATGAAGAGTTTCAAGACTATTTTTTTTTTGCTTTAATACTTATTTGTATATGTAGATTTTTAATGCATAGTTTAACCCCTACAGAGAAATCAAACCAGCTCAACTATTTTACTCTGTTAAAGAGGATGTGGTAATTTAGAAATATATCCCTGCATCTTAATAACATCATTTTGCCACTGAAAAACACCACAGTCTCTGTTGTGTATGGCTCTGATCTTAATTCCTCCTCTCTGTGTAGCAATAAGCAAGGACAGTTTTTCATGTGTAGGTCTGAATGAAAAGGCAATAATGCATGTTAACAGATTTTTCTGGACAAACTTACGTAACAGCTATACCTGTGCTTTAGTAATGAATATGGCAAATAATATGTAATTATTGCAGTTGGATGGCAAAGTGCCAGCGTTCTTCAACCTATTCCTTGTCCGCTGAGATCCACTGCCCCACACGCTCCTGCTGAACCACAACTCACCTGCCCTAGCACATTACTCTCTAGATTACTGGGATACAGGATGTTTTCTCTGGAACCCAGTGTTGAAATCAGTCATTCCTAATGCAGCTTTGGCTGGGTTGTTTTCATAGCATGGATTATATTCTTTCCTTTTTAGCTGGGGCAAGGCGATTTCTGGAGGAGACCAATGAACCAAAAGTCTCCTTTTACGATAAAGGACAGGGATAAAAGAGGGCAGGGAGATATAGTAAGTACTGTCACAAACTCTCTTGTTTTATTTAGTAGCATCCTGGCAAATGCAGCTCTTACAGCACTTGCATTTGTATTCAGAAAGCTGAGTCGAGAATTTTAAATCCCAGTGTATCATGCTCAGCTCACAATTCAGTGCTTTTAATTAAGAATGAAAACTGTGCCTAATTGACAATCTCTGAAAAGAATTTCCAGCCTTCCCACATCATTTGGGTTGGCACTAGAGAAATCAATGTGACAGAGGAAGTTGATCAATGAAATCTAACTCTGTCTAGTCTGCATTGATAGCTACACACCCATTATTCATATGATGCTGCACATAAAAAAGAACATTTTACACACAAGAAGGTTCTTTTCAACAATGATGCAGGCAAATCCCAAACTTTTACTCTGAGACTGTATGCAAAACCCAATTAGTACAGTTAGTATGTAGGTTTGGTTTCTTTTAGCATCTACCCAGTGACCCTGCCTCTGGACGAAAAAGGAGCCAAGTTGAGGAGAAGTAGGAGTACACAGTGGACATGAGAGGTGCTTATGACTCAAAGATGTAGCCAATTTGGAAAGGAAGCAACTGAGGTTTGAAGTCAAACAATTAAGCCAAAACTGAATGAAACTGCAAGAATTTTGCTTGTCCCCCCCAGCCTGTGCAGAGGGTGACCTGTGTTGCAGACTCAGGACCCATGAAGCCTGTTTGCAGCAGTGCTGACTTCTAAGTGTCAACCCATTTTTGCTCTCTGTCCCTTCTGGCAAAGAAGCAACACTGAATGGTGCAGTGATTTGGATTCATGAAGGCACAGGTTTTCTTTACAATTTTCCTATTTTTTTGTCCCAATCTGACACGTTCTGATCAATGGTTTCTCTGAACAGAACTTGGTCACACATCCCATCCATCCTTACTCACCCGCTCCTTGCTGTCTCCCAACGAGGACATCTGCTCCTGCCATGCAGCCCATGCCCAGAATGCAGACCACAATCCCAATGAAATGTACTGCCTTGTATCGTACCAGTAAGAAGAACCAGGAGAGCAGTATCACCACTGGGATGACAAAACAGTCTAGGAGCTGTCAAGAAAAAGAGGAAAAATTAACAAATTAACCTGCTAACGCTTTGCCCTAAATTACTAGGATAGAGTCCAGCAGAGGGGAGCAGGGCTACTGAGCTAGTAATAGCACTTTCTACCAGGCAGAAAGTGTATTCAAGTGGTTATGTCGTCCATCAGACAGAGGATAAGACTATTCTGTTCATGACTGTTCCACGAATTCAGGAGAGCTGTTGCTCTATGGTAACACTCAACAGCACTGCCTTGCTCTTGGATTCAGATGCATATTTCAAATCCATGGGAAGGAAACCTGGGCCAAAAGAGAGCTGCACCACTCCATCTGGTCCTCACCTCTGGTGATTAATGGGCAAAGACTGAGGGCAGTTTTCCTGCAGTCTAGACATATGCTTTAATTCAGTCATTTCAGGTCCAATTAGCAGGAATGTTCATAATACACAAGTTGACCAGATTTATTGTATCTGGCCATATAAATCAAGGCATTTCTGCATGCAGAATGCTTATGAAAAATCTGCCCTGTGGGGACTGTTAACTCCTTGAAAATATAGCCCCATATGCCTCTGAAGAAAAAAAGAACACAAAACCCCACCTTACCTGCAGTGCAAGAAACTCAATCTTCTTGCCAATAGACACTGGGTAAGAGCTTTCTCAAAGAAGTGTTATGAAACACAATCTTTAATTATTTTCTTCAGACACACCCAGCAATAAACCCAGAGAACCCATGACGAAAAAAGAAATGCACCAAATGTTTGTGAGAGGACCTTTAGATTTTCAAATTAAAATACATTTTAGAAACTCTCAGTATGTCACGAGGGAACAAAAATCCTAGGTAAGACACACCCAAAGAAACTTCACTTTAATCCTACTTCCTAAAAGGAAACAGATAACTAGAAGTCACGATTCTGTGGACTGAGATTTAACAACTTGTGCAGGGTACAGTATTGTTCAATGCCGATTGATATAGCAGGAACCAGAACTATACGACTTCATCTTCTTCCTAACGAAAAAGTCTGGAACAACCAAAGGAGGAGACTGTGTCCATGGTAGTAGTATAGAAAACTACTCCAGATGTCGTTACCTTGATTTTAGATGATGCAATTTGGTTTTTCTTCCCTTTGGGCTTATTACTTGCTACTTGCTCTCTCAGTGTGATTTACCAATAAGCACACTAAGTACTATAAAATAATGATTCCATCCCTTTTAACTTATTTGTCTGTCCACGCTTTATCTGAAGACAACAAGATTTTTGGATGATTTCAAGAATCTCAGTGCTTAGGAAATTATTCTTTACATGTGAGATACCTATATAATAATTATTAGATCCGGGGAATCAGAAAAATATAAAAGCCAATTTTTGGACTAAGGATAATTTCCCTGAAACTTTGTTTGAAAATCAAGAATGTGCAGTGGAAACCCATCCATTCCAAAGATTCTCCAGACAATGAGTGGCAATAGCTTTCAGAAGAGAATTGGTTCAGCAGTGGGATCACGCTGCTCTGGAGAGCCTCAAGCAGTCCTAAAGAACTGCAAAACAGATGAGGGAAGTTACAAATGGGAAAGGTCCGTGCTAAAAGCAGGTTCTGCATTTTATAAATGCTCTCATAACATGAGAGCTAATAATCTAAAAGGCACGGTCACACCTCTTTACAGTGAAAACTTCCTCCAGCAGTCCTCATAACGCCATCCTGCACAGACTGAACATGAAAAGGGACAAGGTCTGAAAGAACTACAATAAGCTCCTTTGTCTGCATAAGGCACCTGCTCTGCCTCTGAAGTGCCTGTAACGTGTACAGCGCGTAACACAGCTAATATGCAGTAACCAGTCTTTGCAAAAATGTGATTATACCAGACACCACATATACAAGAACAACTTCAGAAGTTGCGCTGCTGGGAGCAGCCAGCTCCTGGGGCAGGGAGTGGTGGTGGCAGGACTACTGGGCATGCACATTAAATCCCGGCACGTGGTGCTGGCGAGGTGGCACACGGCCTTCTCCTGTCACTGGAAGGAAGGACGGGGCCCACCTAACCAGCACAGATGGTCACTGCTGCATGGATAACATCCGCTGCACATTTCTCAGGCACTGTGGATTTCTGCACTTTGTCAATGCAGCCCTAGCACATACTAGCAATAGGCGGCACATCTGAGAGAAGCTCACTCTTCAACGGGATGTGGACACAGCTCAACACCTGCCCTCTCAATCCACGGCTCGTGTCATCATGCCTGTACATGCTGGGTATGTGGTCTTCATTAGCTGCGCTAGCATACAGTGCATCTCTGCTGAAGACGGAGGGAAGGTGGTACCAAACAGCAGGGAGGCAGTTACTACTTACATTGCTCATAGCTACCCCTGTGAATGCCTCCCTGCCATTCCCTTCCATAGCAGCCTTGAACAGGTGAAGATTAACTCACACAGTTTTCTGACCTCATCACAGTCTTCCAGCACTTAGGGTAGGGCTACAAATAAGACAGAGGCTGTGTCTTCACAAAGAGCCACATGGAGAAGACATGGAGCAACGGGTACAAGTTGCACTGGGAGAGGTTTCATCTCAATATAATAAAGAAATTTTTTACAGTCAGAACAATCAATCACTGGAAAAACCCCTCCAGGGACATGGTAGCGTGCCCATTGTCAGAGGTTTTTAAGATGCAGCTGGACAGGGTGCTAGATCATCCCAACCCAGGCTCGCTTTTCCATGAAAGGTTGGATAAGATGATCTTTTGAGGTCACTTCCAAACTGGGCTCTTCTATGGTTCTGTGATTCTAACTTACTGATAGTTTGCATCAAACCGAGGTGGAGGAGAAGCTCACGTGGGTAAGCATCAGTCTTACCTTGGAGAAAGCAACTGAAATACATCACCAGTAAAAGCTACCTTTACCTGCCACAGTGCACTTGGCTTCCCTTCTTGCTGTGCTACAGGAGTCGCCAGTAGGGTATACCAACTTCGTTAATTTTGCATTGGAGAAGAGGCAGCCTTACACCTAACTCAGAGCTGGACATGAGTAAAACAGCACCAACCAGAGGTACTGTACAGTCTGCCATTATCTTCCTCAGGCAGGCACCTAAGATTTGAGCACCCTCTTTCCCATACATACACATACCACCTCAGAGACAAGTATAACCAAGACGGAGCAGAAAGCACATGCAACATTTAAGCACAGAGGTGTTTTAAGAGACCGCTTATTAAGTAAGGGAGTGATCAACATGGATTCTCCAAGGAGAAATCATGCTTGACCAATCTGATAGCCTTCTATGATGGCATGACTGGCTGGGTAGATGAGGGAGAACAGTGGATGTTGTCTACTCTGACTTCAGCAAGGCTTTTGACACTGTCCCATAACATCCTCATAGGTAAGGTTAGGAAGTGTGGGTTAGATAAGTGGACGGTGGGGTGGATTGAGAATTGGCTGAATGGCAGAGCTCAGAGGGTCATGATCAGTGGCACAGGGTCTAATTGGAGGCCTGTAACTAGTGGTGTTCCCCAGGGTTCAGTACTGGGCCCAGTCTAGTTCAACATATTCATCAACAACCTGGATGTGGGGACAGAGTGTACCTTCAGCAAGTTTGCTGATGATACAAAACTGGGAGGAGTGGCTGACATACCAGAAGGCTGTGCCACCATACAGAGAGACCTGGACAGGCTGGAGAGTTGAGTGAAGAGGAACCTAATGAAGTTCAACAAGGGCAAGTGTAGGGTCTTGCACCTAGGGGAGAATAACTCCATGCACCAGTACAAGTTAGGGGTTGACCTGCTGGAGAGCAGCTCTGCAGAGAGGGACCTGGGAGTCCTGGTGGACAACAAGTTGACCATGAACCAGCAATGTGCCCCTGTGGCTGAGAAGGCCAATGGTCTCCTTGGGTGCATTAAAAAGAACGTGGCCAGCAGGTCGAGGGAGGTCATCCTCCCCCTCTGTCCTGGTGAAGCCACATCTGCAGTACTGTGTCCAGTTCTGGGCTCCCCAGTTCAAGAAGGACAAGGAACTACTGGAAAGGGTCCAGTGGAGGGCTACGAAGATGATCAGGAGAATGGAGCACCTCTCTTATGAGGAAAGGCTGAGGCCTGGATCTGTTTAGCCTGGAGAAGAGAAGACTGAGAGGGGATGTCATCAATGCTTATAAACATCTAAAGGGTGGGTGTCAAAAGGATGGGGCCAGACTCTTTTCAGTGGTGCCCAGTGACAGGACAAGAGGCAACGGGCACAAACTGGAACACAGGAAATTCCATCTGTTACTTTGAGGGTGACAGAGCACTGGAACAGGTACCCAGAGAGGCTGTGGAGTCTCCTTCTCTGGAGATATTCAAAACCCGCCTGGATGCATTCCTGTCCAATCTGCTCTAGGTGAAACTGCAGGGGGATTGGATTAGATGATCTCCGAAGGTCCCTTCCAACCCCTACCATTCTGGGATTCTGTGATTCTGTAAGACAGTAAGAGTCTGCAAGCATCTTTCCAGTTCTTTTTTTGTGCAAAGGTGAGTAAGTGAACCTCAGTCATCACTGGACCAACTATTTGGTTTTGCAAAATCAGGAGCTCTGGTCACTCAGGCAAACAGTATTTAAGAATATAAAGAGGTGACCTTTCAGCTGGTAACTACTGTCTCTCCAGAGACACAGAGTGACTCAGCAGGTATTTTTAACCCCCAGCATCTGGAATCCAGCCCTTGCCTGCCTTTACACACAGGAGCTCTGACAAAGGCTGCTTTACTTACTCTGGGCTAAGCACGCAAAAAGAACATTTTCTTGTGAATATGAGATATGTTAGGGTGCTAATGTGATTTCAATAGCCAGTTTTAAAAAATGTTTGTACCTGCAGCATGTGTACTTCAACATGCAAATTCCCTAACATTCTTTTAGAGGAAGATTTTAAAAATTCCTCGTTTCATAAACATTTAAACATACCCATGCTTTCAAGCATGTGAAGATGTGTCTTTTAAGCACTAACATGAAGGGATGCATGAACGGAACTTGTCACAAACAAACAACGCTGACAGCAGCTGGCAAACGCCACTTTGGGGCTGGTAGCCCAAGGTCTAATCCACAAATTGCTATTTGGAAGACTGCAGCATCAATAGATAAAAACATGAAATGTAGGTAATGTTCACTGACGTTTTATAGCTCTTGAATTGTGCTTAGTTTATACCTGTAATTAAACAATAGGGTAGACAGAAATAAATCAGGCTGCTACAATATTAGCAATAAGATAACCTAGTGTATATTGCTTAACTATTTTTCAGGTATTGCTTTACATTTCATTTCTCCATGACTAAATTCGCTCTGCCTTTCTTTTTTACTCAGATAAACCTGTCTAGTAGAAGAAAAAATGCACATATATTCTACAGACAAAAAATGTGAGATTGTGGATTACCTGATCTGCAGTAGGTGTTTCTTGTTTATTTTTTTCCTCCTCTTTTTTTTTCCCTGTCTTTTGTTTGTTATTAGTTATTTCAGCTATTAAGAAAAAACGTTATACCTACTTGTAATTTTTCTGACTATAAAGCTTTTACAATAATAAAGATAAATTACGCTTAGCTTGAATTTCATTTATAGCACATAAAGGTCAGTTGTTTAGCAGTATTTCCGTAAGAATCATCTTCGATATTTTCCTTCCTTTTAATTGCTTACTCAAAATGTACTGCTTATACCCTGTCATTATGTTAAATTAATGAGTGACCCGATTTTAATCAGGGTTCCTGTTTTATTCGCAGAATTTATCTGATGTCACTAAACTAAAAGAAAACATATTTCCTATTTTTCCATGGGAAGATAATAAAACTGATACAAGTGCGTGGTGCGGACCATGTTCTTTGACACTGCCGCGTTTGTCTGCGGTTTTCTTCAGTCACAGCTCTGAGCTGGGCTGCTTTAGAAGGCAGGATACAAAAATATAAAATCTATTGATATACCATCCTACAGCAAATCCTTTCTATTATAAAAGCAATGTGTTGTTATAGAGATTGAAGATTATTATTTGATTCTAAAAGATATGACACTGCATCTAAGTCGGTTGATGATACACAATGTTGAAATGCATTTTCTCCGATTATTTGTTTATTAAATTACATTGACTTTATTATACTTGTGAATCATAGACAAATAGTCGCTTGCTAACAGTAAACATCCAGCCTCTGATCCCACAAATTCAGCATGTGTTTGCACATATATAGCAGGAATGTACTGTTAGTCACTGGGAAGGAGAGCTGGCAAGCTTTAGAGGAAAGGTCTGTAATACAGAGGGTGAACTGCTGATCTGCTGCAATATCAAAAAGCTGGTCAGCAAACTCCCTATGGGAACAGCAGAGCTGAATCGTCCTTTTAAAACATTCATTGGAATTTTTTCCCCCAGTTATAAGCCCTTTTTTTCACATTAGGGGTTTCTCATTAGTGCTGCCCTCAAGCAAATCATGCAGAGAATCAGCTGCACCCTCTACTCAGCCCACTCTCCAGAGCAGAGGGATCAGTAAAATCAGGGTTTTATCCATACAATGTCTGTATTGTCAAGTACATGTGACAGCTACTGAATTTCAGCAAGCGACCTGGTAAGTTTAATAGAACAGCAAGTGCTATATCCAGTCAGAGACACACCTTCTGACATTTGCTTTGTTTTTGAAAGGAAGAAAGGGCTTGCTGCCCATTCGAGGGCTCTTTCTATTCCGGTTTTCACACTACCTTCACAATACCACACACAACTGAGTCAACTGCACGTTACACACACACAACAGCAGTTGAGATGTGAACCTTCACAGAGGTGGCTGCCGGCTGCCAGGGGAACTGTGTGGCAACTACGCTACCCTGTGACCGAAACCTTCCGCAGGGAAGGTGTGGATGCTGGCCGCGTTTCTGACAGGGTTATTGCAAGTAATTAAAGTAAAAAAGGAGCATTGTTTTTGCCTTTCATGTTTCTATTTGCTATCTCACCACAACTTCATCACTTTCTTGTATGGTTTTTATATAATCATGGAATTAATTTAAAAACTATTAATTTTTTCATCCAACCAAAATGTAGGGTACTTCGGGTAGGGAGATTGGTGAAAGAATCAGTTAGTGATGTCATTCGTTTTTAAAAAAAGTGAAAATGTTTAATTTCCATGACATAGAAGAAGCAAAAGCCAGAAGACTGCTCGCAGTCTGAAGACACTTTAAATCAGTAATTTGCCCACAAGATCTCTAATTTTTTTCTTGGGGCCAGATGACTGATGTTTCTGTAACTTCTCCCATCAGTTCCTTTAATCTGTTCTCAGGATTTTATCTTTTTTCTGGTGAATACAGAAACTCCCTCAAAACTTTCACTAGTGGAAGACCTTCACCTACATCTGACTTGCACCAAGACCCGAGATGAGGATTATCACAGCTCCAACTTTCTGTGTACACAGAAGGAATTCAGTGACTTCTTGAAGTTATGTTGAATGAAAGGTGGTGGTCGCATCCAACCCGCAGTTCCTCTGCTCTCAACTCTCTACACATGGACACACTTCACTGCCAACACAAGTAACCACATCTTGATTCTTTTTAAAAAAAAAACAAACTTCATCCTCTCCTCTTGTTACATGCACTCCAGCTGTGCTGATGCAAGATCTGCACAAATGCCAGGAAGTTACCAACAAACTGACCACTGAAATGGCCTTTCCTTTAATTCCCTTTCTCCTCTGATTTTAAATACCACTGAGGGCTCCCTGGCTCTTTGTGGACTGCTTAGATGTTCACATCTGGGGAAAAGGTTCATTCACTTTGAAAACCTATTTAATTCTTGGAAGAAGGAGGATAATCTGCTTGTTGTTCTTGCGTATGATCTTGATAATGTCATGATTTAGGGCTGGACATCGATACTGCCAAAATTTTGCCTTAGGGTTTGTGGTGTCACTGCTGAGGGAGCGAGGACCATGACATGGGACATGGTTTAGCAGTGGTTTTGGCAGTGTTAGGTTGATGGTTGGACTCGATGATCTTAGAGGTCCCTTCCAATCTAGAAAATTCTATAATTCTATGATTCTATGAACAGACAGCTCTGGCAGCAGTCATGTGTTTCTGAAGAAAAAACCACTATTTTCTGTTTTGCTTCTCTCTAAGAAACATGACTGGATATGGGCTTCGGAGACCATTTTCTTAAGGTTACTTATTGGAAACTTCTCCATGTCCCCAGCTGCTGTAAGCTATGCAGGGGATTAGATCCTGTGCTAGGAAAAATCATGGATGCCTCCTGCAGAAAAACCTCTGCTTTTGCATTTCACCTGCAAGAATATGCAAAATGGGCACAGAATGCTAAAATCTCTGCTGTTGTAATGGGCACAGCTCCACTGACTTTAATGAGATTTTGCATATTTATGTTAGTAAAAAGTCTGGCTCAGGGTGAATTTTGCCATTAGAGGCAGGAGCTCTGGATACTGAGAGCTCAGTTGACTCCAAAACCATGCAGAGAGACTGAGGAGACTGTAGGGGCTGGTTTGCGAACCACTGGTACGTAGCACAGCTAAAAGACAGAACAGCCACTTGAAGTGCAATAATAAATCAGATGCAAGATACACCCCATAGACTCACAGTATGAATGTATGGTATGCACCACTCCCGCACAATGCCGTTCTGCAAACCTTATTAACATTGCAGTATTCCCTCAACACCCTGAGGCAAAACAGGAAAGTATGGTCAATCTTACACGCACAGGATTGGGAGAGGAAGGGAAACGGTGGAATTTATCTCCACTTTTGAAATATTTCACGTTAGAGAGCACTGGACAAGGTGGATCAACATCAATATTGCAAATCCCTTGCTCCTCACCTCCCAGATTTGCTCCAAAATTATCTCAAACCTTCTGCCTCAATGTACAGTGAGTCCATAGGGACCAAGAACAAAGCAAAGACTATTGCCATCCAGCACTCCTATAATAAGCACTTACTGCTGACTCCTTTCCTTTTCTGGTGGCAGTTGTTGAGGTATGAAAACTGCCAGAGGTAATTGGAAGTATGATGTACTGCTGAGCCTCACAGTGATCTAAGAGCAGCCGAGAACATCAGCATCATAGTTTTATTGTGTCTCCTGGTGTCTATAAATCCCAGCTTTTACTACCTTTGTTTTCATCACGCCAATCAAAGCCTTGATTGCCCAAGGAATAAATTACCAGATAAATCACTATTTGGAAACATAGCGCTCTCTTTGACAGAGCCTTATTTCTTGTGACATTGTATGCATATTCGACAGTACCACTATGCAAGGCATTGCAGAAGTAGTCCAGATTTCTATGTGATGTCATAACACAGAAAAAGGATAACATTACCTCCAGACAGTGCAACACAACAGTGCAGCGTGCAGGTGGATAGAACACTGTATTTGCAGAAAGCAGAGCTGATTAATGTGAGGAGCAAGGGAGAGGACAGTCTGCCTTATAACACAGCTTGGTATGATGAGAAAGTGCTTCCTGGCGGCAAAGGTTACCAATGTTAGTATCATAACAGGCTTAGTGGAAGACATTATGGGCTTGGTAGGATGTACATGTGCACTACACTGTAAATGCCATACAGGGAAGTCAAGGTCGAAACATAGTTTCGAATGAATTAAATATCTAGTCTAAATTACTGCAAGACCTTCAGAATCTTTTCATTCCCTCTGGGGGAACTAATTTTACCTGCTGTGTAAAAGGCATCTCTAATAGTAGTTAAAACACCCTTCTTGACTAGTTATTAAACCTTCCACAGGCCTACACCAGGGTTGTTTCAAAAAGTTACAATAAATATAGAAAGCATTACCTGAAAGTTAAATGTTTAGTTTTTTAAAAAGAGTCCATGGGATGGGGTGTACACTGGAATGTTTAGTGCACTTGCTGTACCTGCTACAGCTGACATGCAAGAAGGCTGCAAAATCTAGTGCAAGTTAGATTAATGCATCAAAGAGAAACTAAAGATCATTTTGCAAGTGTTTGGCCATCTGGGAGTCAGGACACATGCGTGTGAGAGCGTTAACTGTGCACTTCTGGCACTTCTTGAAATATGTGGATTTGGCTATCAAATTGATCCATGGACAAAGTACTGTGCCTTTCACCCTGTGTGTACTCAATTTTTAAATTACCCTCTAGAAAACAGCCTTCACTTACTAGCTGGAGCTTCTTCATGGCTGCTGGAAGCTTGAGTTTCAGTGTTCCTGGGTGAGACAGAGTTAACTCAAGCCCTTTCTGTGGACTACTGTTTAAACAGTGTCGTGGTTTAGCCTCAGATGGCAACAAAGAACCACGTGCCGCTCGCACGTCCCTTCCTAATACAGGAAGGATCGTAAGAAAAGGCAAGACTCTTGGGTTGGGACAAAGGCAGTTTAACAGAACAGCAAAGGGAACAGGCAAACAACAACAACAACACGGACAGGGGAATATACAAACGCGATTACGGAACCGCCGCTCCCCGCCGCTCGCCAACCGGCCGGACCCGGGACGCCCCAGCCCGCTTTTAAGCAGCAACTTCCTGTCCCCTCCCCCGGCAGCTCAGGGTGGGCGTGGCTCACACGGCATGGAATACCAGGAAAAGTTAACCCTATCCCCACCGGAACCAGGACAAACAGTTATGGCTTTCTGTAAAAGTTGGCTCTACCCCTGCAATTTGGAAAGCACTGCAGGCTTTCTGTAAGCACTTGAGGCATGCTAAGATCATATCTAGCAAATCGAGTTCCTCGGGGTACTTTGATGCAGGAATACTTAGCTTTTGAATTTTCAAATGGAGGCAGGTATTTAGGCATCTGGCTCCATCAATGCAGAAGCACTCTGGGCATGCAAAGAACCAGAACTTAAAGCTACCAAAGAATGAGCAACACAAGAAGTTCAAACACACATTTTCATGCCCCAAGACTGTGCTGTAAGCAGCAGGTTAGTATGCATAGACCAGGGAATGTTAAATGTCTACAGCATTTCAGATATGTTGACAATAAGATGTGGATGGTTCTATTAAATCTAGTTGCCCCTGGATTACACTGCAGGTACCTAAAGGGTACGTTGGATTTTAGCCTTAGCAATTGCCCTACACCTTGACATCTGACACACAAGCAGTGCATTGGTTTTTATGTCACCTAGTTTTTAAGGGAGGTCTTTTAGGTTATTTTTTAAAAGGGAAAATTACTAGCTTCTAGGCTTCACAGTAGTTTGTTTTCATCTCATGATGGAGCCAAGTGCCACATTCCCAGACAGTAATTACAGAGTGCAAAAGGACTTGGAATAATCAGAAGCACAACCAAATGTAAAGGTCAGGTACCATATTCATCTCTGATTTTGCCTGTGTGTCCTTGTTCACTGTGGTTTTGAAGGTACCCAGTGAAAGACGTATAGGAAGGTTCATTAAAAAGTTCTGTTTCCAAAATCAAAACAAAGGGAGTTTTAAAGGGAAGTATATGAAAGACTTGGATGTTAAACAGTGAGGAAAAGTAGGCCACCATTTTCAGTCTTTTCCTGGAACCATGATGAAATAATGTCAATTAGAGAAAAAAAAAAAAAAGGATTTTACACTAGAAATTTTGACAGCCCTAAGAGTTTAAATTAAAGCTACTTGGCAAACAAAACTTGAGTGCTTGGAGTTGTTTGTTGAAAGCAGAACTGCAGGTCAATTGCAATAAAGGTATATTTTTACAGTTAAACTTTGGCTTTTTGCTGTGAGCAGCTTAATGTTTTTTGCTTACACCACCACGAGTCCAGTACACTTGCATGTTAGTTTTGCATAACAGAGCAGATACCACGTGGAAAATAAGTATATGCTGTAAAACTGATTTCCTACTGAAATGGTCCATGTACCACCACTATAAAAATACCGAAAGATTTCTCATTTACTGAAGTGACAGTTTCAAAAACTCTTACATTTTCCCCATCAAAAAACCTTGGTGTAAAGCCTGTTGAGAATAAAATCCCCCGGAATTAAGTTGAGGGGCTTGATTCTCAGTCAATGTATATGTCTGCATAGCTCCCACAGCTTTCAGTGGAAGCCGTGCTGATTTGCGGTAGGTAGCAATGGTTTCTCAGGCCTCAGTTCTGAAAGGATTTGAACACTTCTTGCTATGTGCCAGCGAGGCATTTATGGCCTCACAGGTAGTGCTCTTGCAGGATCAGGCCTTTGCGAAGAGTCTGGTCGTGTTTGCTGCTTCAGAAAACAGATTCTAGGAAAAGCTTGCTTTTTACATCTTTTCCTTTCCTTTTCTTCAGTCTTCATTTCATACCGTTATGCACTTTGACCAATGCTGTTTCAGGCTGAATAATCCCCTGAGCTTCTTCTGTTTCATCTTTAAATGAAATAGGGTGTTTTCTGGCTACTTTTCATAAAAGGTGTCATTTGATTCAACTTCTTAATGCATTACCTCATACTTGTCCCATTCTCATCATATCTTTGGTCTTGTCTACACTTAGGAGCTCTTTCAAATTAAGGCATGAAGTGAATTTAAAATGCAACAGGTGTTCCTAGTCACTCCATGAGCAATCCAGGACAACTAGGGGAAAAGGAGACACTGTATTCCCTACTCCTCGAAAAAAGCCTGACACCATTTGAGTTCTACCTCTTCCTTCTTCCAAGCTACTTGGGAAAGAGACCTGAACTCTGCTGTAATCTTTATGTGGAACGAGGTCTAAAAAGGACACAACACGGTCTGTGTTCTGTGACAGTTCTCCTGTTCCACCCTTCCTCTCTCTCTGAGTCTAAAAGGAGACCGTGGCTCATTTCAGCTAACAAATTCCCTGCCGAGACACAGGCAACACCCTTGAACTCTCCTGCCTGCTTCCTCCTGGCACTGTAGTTTTTGATCTCTTTCACTAAAGGCCATGCTCATTGCAGAAGAGCGGGAGGGTTTGCATCTTCTGGAATCAGTGTTTCATGGGCCCGGCCAGACAAACCTCTGATACGTGCTTGTTGGTGGCTGCGGCAGATGAAATTTAATGACCTGGATCATCTTGCTCAGTCCACGTTTCCTACTTGCTATCAGTGAACACGCAAAAGAAGAAATTCAGCTTTTACTTTTCTCTTCGAGGCTTTTAGCAGCTATGAAATCAGACAGTATGAGGTTTACACGGATTTTATTTTATTCTGTACTGAGTAATCTGATTTGGAAAAGTGTTAAAAGCAATATTATGTTGTCTGGGCACATCTCAAAGAATTCTCAAACCAAGATTCTGATGGCAGAGGCATTTGTGAATACTTAGTATAAACCTTACATTCAGATTCCTTGAATTCGTAGGTTCCTTCTATTTATTCTACTAAACATGCCCCGTATTTCCCAATATCACTTGTTTAACTATGGAAGAGGTATATTCCTCCATATTCAGGATCATGGGTACTATCCACAAAACAACAACAAGAAGTAAAATTACAACCTTCGATTTCAGGAGGGCTAACTTCGACCTCTTCAAGAAACTGCTTGGAGAGATCCCGTGGGCTAGGGCTCTGGAAGGCAAAGGGGCTCAAGAAAGCTGGTTGATATTCAAAGACCACTTCCTCCAAGCTCAGGATCGGTGCATCCCTAAGAGAAAGAAATCGGCCAAGGGACGCAGGAGACCTGCATGGTTGAGCAGGGAGCTTCAGAAAAAGCTCAAGTGGAAGAAGGAAGTTTATAATAAGTGGAAGAAGGGACTGACCCCTTGGGAGGATTACAAGAATGCTGCCGGAGCGTGCAGGGATGAAACAAGGAAAGCCAAGGCCGCCTTGGAATTAGACCTGGCTAGGGACATCAAGCACAACAAAAAGAGCTTCTACAAGTATATTGGAAGCAAAAGGAAGACCAGAGAAGTTGTAGGCCCACTGCTGAATGAGGCAGGAGTCATGGTGACGGAGGATGTGGAGAAGGCAGAGTTACTGAATGCCTTCTTTGCTTCGGTCTTTTCTGCTCGGCCCAGCCCTCAGGAGTCCCAGGCATTGAATAAAGTAACAGGGAAAGAAGACGACTTCCCTTGGATTAAGGAGGAGCGAGTGAGGGACCAATTAGATCATCTAGATATTCACAAGTCCATGGGCCCTGATGGGATGCACCCGAGAGTGCTGAGGGAGCTGGCAGAAGTCATTGCTGGGCCGCTCTCCATCATCTTTGAAAAGTCCTGGAGAACAGGCGAGGTGCCTGGGGACTGGAGGAAAGCCAATGTCACTCCAGTCTTCAAGAAAGGCAAGAAGGAGGAGCCGGGGAACTACAGGCCGGTCAGCCTCACCTCCATCCCTGGAAAGATGATGGAACAGCTTGTTCTGGGTGTCATCTCAAGGCACGTGGAGGAAAGGAAAGCTATCAGAAGTACTCAGCATGGATTCACCAAGGGGAAATCATGTCTGACTAATCTGATAGCCTTCTATGATGGCATGACTGGATGGATAGATGAGGGGAGGGCGGTAGATGTGGTCTACCTTGACTTAAGCAAGGCGTTTGACACGGTCTTCCACAGCATCCTCATGGGGAAGCTTAGGAAGTGTGGGTTAGATGAATGGACAGTGGGGTGGATAGAAAACTGGTTGAAAGATAGAGCTCAGAGGGTTGTGATTAGGGGCACAGAGTCTAGTTGGAGACCAGTGACGAGTGGTGTTCCCCAGGGGTCAGTACTGGGTCCAGTCCTCTTCAACATATTCATCAATGACCTGGATGAGGGGATAGAGTGCGCCCTCAGCAAGTTTTCTGATGACACCAAGCTGGGTGGGGTGGCTGACACACCGGAAGGCTGTGCCGCCATACAGAGAGACCTGGACAGGTTGGAGATCTGGGCAGAGAGGAACCTTATGAAGTTCAACAAGGGCAAGTGTAGGGGGCTGCACCTGGGGAGGAATAACCCCATGCACCAGTACAGGTTGGGTGCTGACCTGCTGGAGAGCAGCTCTGTGGAAAGAGACCTGGGAGTCCTGGTGGACAACAGGATGACCATGAGTCAGCAATGTGCCCTTGTGGCCAAGAAGGCCAATGGCATCCTGGGATGCATCAAGAAGAGCGTGGCCAGCAGGTCGAGGGAGGTCATCCTCCCCCTCTACTCTGCCTTGGTGAGGCCGCACCTGGAGTACTGTGTCCAGTTCTGGGCTCCCCGGTTCAAGAGGGACAGGGAACTGCTGGAAAGGGTGCAGCAGAGGGCTACAAAGATGATTGGGGGACTGGAACACCTCTCTTATGAGGAAAGGCTGAGGGATTTGGGTCTCTTCAGTCTGGAAAAAAGACGGCTGAGGGGTGACCTTATCAACGCTTATAAATACTTAAAGGGTGGGTGTCAGGTGGATGGGGCCAGGCTCTTTTCAGTGGTGCCCGGGGACAGGACAAGAGGCAATGGGCACAAACTTGAACATAGGAAGTTCCACCTAAACATGAGGAGGAACTTCTTTACCCTGAGGGTGACAGAGCACTGGAACAGGCTGCCCAGAGAGGTGGTGGAGTCTCCAACTCTGGAGACATTCAAAACCCGCCTGGACATGTTCCTGTGTAACCTGCTCTAGGTGACCCTGCTCTGGCAGGGGGGTTGGACTAGATGATCTCCAGAGGTCCCTTCCAACCCTATGATTCTATGATTCTATGATTCTATGATTCTATGATTCCTAATTAGCTTTGGTTCTGCAGAACATTAACTGATGCTCCTCTATTTTACTGGTTCTTATGCAAACTTCAGGAAAATAAGGTGTAAATTACACTGTCTATGTCTAAATAACTGGGCAACACTAATGTAAAAAGGGAGTAGATTTGTTTTAGAACAAGTATCAATGAATTATGCAATGATTTCCCAATGATTTCCAGTCTCTTAAAAATGTTTCTGTTATTCACTTCTCCACTTAAATGGGAAGGAGCCCAACTCCTTTGTGGTTTTATTTAAAATATGCAGGTTAGATCTTTGGAGAAATTGCTACTTTAGCTTTTGTTCACTGCACATATAATTTTTTAAGGGAGAGTACACTTTTTGATAGCTGCAGTTAAGCTGTTATATAACATAACACATGTAACTGCTTACATTAAAGTAAGACTTCTTCATCATAACTACATTCATTTTACTTAATGACAACTTTTGCACTCAGATCTAATTATGGAATCCTAAAAGAAATGCTTGTATTTTTTCCAAGTACAATATAAAGTGAGAAAAACGTTTCAGCTCATCTGAAAATATCTCCTTAAAGGCCCAAATTAAGTAGATTATGTCAAAAATGTGATTATGAATGGTTTAGCACAGGAAAATAAAATGAATGTCAGTATGTTTTTTGTACAGTTTGGAAAATACCGAGTAATAAAAATAGTCCAATATGAAAAAAACGTGTCTTACAAGACAGCATTAAAAAGTACACAGAAGACAAGGGCAGGAACTAGCTATCAGTGCACCGAAGCCAATGGATGCTGCCCCATTGACCACATTGAGCCTATTATCTTACCTCAAAAGGGAAAATCCTTTGAGTCCTTACCTGAACACTAGTAAGAGTGGTGTATTGGTAAGCTTTGACTACCAGGTAATTGGCTTCTATATCTATTATCCCCAGGATCATGTATTTCCACCATCTCCTTTTCAAAATTGCCAGCAAGTTTTCTTCTCCTGTGGTAATAAACAACAAGAACAATTATGTAAAAGAGTTAGGTTTAGATGCACAAAATAGCCACCTGCCAGGAGAAATTACCTACAAGATCTCTCGCATTTACAATATGCAGTTGAAAAGCACCATATATAACTAGGTACTGCAAGGAGGTGAAAACTAACACACCCTATTTGTCTCACAGATATTAAACCAGCCAGCTTGGCAAAGTAATATGTGCAGGTCAGATTGTCACTTTCCTTAAGATGTAAACAATGCCGGTAAAAACAAGTGCAGCTTGGGCAGACTGTAAATGTGTTCTTAGTTTTACATTCATATATACACATATAAAATGCTAAAGAATAGAGCAGTTTATTACACATATTTATACTTTACACACATACTGATAAATGTATCACACATGATGCAAGAGGGTTTTGCCAGAGCAGGAGATTACCAGTATTTGCAAACGTGATGGAATATTAGAGCAGGAGAGTAACAGCATCACCTTTGGGCAGATGGTTATTATGATCCTAGAGGTTCAAAATATCAGACTTGGTCAGAGAAAGGCTGCACTGAGACAAACAGATTTTGCGTGACAGGTTGCTCTGCTCCCAGGATCAATTTCTGAAGTAGGCAAGTTTGCTGCCTTCCATGGGAGCCCTGTCAATCACCCAGTACTTAATTTCCACCACGTAAAGACTGACAATACAATACAGTCTGCAGATCAAACCCGCAACTTTCAAAAGGTCAAAGCATTCCTCATGCTAGGCTAGGGATTATTACTGTTCTCCATTCAAAAGAAACCAGCTCATTAGTGAGGGTGGGCAAACCTGTTACTTATTTGCATTACAGTAAGCTCCAGACATGATGGGACCCCACTGTGAAAGGGACCGGGCAAACCGACTGTGAGTGAACACAGTATGACCAGAGCTTTTTAAGAGTCTGTAGCCTAAACACGGATCTAAGTAGGGTTGACCTGTACTGTCAAAGTATCATAAATGGAATTTCAACTGTTTTGAAAGTTTTAAAAAAACCCCACTATTCTGGTATTTGTTCATGTTGCTGCAGCCTTTCTAAGTGCCTGTGATCATCAAAATGAGTGGTGGAAAATACACAAGAAAAGGAACATTATTGTCAATTGCCACCAAAACTTGCTCAGGCTTCCCAATTCTCCCTCATCATTTTCCATCATCACAAGTGCATTCATTCTCTTGTTCAAATAGACCCACTGATATATATACTGCCATACCATCAGAAATGTAAGGCTCTCTATAGCACAGGACTATCTCAGATCTTCTAAGATGCAATCACAGAAAAAGGGATAATTACTTCAGAAGGTGATTCAAGATCTTAGACGTTTGATCTTGGCTCCACTGAGTGACTTGAATGGGTATTTACCTGAACAAAGCATCTGAATCATTTGACGTTTGTTCATTAACAGATGTTCACACATACACACTTCCAGTGAGATATTATTAGGCAACAACCTAATTATTTGTTACAATGATAATGAGACTACATGCAAAACTGTAAACACTAAAAAGCTTCCCTTAATTTCCTTCCTTCCCTCCCTTCTTTTTTCCTCTTTCTCTCAGTAAGCAGCAGAGATATAGCAGAAACAAGGTGGTTAGCAGGCTAATTATTTAAGACCTTAAATAAGAATGAGTCAGTACATTCAACCATGGTACACTTTCCTGTTACCACTGACTCAGAGGAAAACTCACTAAAAAGAAAATTCCCACCCTTTGTTTATTCTGGGGTCCAAGAACAATGCACTGCAGCCATATGAATTATGATTAAATTTATGCATTTGTTATGACGATGTGAGCATGCAGAAAGAAGAATATTTTAGATCTTATTTTTTAAAATATTTAGGGAGGTCTTTTCAAAAAGGCATTTGAGATTAGATGTCCTAATTCCTACTGAAATCAGTGTAAGTCATGCAGATCGATCCTTTCCAGGTATTGAAACTGTATCTCTAATTTTTATGCTGCCCAGATCACAGAATCACAGAATGGTAGGGTTGGAAGGGACCTCTGGAGATCTAGTCCAACCCCCCTGCCAGAGCAGGGTCACCCAGAGCAGGTTACACAGGAACGCGTCCAGGCGGGTTTGGAATGTCTCCAGAGATGGAGACTCCACCACCTCTCTGGGCGGCCTGTTCCAGTGCTCTGCCACCCTCAAAGCAAAGAAGTTCCTCCTCATGTTTAGATGGAACTTCCTATGCTCAAGTTTGTGCCCGTTACCTCTTGTCCTGTCCCCGGCACCACTGAAAAGAGCCTTGCCCCATCCTCCTGACACCCACCCTTTAAGCGTTTGTAAGCGTTGATAAGATGCCCCCTCAGCCGTCTTTTTTCCACACTGAAGAGACACAAATCCTTCAGCCTTTCTTCATAAGAGAGGTGTTCCAATCCCCTAATCATCTTCATAGCCCTGATAATACCTTTAAAACACCAATTCAAAAACATCAATGCAATGGAATGGCACAGTTCACACTTCAGAGCAATTTCTCTTTTTAATTGTAAATAGAAAGTTTAAAAATCAAAGACATCAAACTGCAGTCTCTATTCCAACAGCGAAAATCCCACCTAAATCTGTTTTTATGGCAGTAGGCTCTTGGTGGTACCTACAAGGCAGAAAGAAACAGAATCCTCAAGAACTGCACTAGAATTAGGCTGCAAGCAAGCACTATTGACAAATCTCAAGGAATCTTTTGGTGCCTTTGGTTTGTCAGTGCTTGCTTTCTCCAGCTTCAATGTCCAGCCACAGATCACTGTAACGTTCACAGGTGGTCAAATAATTTAGCTTTAAAAAGGAACATATTGTCATGACTTATGGCCAATAGGTAAATTCAGAGTTTCCAGAGATGGAAATTAAATCTATAATTTTAACTGACATACATGGTTCTCTCTTTTCTCAATCGTCTCTGGGCTAATGGGATAAATAAGAACAATATTTGGCAAGTGGTATTTTATCTTTGATATACAGCTCTGAGATGTTCCAAACTGTAAAAGATCAGGTTCAGCTGAGAAGGCTTTGCAGAGCAAAAAACAACGCCAAAATGAATTTATGCAGGTACCGTGCAACTCTGATGAACATTGGTTTGGCTTCACAGCAAGTGTCTTTGTCTCGCCCAGCGGAAAGCAGAGAGATGTACAGGCATTCAGCGTGACAGAAATAAAACAGAGAATTTGTTCCTGGAAGAGACTCTTGTGCAGAAGCTGCATCTTTCTCTGTGGAACACACTTAGTCTTCACTTCCACTCACTTGCTGTATCTCCTGTTACTTAGTGTGCATGCAAGGTCTGGCTTCTGACCAGGGTCCCTCTGTCCACATTATTATTATCATTTATCATTAACATACCAGTTGTGCAGGTCTACAAGCATTAGCAAAACTGATGGATGCCATTTGAGGGTATATCTGAGTAAAAAGCAATGCATGTTTAACATTCTTAATTTGGGGACTGTTATTTGTTTACTGCTTTCTATTTCTTTGGCACTGTCATCACAATTCATAGAAGGGAATGAACTGCTCCTAAAGTGGGAGACTTTCTGGGGAGAGGGGCAGGAGAAAGAAGATGATTATTTGCAGTGAGTGTCAGTCCAATACTATGGACAAATCAAGGAAGGGGTAGGTGGAGTCCCAGTTTTGAGATGGGGCCACCATAGGTAAACAGCCTGGAGAAGGCATGGGCTGCCAGGAGGAGAGGACCTCTGAAAAGCTACCACAGATGACATCCTCAGTGAATTCAGGCAACAAGGAGAAGAGAAATGGGTGTTAGGGAGATAAGTGGGAAGCCTTCACTTAACTTGGGAAGATTAAAATAAGAAGCAGAGGCAATCAAGAGCTTCATTCAATAGTCTACAGCCTGGATAGAAACAAACATCACCTTGGCATAAAAACTAAATGGGGGAAAAAATATGTGGGTGTCAGTCTCTTTTCCCAAGTAGCAAGTGATAGGGTGAGAGGAAATCGCCTCAAGTTGTGCCAGGGGAGGTTTAGATTGGATATTAGGAAAAATTTCTTCACCAAAAGGGTTCTCAAGCATAGGAACAGGCTGCCCAGGGAAGTGGTTGAGTCGCCGTCCCTGGAGGTATTTAAAAGCCGTGTAGATGTGGTGCTTAGGGACATGGTTTAGTGGTGGACTTGACAGTGTTAGGTTAACGGTTGGACTCGATGATCTTAAAGGTCTTTTCCAACCTAAACGAGTCTATGATTCTATGATGTTACTGAAAACAAAACAAAGAGAAATAATCAGGGGTTGTTTTTTATTTCCCTTGATTACAACTCAAAGCAAACTAATTATTCAGATATTTTGAGTTGTAAGCATTGTAGGCCAGAAGGACCAAATGTAGATGCCTTCACTTGAACTCACTGGTAAGTCATTTTGAAAGCGTTTTTCACCTAACATATTCTGGGTGAATTGTTTAGGATGAGATAACCAGTGTTTTGAAAATAAACAGCTCTCCCACGGAATGTAAAGGGAAGAGAGATTATGTCAGATCGAGTGTGTTTGTTATTATCTCAATAGGACTGTGACTAAGGCTTCCAGCCAGTCACATAAATAAATACTAAACTGTAAAGTGTGCAGGTTAGCTTAAAGGCAACACTTCCAGAGAGCCAAAGCACATATGGATGTTGGTGAACACGCCTTTATGTGAGTGCACAGAGTAATGCCATCTTCAGACAGCGCCATCTTTTGATGGAGATCCCCTTTCAAAAAACAAACCCCTAACTTCTGTCACCACTCGAGCTTTTGGAAATGTAAACCTTCACATTCAGTCTAATCCAAACGTATGATAGATTTAAAAGCAAATTGCATATTAAGAATGTTTTTAGATTCAGAAGTCCAACATACTGTACAGAAAAATACAAACCTCCTCTTCGCCCTGTCTTGAAGGACAGGTTTAGGTTTTATGTTTTTTAGTAATTTTGCAGTAAGTCACACACTTGACAGTTAGGAGCTCATAGTGTTTGGAAAAAAGCTCATATACAGAGGAGCTCATAGTGTTTGGAAAAAAGCTACAGCTTTGCCTCTGCTGGCTCAAATTAAAAATCAACAAATAAGCTGCTTTGTAGAAGAGATGATTTTACATCATATAATAAGGATTTACCCCTGAGGGGTTACAAAATTAAAAATAAATTAGAGAGAAAATTAAAAGAGGCTTTAGCTGTGCAGTGTCTACCAAAAGCACATATGTACATGTGCAAAACCCTTTTCACATTCACCCCCACAGCCGCAGAGGTACAATAAAAAAAACCCAACAGCCATTAAGACAGCAAATTCCCAATTATTTGTGTATGGGCTTGGGACACAGGTAGAATAACAGCACTACTGGACCAGAAAATAAGCATATTGCTTCTCTTTCATCCACTGCAGTCTCTCCCCTTTAATTCAGATGACAACATGCTATTTAGATCAAGATCATCAAAGGATCTGTGCTCTCCTCCTGCTTTGCAGCACAGAGCTCAGCAGAAGAGGTCTCAATGCGTGCAGGAGACTCGCAAGGGGGGAGCCAGCGCAGAGGGATGGCTGCTGGCCACACTGGTCCTCCCCTGCCTCTACCAGGAGCGTCAGAGTCAAGTGCTACAATGGTAAAGAGGCAACAATCTCACAGATTATACCAGAATTTACTTCTTATCACTTTCTTTGAAAAAAGATCTCACTTACAACAACAAAAGATCTCACAACAAGAAGATTGTTTCTTTTCCATTTTCACACGTTATAGCGAGTCTTGCAAGATACAGAACTTCACCGGTAACAACACTGCTTCTCTACAGACTTCGTAGTCATCCAGCCCTGCTGCAGGACCAGGGAAAGGAGGCAGTAATACCCTGTAGGGGTAACACAGATCTCTGTATTTCTATGTCAAGAGGCTCCCATGGCTGAACAATAAAACCTTGCTTGTCTTGTGCTTGGCCAAGTTGCTGGTTCAGGGGATTTAAAAGCCTGTTGTAGATGGTTTTCAGCTCTCCACCAAGCCCAAAAGAACTGTCCCTCTTCTGTGTGACTTTAAATCCTTTGACCTAAAATGATTTCTTATTTCCTTACATCTGTTTGTATTACTGATGAGTACTTTATGGTAATGCTGTTGCCTAAAGGCAAAATACCACCACTGCTTAATTATTTACGCGTTAGAGAAAATGTTCTCTTACAGGAATGCTCCTCTAGTCTGGCTTCACAAAACACCTGAACACTGTTCACCTTATGGATGACTGCTTACAGCTTGCACTGCTTTTGTCCTATAACATGTTTTCCGTAAGCCTTTTGGAAGACTATCTGACCTCAGCTCTTTTTGCCTCCTCAGAATACTTGATCTTACCCAACCTGATCTTATCCAGAGCTCCCTTCTGCTTCCTTTCCTGCAGTGGGAAAACTGTGAAACCCACCGACACTCTGCTGGTGTAACAGCCCCGAGTCACTGCTGCAAGCGGCTCCCGTGCCCTCCAGCTGCTGGCCAGGTGTTCTTGATGCTTGCCCTACCCCAGCACCGGTGCTCATGAGGCTGCACAGTGAGCCAGGGCAAAGAACTGCCTGGAAACAAAGATTTTTGGGTTTCAGATCAATTTTCAGAGTATGTCTTGAGCAGTCTGTGATCAATTTAATGGTAGTCCTGTGGGAGGTGAGTAGCAAGTAATAGGGGACCCAGACAGGGGACAAGTCCCCCTATTTCTCTGACACGGGCTGAATCGTGCATGCATCCTATCTGTCACAAGGTGACAGTAGTCATTGAGCAAACCCAGCAGCCATCGGCACCACCCTTGCTGTGAATATGCAGTGTGCAATGAGGCTGCAGGTCTTCCTGCCACCTGTGTTGAAGCAAACCTGCAGTGGGTGGTGCTGCTGAGGTAGAACATGGTCACAGGACATGAGCTGGTGTACACGCCTTGCCGGGGGTCAGCTATGTCATGTCAATGTGTTTTCACCTTCTTAGGAAGTAAATCTTACTTACAAGTCACAATCAACAGGATTTTGCAGTTTTGAAGGGGTTCTATTTATTTTCGTTGCCTGTTTCAACTCTGTAGTGTTTGAACATCTACTTATCATACTAATATTTATTTGGCTGTCACTTTATCAAAACTTTATATAACTTTTCATCTCCAGATTATCATAGGAGTAACACAAACTGAAGGTAAGGTTTGGGCCCTTTCTGTCTGCTACTTTTGTCATTTTGAGCCTCCTCTTTTCTATAATATGCTTAGCCTATTAACATGACATAACATAGCTTTGCAGTTACTAAATTACAAGCTCGTTTGAAGTATTTAGACTTGCTATTTCCTCTTAGAGATTTTGCAAATCAGTCTGGTTTGGCCCTGGACGTCAATCGTAATAGCTGAAGTCAGATCTAGGAATGTGAATGTGTTTTCATAAAACATGAAAGGATTAATTTCTGGTGCCTTGATTTTGATCCAGCCTAAGCTCTGTGGTTAGATCCGATAATCTTCAAATGTCTTCTTATTCCACGAGATTACTGGTAATAGAATTTAATTTCAAGAGTAAATTACAACTAAAACTGCAACAAGGAAGTAACTGGCAGTTTTGCAGGTGCCTCAGTTTCTCTCTACCTGCCCGCCCACTAGATTACGTAGAGTTTTTCCCCTGGTGGCAGACACAGTGCTGTATGTTACTGCCACAGGTTACTGTGAGAAACAGCCCATGTCAAGAACCATGTAAGACCCAAAGAAAGCTCTGAACAGTGCACTGTTTCGAAAAAACCCCAGACCTCTAAACTCCCAGCCATTTAATACATCAAGATAAAAACCACTGCGATGTTTCTGTCAGACAAATTTTTCATTAATGTTTTTTGTCTCCCAAACTAAAGTTAGGTAAGGACCTCTCCTAAAATGACAGACTGTGTCCTAGGAGAAGCATTGCACCTTCGTAACACAGAGAGACATGAGCACACCCAGAACCCGGAGCCCTCCCTCAAACCTGAGATTTGATTGTGTGCTTATGCCTTCACGCATGAAATTTTCAAAATCGATTTCTGATCTACAGTACTCTCAGATTTAAGCTACCTCTGAGCTAACACTAATGTCTGCCAGCTTTCAGGGTTAAATCTGGCTTACTCTCGCACAGACCTATTTCAAAACAATCCTATTGCTTTGCCCTGTAATCTCTGCAGTCAGGCCCTTTTTTCATTGTTTATCCTATTTTATCTAGCGTGAAGCAACTTACAGCACTGCAAAGAAAGGTTTTCAAAAGAAAAAAAAATCTCATTTTCAAATTTACCAGTGTTAGTGAAATTAAAGAAATCTGTAATCTGAAATTAAAGAAATCTCTCTATATCATTTATAAAAGTGTAATTTGCATGAATAATTTATCCTCCTGGATAATCTTGGGCATGTTAATCATATTCACAAGACTTACTTAAAGTCAAATAATGTTAAAAGAAATAATGTTCATTGTTTAAGGCAGAGGAATCAGTTAGGATGCATAAGCTTTCTTTTTTACTTTTTTACGCCTTTCATCAAGTCATTACAAAAAGTTGGTCCAGTCACCTACCCATTCTGTGACATTTTCTTCCCCAGCAGACAGATATGAATAATGAATTATCTACTTATTATTCATGATTCCTATGAAGTTTATTCCTCAAAACATGAGATTTGCCCGAGCTAGTAAAAAAAAAAAAAAGACACAATGCAAATTGTCATTCTTATTAACCACCCACAGACCAAGCAGCTCCAACTCAAGTTGAATTTCTAGCCCTGCCTTTAGAGGAATAAGGAAGTCAAGGGGTGTGTGTCTTTCTCTGTTCCCCATCAATAACGTTTGAACACACTGATCCAATTTAAATCTAACTCGACACAGATAGAGTGCAAAGACGCTAGTTCCTACAGGCTTAATGTGAATAGGTAACTGAGCAGAAGAGAGAAAAACTAACATTGTCGCCACTACGTAAAGGCTCAGAGGTAAACTCACCACTTATTAGGCCCCAGAGGCTGGGCTCAGCATCTTCTTAGGCACCAGCTCATTCAAGACGAGACACAAATCCCTAAGAGATCAGGCGTTGGTGGTTCAGGAACTGATCAGACTACTACCTAGTAGGAGGTGCTGGCATGAAATGCGAGCAAGGACTGTACACAACACGCAGTAAGCATGAAAGAGAACCTGCTTTTTCAAAAGATATCAATTAAGAAAGAATTCTGCCTGCTGATGACAACTGAGAGCCCAGTACTATTAAGAGGAAAAAGGCTATTGGTGAATAACTGAAAATGGGAGCGTTGTCTTCTGTGGTATGAGTGCTAAGGGCACATATGCACTCCAATACCGTGACAAGTTTTGTAAAGTAGAATAAGATGGGAAAGCTGATGCTAAAGAAGCACTGCTGGCAGAATTAAAACTTTATCTGGAGTCAATAGTGTTAACTGAAAATATACAAAATCCTAATACCCAGCACTATTTCATGTCATTGCCCTGGGCCAGGGAGAGCGCTGAAGAGTTCAGAATACGTTAGGGCTGGATGGCGCAAGATAAATATGGCTTTACAGATATTCCATGATCTCTAGAGGTATTTCAGTACTTTTCTGCATTAAAAGGCTGCAAACACACACTCAGTCCTCTCAGAGTACCTATTTGTGGTAGCCACTGTGGGAAAAGCTAGCAGAGTTATTCCCTTTCTGGGACTTTCCTCACACCACCGCAGGTGAACTGGAATAAGGTTTGCTAAACTTCCAAATTAAATATCACATATTATACCTGGAGGAATATAGACGCTCTGGGAATGTGTTGCCATCATGGGTTATAGTAAAAGCCTCACATCAGAACAACCACAGATTATTCAAGAAACGCCATTAATTACATATGAAGCAGAAAATGTAGGAGCTGCCACTTTGTTAAAGCAATTGTGGGGCCAGTCCAGGACACTTCTTGTCTCCAAGGTGACCAGCAGCAGAGGCTCAAGCGAAGCATGCAAGACACACCAACCCATTGTGGCTCCTTCTTTGTTGGCCACAGCACGAGCACCTTGTTTTATGCATGGCAGGAATTCCAAAAGGCATGAGTAAACCCAGTTAAGAACAGAGAAAATGCAGGCATGAGCACATAGAAATATGCAAAACACAACGGCTTCAAATAACACCCAGAGCTGGTGCACTCAATAATTTGCCTATTTCATGATACTTTCAGGAGTCATACACACCAGTAATCTCAATGTTGTGTCTATAATAATCAAAAATACTTAAAAACCCACCTGTTTATATCCTTTGCAGCATGAGTACTGATGTATGTTACTAAAAGCATAAAACATCACTGAACCATGCTAATTAATTGGCATAAGGCATCACATAGCTACTATGTCAACTAGACATTTATAAGCAATTCTCCTGAAGAAAATGGCTATTTGTTATCACATAATCCTGAATGAGTTACCCAAAATGATCATTGAGATTAGAAATCAGGCCAGATATTTTTTTAGATGATGAGTTGTTTGGAGCAGGTGACATTTTGTTGCATACCTGTCATGTCCCTAAAACAATGGAGTCTCCACGTGACCTTTGGAAATTTAGCAATATTAGTATCAGAAAAACAAATCAGCATTATACATCCATCTACATAAAGGAGCAAGCAATCTGGGAGACAACAGGAATGATGGAGAGCAGCCCTCCATCCTGGGTAGTTACCTGGCATGCATTTCTTCCCTCCTGAGCTGGCAGAACTGGACTAGAAAAACTTTGCAACAGAGTCAGGTCTGTGGCATTTCTGGCAAGAAAAATACAAATTTCCCATGATTCAAACTCTGTAACAAGACAACTTACAGGTTTATGAACCACCTCCAGCATGTGTATAGTCGGAGTAGTACATTTTCAAGTATCTTTTGCCAGCTTTCACAAGCACAGCTGTCAGGACTAGCATGGAAGTGCAGTCATACCCAGAAAGGTGGAGAGCTGTGCAAGCTGATGCGATACAGTTCAGACATTGTTTTTTGCTCTAGATAGAACATTAAATGTTAATTAGATGCTCAGGCTGTACCGGCTTAGCTTCAGTAAGTTGGTCAAGGCAGCTTTGTAGCAGGGACTGAACCTCACCGGGTCTTGTTTTTGAGCAAAGTAACGACTGACATACAAAGTGATAACCAAGATCTACAGACAAAGGCAATTTTGTGTTCCTGCCTAGTGTAGTCTTAAGCTTGTCTATGAAGTCTGAAAAATAAAGAATCTAATTATTGTAGCTGTTCAACTGAAATAATGAGGAGACTGAGAGTGGGACCGATAAGCAGCTGGATGGTACGCTAGCAATATGGAGGTCTGTAGTCCACCAAAAGTCTGGCAAAAATTACCTGTAATGAGATGTTCAAAGGTGAGAGCTAGTGCTATTATAACCTGAATTTAGTGCTATTATAACCTGAATTAAGCATCTAATGCTGCTGATGATTGGAGACTGTGCACATGCTTAAGGTATCAAAAAAGTAATTAACTGAATATTACATAACTTATCGGTCTATGGTGGAAGGTGATAGCCAATAAAAGTATGGAAGTATGATAGAGAAATCCAGGATTTCCTTAAATATATAGAATAAAGTTGTTTATTAAAGTCGTAGTTCAGATCCTTAGGTATGCAGGAGAGCTAATGCCACTGTGCTTCTACTTAATCAATGAAAGACTAGTATTATACTTGCTACTTGCTATACTGCCATAATAAAGAAATGTCAGTAATTTGTGAAACTGAATTGTGCATCTTGGAAAAGCCAAGTGTGGTTTCAGGAAGAGCTGGTGCTCTGGACAGGATCTGGAGCCAGCACGTAAGCAGGTGCTTCCCAGAACAGTGGTTTGGTGCCCATTGGGGTCCAGCCCCAGCAGAGCTGGGAGTCCTGGGAGGGCAAGAAGAGATCAGTGGGGGAGGCCGCTGGAAGGAGCAGCCAATACCCCCAGTTTAGCTGCAGGGTAAACGCAAGTAGATCGCAATGCTGTATTGATAGCCGTCCTAAAATAATCAGCACTCGGTGCTTGTCATCTCTGAAACTGTCAGTCACTTTCTGTAAACTCTTCTGTAACATGTGGTACCGAATCATACAGTGCTCAGTAGGGCACACTGAAAGTTAAATGTCTTCCACTCCTCCCCACCAAGAATTCAAGAGAACGCGTATTTGAAAACACTGCTGAGAGGTATGCAAACTTGACACAGCGGCTGTGAGGAATGACTGCTCCTCTCTTGATCCCAGCTGATTGCCACAAAGCTCAAAAAAATCTCCAGCAATAAAACTTGCAATGAGCAACCTTATTATAAAAAAGCATTTCCTTTACATGAATCCTGATTTATAAGCAAATTGCTGAATACCTCACTGGCATTTATCTTCCCACGTTGCCTGTGTTTTAGCAGTAATTGACACAGTAGCCTTTCGGCAACATTAAGAAATAACACTTGGTTAGAAATATGCCCGAGTCCTTTTTTAGGAGAGGAAAGTCTAATGTCTCAGGAAGATATTCTGGCTGATAACTGCAACATGAAGTTCTATAATGTGAAACTCCAGGGTTAGAGTAAGAGGAACTTGCATGGTGTGCAATTAACATCCAAGCAGAAATTCCATCAACTGATGAGGCAGTAAACCATTAATGCGTGAATTACAACGACCTATGACAACTACGGGATGCCCCCTTACACATCCAGCTGGTTAGTTACACCAACAAAACTGTTACCATCTCGCCATCTATCATTTTGTTCAGGAGCACATCTCCCTATGCTTACAAGCACGCCTATCTGACTCAGACACTACTGATATTCTTCAACAATTTCTTCAACCCAGTTGTGAAAGAGTCATCGTTTTTCTCTCTTTCCCCCATTCCACAGTTGAAGCCCGGGAGCAATTCAGTCATGCAACAGCTGTTCAGCACATGAAAAAAGGGAGTCAATGCACCTTCCTAGCACAGGCTGCTGATAAAAGCGACAGAGTAGCGAGGGCTGCAAAGCACAGAGAGAGAGCATTTTTGACATTTATAGATGAGAGTGTTGTATTGATGCATCCAATGCTGAGCAACGCATCAGCACAAAGCTTCAAGAAGAGGAAACCATCCCAAAAGCAGAGGTCACCTTACCAATCCCATCTCTCAGAGAACTCATCAGCACAGGCAGAATGAAGGTACATCACACAAGATCAGGCAGTCAGAAAGCCTGGGCACGCTGTCTGACCCTCTCAAAGAAGAGATGTTACCTCAGTTTCAGTGTGGAAGACTCAAACTTCATCATAAAAGCCATGATGGATATGTATGAAATCTTGTTTGCCAGCAACAGTAAAACAGCCACAGACTCTGAGAGAAGTAGAATATTAAGCTTTCAGGAAATGCAGTTAACATAATAATTCCCATGAAACACTGCGTGGCATCTAACATCAAGAAAACCTTCTTGTTCTAAAGAAAAACTGTATGGAATTTTTTTATGGAAAACAATTCACAGGTGAAGTTGATGGGAAAAGGAGGTACTAGCTGCCCCAGATCCCTAGCTACCCCAGAAGGGTGTCCTGGTTTGAGGTAAACCAGAACCAACTTTCTGATCAGTAATTTTATTTCTTAGCTAGGCCTCTTCTAACTCTCTGAAATTAACAGCATGTTGTGTCTAAAAAGGTTCATTCAGAGTGATAAGACAGTTTGTGCCAAGGAATAGTATGCACAGAGGCTCTTGCTTACACTTATTGCTATAACACCCAAGGTCAGCTCGCTTTGCTGTTTGCCCCGTTACAGGGTCGGAAACAGAAAAGCGCAGAGGGGTCCCACCTGCAGGGAGGAGCGGACAGGGCAGGTGACCCAAAATTGACCAACAGGGTATTCCATCCCATCTGCCCCATGCTCAGTATAAAAGCTGAGGGACCAAAGGGTCAATGCTCTTCCTTCAATGGCTGATGTTTGAGGAGGACCCTGTCTGTTCATCTGCCTTTGATCTCGATCCGTGTGTTCCTGACTCCAGCTGTGGAATCCAGTTCCCACTCGTCACTGAGTCCAGTCTGGGACTTCCCCAGTGCCTGCCCCATCCTTTGGGATGTTCACATAGTTGTGGGTTTCTAGTTGCAAGCACCAGGCTGAGCTCTTCCAGTGAGAAACTCCCAAGAGGCAGTTAATATTTGATGGCATAAAATTCAGCATGCCAGACAGATGGCAAAAGAGGACGAAGAGAATGAAGCTAGCACTTGGACATAACTATGCTGCTTGGACGTATGCATTCACCTGTTAAAACCATACATGCAGTACCTGCATAGGAAGGGATGCTTGTCTACTTTGCTAGCGGTGACGTTAGGCTTACGCAAGAAGTAGAAACACCCTACAAAGATCTGTGAGCCGCCATGATTTATAGGCTGATCATAAGATGTCTGTCAATCCTCAGGCAAGTATTGTAGCTGACTATAGCCACAAGCGCAGCTACAGGAGTAGGAGTTCAAAAAGCCCTTCTTTTTATTTTGTTTTCCTGCTCTCCATTTCTCTCTCTTGCTGTCAAGATTTTCACAGAAAACCATAGACAGCCTTTCCATGGTCTTATGGAATGGATCAGTTTATCATTATGTTCTTTACCATCTTCCATGTGTATGCAGTAACACACACATATCTTCAGTAATTTCAGCCTGGCAATATTCAGCATTTGCATAAAAGATCTTTGCTACTCCTAAGTGAGCTAGAAGACAACCTCAATGGGATGATTTAGGCCTGTTTATGTGGTTAACGATTTTTTTTTGTTTGTTTTAGACATATAGATGTAGCTTTGTTTTCTAGATAGGAATAAGTAACATGTCATTTTTAGTTCAAAAAATTGGAAACGATCAGTGGTCTCTCATGTTCTGCCAGCAAAAGACTACAGAGCTCTCCTGACAACCTGTCTTTCTGTTTTTTGGTCTCTTTTTACACCTTGCTCTATTTAATGTTGCTGAAGAGGAATGCATAACATTTGGGCATAAAAATACACAAATGCTGCTTTAGGAGATGATGTTACTTTGGATAGAACGGGTCAGTATAGTTCATCTACATTAGGGCCATGGTATTATATGATTACATATCTCACCTTTACATTTGTATCCAACACACCCATTACAGATATTGTCCTGGAAAAATAGCTTTAAACAAACAGAATCCTCCAATATGTTGGTCCAGGAAAGCATACCCTAAGGAGTGAGTAAGCTGCACATAAACACGTACATCACAGCCATACCCACTCAGATTTAAGCTCTTGAATTACATGCCACACAAATGATACCATATACAGATATTATCTTGTGCACTGGTTTAGTCAACATACTGAACTATATAGCTCATCTACTGCCAAATTCTGAGTTTCTTAAATACATAAGACCTATAATAACTGTTCAGGTCTGCTGTGATCGGTCTTACACATCTCCACTAAAAAATTCCTGCTTCAAAACAAATGATTGCATTTACAGTTGCTTACCAGTTTACATAATTTACAAATAGAGAAGGCTGAAAAAGTCTTCCTGGGATTCAGACTTCTGCCTCAATTTCACCAGTCAAAAACCAATAAAATGTGCTTAGACAAAATGAACATTTTTTATGAAAACTGAGTAGTATCTCCAGTGACGAGAAAATGTAAAAAGTTTTGCATTAGAATTCTCATATGTTTTACAAGTTTGAGACTTCATTTTGATTTTTAGTTAATTATTTTTTAATTTTTTTATTATTTACATACTTTTTAATCATTTCATAGAAGGTCAGGAGAAGCAACGTGAACTGATGGGCCCATGGTTTGATACTTGTGATATAGAACCTTTCAATATAATAGTTGAAATACTTATTTTTAAAATAAATCATAGAATAAATAGAGACATTTTGATTTTGAAAAGAAGACAAGCTTCCCTGAAGAGGTATCAAAATAAACTAAAATGAAATAAAATAATATTGCAAGTAATCATTAGTCACGATGCACGGAGTATATTCTGATATGTAGCTTTACGTTCTCAGCTCTTGCTTCAAACCTTCTGCCTTACAGTGTGCAGCCCTCTGTCAGAAGAAAAGGCTAAGGCCGATGGCTTCACCTGGACTGGAAGGATATCATCCACAACATTATTTTTTATCACCTTACTCTGTGATGTCATATATATGACATCCTACTGCAAGTATAGTGTTAGGTAAAGAATTAAGACTAAATATCAGAAAGGACCCTCTTTTTAAAGACGGTTTCATACCAACAGGGCTTTAACAGCTCTTGCAATCAGAGGATTTTGTGAACTGGAAATACATGCAGGTGTTTCCAAGGGTTGGTTTGATTTGCATTCTGGAAAATTCCAGCATTCAAATGCAAAATATCCCACAAAATAATTATGCTCTCTCCCTCTTTTGCCTTTTCACCTTGCATACTACTCTCCCCCTTTGCGCTTTTCTCCCTACATGCCCACTGCAGCTTTACCAACCTATTTTGCTAGATTCGAATACCAATTTATCCTGTATTCACATGCCCGCCCTTGTGGTCAGCCTGCAGCAGTTCAGGTGAGCACCTTCCACCACGTCGCCATCTGACTCTGTTGGGCAAGTGGCACGAGCCCTGAGCCGGACATTTTACCTTCTGTGTCAGGAGCTGGCACATGGCTTCATGGTCACACTCACAAACCCATCAGATTTACCTGCCTCCAACAGAAAAGAGGAGGGCCAGCTGCGTCCAGCTTCTACAAGAAAAGCAGAATCTCCCCTTGCTTCTGAAAGGGGACAGCAGCCACTGAGATCCTTGTTCAAGGGACTAAATGCAATGAATACCCCCTGGCCTGGTGCACACCGCATATACACACAGTTTCATGCAAATCTTTATTTTCCTCCTAGTCCCCTCTAAAATCATTTCAGATTGGATTGCTTTCTCCTCCAACAGAAGATAGCACGAATTATGCTGAGCACTAGTTGGCATTAACAGTAACTACGGATTACACCCCACACGATGCGATTTTTGTATTTGATCCTCTACACGCTATACATGTACACTCACAAATGAGCAACATGGGCACAGTTAGTCACCCAAAGAAAACAAGCACAACCTGCTTAATTTTCAATACTTCTGTAATTCTAACTCTTGGCTGTTGGATTTGAATCATTTAGTTTATGCTTTTGTCTCTTCCTCTCAAGACTAGCTACAACAGAGCTGCCTCTTTTGGCCGGTGCTCATCTGAGTAGCTGCAGCTGGGGGACAGGGTGAAGCTAGAGTATGTACTTCTGTGTGCATGTACATATGGGTTAGCACAAGCATACTTCTGGTGAAGGAGCTCTTTACACACATAATGCTGAGGGTGCCTTCACATTTGGCTGTTCTCTGTCCTCCTGTAACACCGCTCATTCCTGTGTCATCTGTCAGTGCAGCCCAGAAGCAGCAGAGGACTGCAGCGACAGGCCATACTCCATACCCACTACTCCTCCAGGGCTCTTCCAGCTGCTGCTCCCTCCTCTATCCCTTTTTTCTCCCCTCACTGCCACGCAGCTGATCCTCTCTCCTCTGACACCGGACAACAATTCAGGGCCCTTTCTAAAAATCAATTAAAAAAATAAAGTTTTCCAGCCAGCAGGGGTCAAATGACTCAGCTACTCACACTATCCTTAGCACCTGGAGTGCCACAAAAGCTCTGTCTAACTCTCTCATCCCTATCTTCCTCACCAATGCTGCTGCTCTTCAAAGCCAGAGAAAGATACTCTCAGCCCAAGCGATAAACTCAACATAAAAATTAGGATTCTGGTATGTCATTTTAAGAGCTACTTTACAGCTAGATGTGTTTACACTCACCCCGCTGCAAAATACCAGTAGGCGATTAAAGAGCAAGATACAGGACTGGACAATAACCCTTCCATCGCAAGCCTGCCTCTCCCTTGTCTGTAGAAGGGAAAATATAAACCGAAAAAGAAACTGCAAGACTAAGGAGTTGCAGCTGGCACTGGAGCTGGGAGCATCAAGGAGGGAGAAAGCTCCTGCCATAACCACAGGAGTACCCAAACGCTAACCCAGCATGCACTCAGGATTTTTTATTCTTTACATTTCTACTTCAGTATAAGATAGTGGGTTTTCCTTTTCCCTTAATCACTGTTTCATGCTGTAGCATGAAAACCTGGAAACCTAGGGTTTCACACACAAACTTTATTTAGATGGGAGTGAAAGGAGGTGGAGGATAACACTTGTGATATGAAAGGTGACTGGAGTGGTAATTACAGAGAGAGACTTGAAGAACTAAATTTTAAACACCGCAGCATATTAATACTACTACATTTTGATAGCTTCAGCTGAACCTGAACTTCATCATTTTAGGTGAATGCAAGCTTTCTTATCTAACTATTCCTGTTTTGCAATTGTGCTTTTCTTCAGGCCAATACGGACATGAGGAAAACGATCCCGGGGGGGAGCCCCACTTCCCAGGCTTACAGTCTAAAAAGTAAAAACTGCTTGTTATATGGGTCTGATAAGCATTGATTGGGAAAATGCAAGTAATGAAATTTCCTGCCACGTGAATTTCTTAGGTCATCTGTCTTATAAATATTTGAAAAAACATATTCAATATTTCCAATTTTTCTCCTCATGCAACAGCTGTCCCTGTGGAAATCTATCCCTCCTGGCTTTCCAGCAGTGGCTGCCTGAAAAGGCCATCAACCTGAAGCCTTTCAACTCACCCAGGGTTTGAAAAGCTTTTCTACTATTACCTGCAATAGGCGGAGCTTCCAATACCAGGTTGTCAGCCTAGTCCGTACTCTAACAAGGGTTTGCTCTGAAAGTCTCCTACTCTTCCCCCTCAGCAGGTCCCACCGCTGCCCATCTGCTGGAGCTGCCTGGCACCGTGCCCCATGAGGCACCTCTCCTGTTGACTCCCTCACCCATGCCTTCCCTGATTTTATTAATGAAAGCTCAAAAAATGCCCTTTTCTCATATGCATTTTTAATTCCTCCTCCTTAGACAAGCGAAGCTGCTCACGAAGGCTGACACTGGCATCCCCTGAACTCTCCTTTCTTGTCCACGCCCATCTCTAGCACTCCAACAGAAGGCAGAGATTGAGAAAGCGAATGAGTGCCTTCCAAAATATTGCTATGCCTGCTTTATGGTTTTACCTTTAATGTACCTCCTTGACCAGCCTGAGCATCAAGGTGCAATTTGAATGAACTGTTGTCATTTGTATAAGAGCTGCCACTATAGCTCAGCTGCTCTTCAGAGCAACACAGTCAGCTCTAACCATAAGAGTCATATTTAAGGAAAGAAAAGATTGTGATGAGTGTGTTAGCTTCCCTTAATAATATCTCTCAGACCTGCAGTGATATTGCTCTAAGAAACCTTTCGTGCTTCAAATACTCATCAACTCTATCACTCCTAAGAGCATTAGCCAAAGTTTGAGCTGTTCATCATCTCTGTTACGTTCATTTACATGCTATTGGGCTTGACACTGGATAATAAGGTCTTGTCCAGCAATACTTCACTTTTTGATCTGGTAAATTTACTATAGGCCTTATTCTTTAAAGATATTATCTTTTTTTTTTTGCCACCAACTGCTTTCTTTCTTGTAGCTCACAGCAGTACTGATTTTTGAATGTAAAATAATTATGGAAACATTGATTTTTAAGTTATTAGACTTCCTGCTCCAGTTGCCTTGACCACAAACTCCCTCTCCAACAATGAAAGGACCTTCTGTTCCCTTCAGAGGTGGTATGAAAGCTATTGTACCTGGGCACCATTTACTGTATCACAGACAACAATCATATTTCTAGTGTTTGGTCTATTATCACCTAACAAAGACAGACAACTGGCAGTTGGACCGGAAAAGATCCCAGGTCATGTTTTCCCACTGGGATTCACACCCATGTATAGTCCAATTTATCAGCATGAACTCACTGTAACACATGGGACCCCTCTGAAAAATGTTCATCTGAACCCTTAGAAACGTTTGTGATCTACTTGTTGTGTACCAGCTGCCTGCATTAGGCAGGTGGGCTCCTGCTGTGGGCATCACCAGTGTTCGTGGGTACTAAAGGCAATTTAGGCTCTGTAAATTAATTTGGTAGTAAAGGACAACATTGTTTTAGGCATCTGGCTGACATTCACCTGTTCTCTCAAGATAAATAATGTAGTAACAATGCAAAAGACAGTTAACAGCTTCCCTTTGTGTTTTATGGAAAACAAACTTATTTTAACATTACTGTAATTACTGTAAAACCTTTCTAGAAAATGCACACCCGTATATTTGATAAAGATTGAGTAAAAGGCAACAGGCCATTTTTCTAGCTAAATCTGCAAAATTAAGTGCTAGCTTGTACTGAATAAATATATACAGAAATACTGAGCCTGGGCAGAGGCATTATTTTTACTGCTATTTGTGTGACCAAGAGGTGACTTCTGGTCTTCTGCCAAGCACTGTACTAATTTACCTGATTTTTAAGACTACGGCAATGTTGCTAATGTCCCCTCCCCATCTTTCAAGAACATGAGCTCTCACAAAACAGCTGCATTGGGAAGGAGTAGAGTGGAGCTGCTAGGCACGTGTGCTGGGCAGGAAAGCAGGCAGGTGCATGAGACTGGGATTCAAGAGAGTGCTTGCCCATGAAGACGAGTATATGATCAGTCAAGTACGCGGCTAACAAGAAGCCACATATTTTCAAGTATCAGCACTATTTTACCCATGAATGGCTGGAAGATAAAGTTTAATTAGGTATATATATAAGCAACCATGACAGTTATCATCTCTATACTACAATTTTTTCCACTTCGAGAACATTTTGCAATGCAGCTAAGGATTTCTTAACTAAGTAACTTCCCAATGCCCTTAACAACATTAAGAGGAATACCAAGATTAATGGCAGCTATGCCTCTGTAAAAAACACGCATAAAACTCATCCAGGCATAAGTGATATTTCTTCATAGATTTCCATACGCCGAAGCATTCAACACAGGGGGATGTTGCCCTCAACAGTAAAGGCACACGCTCTTTTTCAGTATGCCGTGTGCAGGACTGTGAGAATATGGATGAACAGCAAGTTGTGATAACTTATCATTTATTTGTCACTGCATTCACAAAAATCTTGCTCCTATATTCCCAAGATGCTCTGATGCAAGCCATGCTGCACTTGAGTAGTAGCTTACAAAGTAATTGTGCTGGTGCCTGTCAGACTAACTCAGGGGCAAAGGCAGAAATCAAGAAATTACCTTTTTCTGTTGCCCTGATAGGGCTGTGTATGTGTCCTGGTTTAAAATGCATGGCACACAGTAACACGTATGCTGTTGGACACGGATAAACGTGGAGGGAGTGATCATACCCTTAATGTAGGACTGAGGGTCCCTCGCCTTAGTGTTCTTAACCTGACACTCATAACACAGAGCTGTGGGGGGGTGTCGTGGTTTCTGTTGGGATACCTTTCTTACTAGAAGCTGGTATAGTGCTATGTTTTGGATTTGGGATGGGAATAGTGATAGCACACTGCTGTTTTTGATTGTTGCTAAGCAATCAAGGCCTTTTCTGCTCCTCGTACCACTGCACCAGCGAGTAGACTGAGGGGGCACAAGAAGTTGTGAGGAGACACAGCTGGGACAGCTGACCCCAACTGACCAAAGGGATATTCCACACTATATGACGTCATGCTCAGTATATAAAGATGGAGGAAGAAGAAGGAAGGGGGGGACGTTCGGAGTTATGGTCTTTGTCTTCCCAAGTAACCATTACACACGATGGGGCCCTGCTTTCCTGGAGATGGCTGAACACCCGCCTGCTGATGGGAAGCAGTGAATGAATTCCTTGTTCTGCTTTGCTTGCATGCACGGATTTTGCTCTACCTTATTAAACTGTCTTTATTTCAACTCATGAATTTTTCCTCGCCTTTAGTCTTCTGATTCTCTCCCCCATTGCAACTGGGGAGGTGAGCGAGCGCCTGCATGGTTCTAGTTGCTGGCTGGGGTTAAACGACGGCAGGAGGAAAGTAGGCTTTCAAGGCAACTTCATCCTCTTTCCCCACTGGGATGTTTGAGGGAAATGGGAAAGTGATCCCGCATTTGTTGCATGCTAGAATATAAAATGAAATGGGGGGAAAATGACCTAGTCTCTATGCTTGCCATTTCTTTTACAGCCAAGAATTAAAAATACATTTCGATTATATCACATTTGGAACTGTCATGCTAAAAAAAAGGCAAGCAAATTGCATCTACTAGGTCACGCTTCCCATCCCCCACCCCAGAAAATCACCAACCCACATGTCACTTGTCTGTGGTGGTTCTCACAGAAGGCAAACCGTATGTTACGTTCTCAGTGTCCATGCATTTCTGCCGCTTCTAAATAGTTGGCTCCCTTGAACTGCTGTTTGCCAGATTTTGGTTCTCTTCCAGAGCCGAAAGGCAGAGTGTAGGAGATGTCCTGCTGCTACTCTCCTTTCACTTAGAAAATGGAGAGGTTGTCTAGCTGCCAACCTGTCAGTGCAAATAAGTCCCCTCTGCAGACCTTATCAGATGAATCCCAATGTGAAAACTTTTTACATACGAATTGCTTTGCAAGAAATGCCCGACTCTTTTCAGAACAAAAAAGGAAAAGAAGAAAATAAAGGAAATAGAAAAGTAAAGAACCTGCACTGAAAGGTCAGGTCAAAGGAACAAAAGTCCACATGGCTTCTTTTGCCTGTTCTCTTTTTTCACAGTTGGCTCCCCAGTATCTACATGCTGCTCCCCTAACTGCAGCGGGCTTAGTCACCACAAGCCTCATCAGTGTACAATTAATTACTCCTGCTAATCAAAGCTGAAAGGCTGAAGGAACTAGATTGCCCAGCAGATCGGTAATGGAATATCATACTCTCATCGGTGCCAGAAGTCCACTGACAGCCTAGGTGAGCAAAGACAAGAACAGCTCATGCTACCAGATTTTCAGCAGCCTAGGCAGAATGGCTAGCTGAAGGGATTGTTTGTCTGTAGAAGTAATGCTTATCCTGGAAAATCACCGGTGCTGTAAATGGTAGCCAGGGCTGTTGATTATATTAAATCAACATTGTTAGTTACATTATGAAATATTAATCTAAGCTATAAAAAACTGAGGGTTCTTCTGGCTCTGCCAGAGACAGCCAGTGTAATCATATGCAAATGATTTCAGATCCATTTCAGTCCCTCTCAAATTCCCATCTGCAAAACAGGTAATACTATTTCCAACTGCCCACCTTGTCCAAGCTTGCCTCTCTAGGCAGGCTCCCTGGCTGCCCCTCAAGTTACATATGTGTAGCCTCCCGGAGGGTGGCACCTCTAGAGGCCACTGTAATGTTACAGATGAAGAGACACAGCAGGGAAAGGTCACACAGCTTGCACTGAAGCTCTAGGGTCTCACCAGCTCTTGCTCCTTGCAAAGCGGTAACAGCTTACACAATCCTGTAAAACTACTCACAGTAGTTGAATCAGAGCACCTCGAAGCATGAGTGGGCCATTAGATAATGAAACTCAACAGTCACAAGTGTAGACCCTATAATTATAATTCTGACTGCATTACCCAGCCTTTGTCAGAATAGAGTCATTCTGATTAAGAGTTAAGTGAGCCAAATGGTTGAGAACTGACAGGTAATTCAATACCTTGAAAGGGACTGGTGCACCTACCCTGAACACCTGCGTGAAGAGAACAGTTAATGCTGCTGAGCTCCATCAGATGGTTTGTCTCTGTAACGTTAAAGAAGTCAACTTGAAATAATAGTGGGTCAAAATTAGTGAAAGCACATGTAAACATTTCCTCCACATGAACAGAAAGGGGTTTGAAAGGGGCTAAGAAAGGAAAGAAGAGGTAACAATTTCATGTTAACAACAAGCATGAGACAAAAATGAGGAAAGGAGAAACCTCAGGAATAATTAACAGGGAAGAACGCAGGCCTCAACTGAGGTTGTAGCTAAACTGGTGCTTGAGTGACATGCTGAACTGGGGAGAGGCATGTATGAAAGAACATAGATGACAGGCGGGATTAAAACACACAGAAATGCCAGCTCAGCACATGCATGCTATTTCTGCCAACAGTACTTTGAGCACTCCAGAATACTACTGAAGCCTAAACTTCCGACCACAGTTAAGCACATGCTTAAGTGGCTTCCTGAATTGAAATGAACTGATGAAATGGGATCCCAGAATACAATAACTGAAGGACAGGGAAACTTTAAGTCTAAGCAGTCATAAAGAAATCACGTTCTTTATGCTCTTGACAGATGCACGTACCATGTTCATTCCTGTCTTCCTAAATACAGTTCTGTTATAATAGAAAAATAGAAAGCAGGACCACACTCAGACTTTGGGACCCCTCCCTTTTCACTCAGTGAAAATGCCCTGCATGTCAGTCTTTCAGGTGCCAGTAATTCAAATTGCTTTTCCCAGATGGATGGTAGGCCAGATGAGGTGAGACTGGGTCAGCAGAAGGCCACCCGGTGAGGTGGTGCCCAGCACTGATTGCAGCGTGGTGTCCTGTCCTGAGCTGTTTAACAGCTCAGCAGTACCACAGCTTCTGTGCTCAGACTTACAGTTCAGTTTGCTTGCAGGGCAGACATGGATTTTCTTGCGCATCTCTAAAGAGCTTACTGTGTAGCAAGTGAATAACAACAGATTTAAGTAATAACAGGAGATTTCTAATACTGAATGCGAGGCTGTTGAGTTTCACAACTGATTGAAGTCTCTCACCTATACTGAAGTCAAATATTAAGCCAGATTTTAGCACTATTATAACTTTGAAACACAAAATAGAAGGTACCATGTATGGAGCAACCAGGCTGACAACTTACTGTGTAGGGAGCAAAGTCTCTTACTGCTCCACAAAAAAAATCAACTTCCCTTTAAACTCAACAGCAGATAAAAGTGATTTGTGTTCCATCTAATTTGTTTTGTTTCTCTGAACATATTGCCATTTTGTATTTTTCTATTTGATCTTCACTCCCCTTTTAAGGCTGGCTTATTTCTTCTTGGTGGTTTATGCTGATTTGTTACACTGTATTGTACCTGGGTAATAGTTTAATACATTCTTTAAGAGGCTAGTGATTGCCACAGATCGTGAGGCAGTAGGGAGATTAGCTATCTGCAGAAGTCATATGCTCACACCGACGTACCCCGTTTCGGGGAAACTGCCCAAGCAGAGGCAAGCTGGGATAACGATGGATAGCAGTAACACTATAATCATGCCTGTTGATGGTGATAATTACAGTTCTCTGGGAAAGGAGGCTATGCTTTCCATGATTTTGTGATCTCATAGTGCATTCTTAGCCATAAATTCAGAAGTTGTAGAGAAAGAACACATGAGAAAAGGGACACTGCTGATGGGTTACTGTTGGTTTCTTTGCTATGGGCAGCCCTGTCCATCAAAATCGAGACTTGATGCTGAACAGAAAAAAGCAAGCTGATGTCTGTAATACAATAATTGTCAGCATGGCATCCACTGGGACTTCATAACTCTGTATGCAAGAGATCTAAATCATAAAAGAAAGATTAGTTTTCATTACAACTCTCCTAACATGATGATTTCAATGGCTAATTATTTTCTAATATGTTTGCCACAGGCATCACACAGAATATATGTTCCGTCTTTCAGCCAAGACTCACAAACACATATGGCAAGCTTCGTACATGTTGCTTTGTCTCATCTGCAGGCCAGGATGGGTAAGAACAAAGCTTTCAGAAATAGTTATTGATGTAGGGTGCTAAAGCACTCAAAAATAAAAGCATGAACACTTGCAGGTCAATGAAAGAAAATTTTGGCCACCAATACAAGGAGCTGAAAAAAAAAGACCCATGTGCAGGATATGAACTTCAACTTCTACTGGAAAGCCTCAGTGATTAAATGACTCCGCAGCAGACAGGGTCAAACTGTTCCTAGTGCTTCTCCAAGGGAGAATGAACTTCTCTCCTTTGGGGGGGGCCTTTATATAGGGCACGTAGGAGGTGCAGGACTGATCTCTCACCCTGGGGAAAGACAGCAGGAATGAGAAGGGCTATGGTATGCCTACAGTGATGTGAATCTATGAGTCTGGTCTTCCAGCACATGGTGGGCACCACTAACTTGTAAAACACTTGTGACATTGGAGGGTGACTCCAAGTGCAAAAGCTGTGCCATACGGATACATTGCCCTTCAGCAAATAGCACCTTAACCTGCTGCTGCCCAAACAGGGCCACTTGCATTGCTCTCCACCCCTGCCGTCACTCAGTGGCTGAGGCAAGGCTCTTGCCACTTCTGGGACACAACAGCAGCAAAGCAAAGGAGAAGACATCTGTTTTCGAGAGGTATTGGCTGGAGAGCTAGAAAAGAAGACGGCAGCGAGCACCAGCTAAAACACCTTCACATGAGGACATCAGCTAGCAGTCAGCCTGCTTCAGCTCTGGTTTTGTGACTGGACCTCCCTGCAGTTGCTCCATCTCTGCTTGTTCGACTGTCCCTTTGGCTAATCCCAGCATTGCTGCCTGGATTTGCTGCCCATCGGCAAGGCCCCGGAGCACTGTGCTGGGAAAGCATCAGTTTAAAGGGATTTTATTGAAGTCAATGGGATTACAATGGAGGTATCAGCGAGGAGGAACTCAGCGCCTCTCTTACTTCTACCATTTACTGTATTTATGTTTTTTCAGTTTGTCTCGGTCCTACCCAGAGCTGTAACTAATTAGATGAATTTACAAATGCTGGTCCAAACTTTCAATCACCTCTTTAAAACCTAAAGGGTTATATCAACCTAATAAAATCCTCCTTTCTCTATAGAAAATGACAACTTTCTATCTGCTCACCTGACAACAGTGACACCATGAGCCACTGTAACTGAACTCCACGAGCAAACCTGACACAGAGATTGGCTTTTTTGCTGCTCTCTGTCAAGACAAACAACAGAACCAGAGACTGGTTTTGAAACTAAGGACTAATGTAATTTCTCCACAGGTTCTGTTGTTCTGTTAAGTGTTATGTTTCCTTAATCTGTATTAAATTGATTTCTTTTAATGGTGTCTGCCAGCTAACTGCTACCCAGACCAAACTTTCCCTAGCAGAGCGTCTCTGTACTCTCTGAGAGCATTTAGTCAGTTCCCAATAATGTCAGCATATCATCAGTTCCGGTACCCAAAATCTGGTAAGTTTCTGAAATTAGAGAAACTTTATAAATATCCTGCAAAAACATAAGCAGTGAGATCCAGAAAATATTGTGCAGTTTTTCCCTCCACCATCTCCTTGTTATTCCCAACCTGGAATGCTATGAAAAGCGACAGCCAAGTCAGTCTCCTGTGGGACCGCAGTCTTTAATTGGGAATGGGACTGATTTCCTTCATAGCTGTTCTCCGAGGACAGAAAGGCCCAATTCAACTCTTGCTTTTTCCCTGAGTGAGACAAAGAGAAGGGAGCCTGGCTAAACAACAATAGCTTCAATCAGCCACACACGCACGAAACAAAGGGAATTTTTTTTGCTGCACAGCCAGAAGAGGAGGGGTCTGATTGGCATTCAGACTTTGCAGCATCTCACTGTGGGAGAGAGGTCTTCTGCAGTCATTACTCTCCTATGGTGCTTGTTATTGACAGCACTTTCGACTGACTCTGGCAGAGAATAAAAGTATTCCTCTCAGTAATATCATTCACTTCCCCCGCTTGCTGTTCCCCCTCTCTGTGCCTCATCCAGAGCACATGTGCATCTGACACAGAGTGAACACGGTGACCTCCTCTGAATATGCATAAATGCTAAGGATCGTCTTTTTTTTTTTTCTCTGCTGCCACGGCCGACTGAACCAATAGCTTGGCTGGCGTTTTGCTTATGAAAGAACACACTAGTTTGCAACTGCTAGCCCACAGATGGTCAGCTTCGGAGTCTGGCATCCAGACCTCATATTTAGTTTCACAAGTAATTTAGAAAGCATATAGTTAAAACTGATGAGACACTGATGTTCAAATAATGTGCACCTGCTTTTATTTTCTTACAACAGTTCGGGAGATGATGTGCTGAACATGGAGTAGAGGTGATTTAAGGGAAGAGAAGATTAATATTATGAAATGATTTTTTACAATTTAGCTCTCTAACGCTTGGCAGTCAGAGTTTGCATCACTGAAGTACACCAGATGTAAACACAGATTAAAGAACGGGATTTATTCCTACTGTAGCTATGTAGGTTCAACACTGCTGAACTTCTGCAGGTTATACCCTTTTTCAAAGGGGGATTCACCATCTCCATTCTTTTAAAATCACAATGGGGGCCCCTTGCAATGATAAGAGTAAACATAATTAACTTTTGCTCATAATTGTTGAGCACAATGCTCTTTATTTGCTTGCTGCCTTTTAGCACTTATGATCTTATTTTAAAGCATTTTCCTTATCCATAAAAAGTTAAAGACTCACTGTTTAGTCTTAACAGAAATTGACCGGCATATTATTTAAACTTTAGGACTAGAATTTTCAAAATAAACATGAAAGTGATTAAAATACCAGAAGTAATAGTACTGCAGAATATGGAGAGACAGGTCTGCTCAGGCTTACTTGCTCTTCTGCTAGTGATTGCTGGGATGAAGGCACAGAAAATGGACAGTGCCATTGTCGGATAAGTGCATTTACACAGGATTTGCTTCAAGGACCTTATAACACAGAAGGAAGATTTCAATTAACCACAGACTAAATTTTAAGAAATCAGAAAGTCGATGAGGTATTTGGGAATGTCACTGTATGATTCATGCTCTGCCTTCCTTGCAGAGTTCAAATCTTTCTAAATTCATCTTTATATTGCACTCCTCCCCCTTTTATCAGAGAAATTCCTACATTTCTTATATTGATTTAATTTGTCCTTGTATTCCTACTAGCAAGCTCGCACTATCTGTTGGCCACTGACTCCTTGACTGTTCTAACTGGAAAGATGCTTCCAGCCCACTGTAATCACCAGTGCCACTGACAAACAGAGATGCAACAACTTCACTCTCCTTGGGCCTGTGATGCTGATTGCTTGCAACAAGTCTCCTGTAAACACCATCAAACACCCAATTCGCAGCTGATACAAACCATTGTAGCTGAATTAGGGTAAGTGTTGATTTATACTACTTAATTCATGCCTGTCCTAAATACAAATCCTCCTATAAGCAGACAGAATGACAACAAAATTTTACTTGGCAGAAGCTTAAAAAAAATCTAGGTTTCCTTTATAGCTTGTTTGTCATTACTGTTGAATCAAAACCTTGCAGCTTTTGTAATGAGAAGGTAGTTTAACAGAATCAAACACAAGAATATCACAGCACACAGCAGGGATAAAGGATCAGAAATCATCTCTCATCAGTAATACTACTAATAATTGACCCATGTCCTAAAGAAATTAAAATAGTTGGCTGCCCAGTGAGAGAAAGCAAATGAGGCAGGCAGATGGAGAAAAGGAGGAAAAGAGGGGAAAAAAGGAGTATTTTTAAAGGCTTGTGTCAGGAAATGGAGGTAAGGAATTGATCAGCACTGAGAGTGCTGATGAGTTCTGAAAGACTTGGGAGCTTGGAAAAAAGAAAAAACCAGATCTGTAACAAAGAAATAATTAAAAGTAACAGACAAAATTTTCACAGATAGGGGTGTTCATTACCAATGCTAAAAGTAATTTAAAACTTTAATAGGCAATTCAGTACGTATTCTGCTTTAACCGCTATGCTGCCTCAGAAATCTGTGGCACAGCAGTCAGGTAGCATTTCCTCTGCTTTGTGGCAAATAAAGAAAAGAGTAAACAATCCTTGAGAACTGATAACAAATTAAATAATTTATGCTTTAGTCCATTGTTAAGTATGTAACCCAAGGGTGTGCGATGTCACATCATGCATGGCTACACGGCATGTGACTTGAAAGGACCTGCTTGCAATTTATATTTATGTAAAAATGATATATTACAATGCAAAAAGTTTAGAAAACAATTATTTTGCTTTGACACGCACTCCAAAGTATATCTAATTTTCACTATCTTGATGTATCTCATGATTTAAATAAAGTAACGAACAGGTTTTTTTAAATGTATGAGCAACCTTAGACAAGAGCAAAAAAAATTTTGTACTGAAGACAAATATTTCCTATTTCAGGAAAAATTTTTAAGGGCATTTGGGATTGAAGAAAACATTATTTAAAGTGCTCTGATTGTTAATTTGATCATGCATTTAAAAATACAATTAAACTACTTTTAAAAATTACAACCTTTCACATTTAAGAAACAAGAGTTTCATTTTGAAAAATGTTGAAAGGGTATTCTTGGATTTTTAAAGAATTACAGTGTGAAACATTTAAGAAAAATTACAAATTCCTAAAACATTTCACTGTTGCTGGCCAGTATTTCCTTTGTAAAACACCGCATGCACAAAACCATCCCTTAGTTTTACGTACAGTATTTGATATTTCCCTCAACATACACTTCTGGTACCAATTCATTTTGCTCCTATTGGAACCTCCATTAAAACCTAACCCCAAGCACTCACTTCATAGAGCAAAACTTGAAAATATGGCCTACATGTATTCTAAAAGCTAAAATCTGAGATCAGCCAAAAGGCATCCAAAATGTATTACTCTTAGAATTCAGGGTTTTTTCCTTTGTTTGTTTATTTTTTTAAGGTCAGTTGCATGGTATTTGAGAAGGTAAGGCTGACGAATCTGGTACTATAAACACAACAGAAATATAAATCCTGTTTCCTCAGGCTTTAAATAAGAGTTAATGCATAAATGAGTTAGACCCTGAAGTTTATAAGAGAAACAAAAATAAGCATTGCCTTCCTAGAAATCATGACCTTTAGGAGCAGTGGGAACAATCACTATCGTATCAAGAAACTTTCTGTATAGTAAGAACTTCTTCAGGGAAAATAAACTCTGTTCAATCCAAACACGTCTGAACTGAGACAAAGCTGAAGGCCAGAGTTTGTTCTTCAGTTTATATTTTAATTGAAGAATTCAATGAAATATGGCGAAGTGAAAAACAATTTGTATGAATGTAAATAAAATTTGAAGTGTAATCTAATAAACAATACAAACCAACCAGATCTACAAAATACTTCCTCTCATATACAGCTGCAAAAACAATTTTGCTTTTCCCCAGAAGGAGATGGAGGAGTTGCTATTTAAGGCAACATCTGCTCATATTTTCAAGTGCAATTTTTTATTTGAATTGTTTCTAGTCACAGCTGATTGTATTCAAGCACGCAGAAGTAAATTAAACAGGTGAACAGAAGTAACTCAGCCTCCAAAAATCAGTATGTGCAAATTGTTCTTGTAATTAGCGTTCACTGATAAAAAAAAAAAGGGTTGGCTGAAGGTGATTTTTAAATCAAGGGTCAAGACTATTTGTTGCTCAATGAAAAAACAATCCTTATAGGACAACTGTGATCACTTCTATGATGAACATGACTAAGCCAAAACTTTGAGTAATCTCTGTGGACAGAGCAGCTACAGAAAACTTGCAACAAAAAAATGATCAATATAGCTTTTAATGAGAATGTTAAAAAACAAACAAACAAACAAATTTAAGGCATTTTTTTTTTCCTTACCTAAAAGGGACAATTTTCTCTGCTGAACACGTGATTAATGGATCTGCCACTAGAAGGTGAAGGCTGCATTTTGGTAAAGGATATGTGAAACCAGGCCTGGTCACAGCCTTGGGACTGTCTTTCCTGCTTCCACACTGCAGGATCCCGCCTACATATATCAAATAGAAGATGAAGCTTCTTCCTGATAAGAAAAACCTTAGCTGATCCCAGACTTCATGCTGGAAGAAACGTGCAAGCAACAGGAAAGACAGAGCAATACAGAATTTGACATGGGACACCTTATCATGCAGGGAAGACATCTCCTTCCCGCCCTACGCTGGGAAGCAGCAGATGTAGCTACAAACTTCTGTGAAAGTCTTTTAACGTGAAAGCTTCTGGATTCAAACCCGTACTGCCTTAAGGCCCCCTTATTGAACTCTATTTCGCCTGGGTGGTGGTATGTGCTTTATAACTCAGGATGTGAAGAATATGCATGATTTTCTTATATAATTACATTATACGCTGCACTAACACAGAAGTCAAAGTGCTTCACAGCATTATTTGAATAGGCTTCTTTGTATTTCAGACATACTTGCATTCCCCGTCTGTTAGACTATGGCATAATAATCTATTTTAAAATAGAGTAGTTCCAGTTTGTTGGTCAAACAAACACTTTTGACATCTATTACAAAAACAAATGCACTTACTTTTTTTTTTAGATTTTAGTATTTATCTGTGGATGGGCAACACTTCCTAGATGTCTATGATCTAAATTTTAAATGGGGATTGCAATTTTTATTGCTTTTGTCTCAGAGAGCCTTAACTGATAGGACAGCTGTGAATGGAAACCTCTCCGCAGAACCTTATGCCTAGTTGAGCTAAGTATGTCCAACAATCCACTACGCAGATGAACAGACAATGCTTTTTTCTCTGTGCTCATAAAAATTCATAGTATATTAAGCAGCTATTCTACAACCAAACTCCAAAAAGAAGCTGTCAAACTGCAAACCACTAATAATCCTTAAGAAAAGTTTCAGAATACTCTTTGCAATGCAAATATGGATGAACTATAAGTCAATAGTAACTGTCTTTTGGATTCTGTCCCTTCCTGATTGTAAATATATCGCATCTGGTTCAATTACAGCAATTGCTTTCTTAGAATACCTGTCTGAGAAACATAGCTAGTTTTAATAAGCATTTTGTCTTGGAAAACTTAAATGGGCTGCTCTATTTTGCTCTTCATTTAGTCTCCTCTCCTCCTCTACTTTTTATCTCTCAGCTTAGAGTAACCGCACCACATAACAAGCTCACAGACAAACTGACTGGGTCACTCTCAAACACAGTTTGTTGACTTTTGTAGTGGAGCGCACAAGGAAACCTCACCAGCCTAAAAACAATTAGGGTATTGGCTATATTGGGAGGCCCTGAGGAGTTACAAGATATCTTAATGTGAGACCAATTTATGGATGCTTAAGTTGTAATGAAGCAGAAATTGTAGAGAAAAATAAAGAATTTAAAAATATTTAAGCTTTTGGAGCATGCTTTGAAATGGGAAAATTTCTATCATATTTTCCAAGCAGCGGAGTACTCTATGATTTGTTTCTTAAGAAACACTAAAAATTGCTTTAAAATTAAATGGTCCCATGTAAAAGCCAAAAAACAGGATTATATTAAGCTTGGAAACAACAGGAAACTTAACCCTTCCTTCAGCACAGAACCAATACTCCATAAGAGCTAGGAAACTCTATGTAATAGAGATAAAGGCCAAAATTTGATCTTTAGACAAGCTGTCAAGCAAAATCTCATTAAATCCACAAGCACTGAAAGCACTGAAAGAACTTGAACAATAGACATCACGACACAGGAAGAAATGGTACCAACCACAAGCATCCAGCAAATGCACTGAAGTTAAAAGTTCAACTTTTCAACAATTTCAGAAATTCTGCATTGACAATACCGATCATGATGTGTTCCAAAGACCAGCAGCATCACAGAATCATAGAATGGTTCGGGTTGGAAGGGACCTTAAAGATCATCTAGTTCCAACCCCCCTGCCATGGGCAGGGACACCTCCCACTAGACCAGGCTGCTCAAAGCCCCATCCAGCCTGGCCTTGAACACTGCCAGGGATGGGGCAGCCACAACTTCTCTGGGCAGCCTGTTCCAGTGTCTCACCACCCTCACAGTAAAGAACTTCTTCCTGATATCCAATCTAAATTTCCCCTGTTTCAGTTTGAAGCCGTTACCCCCTCAGCCTATTGCTACACTCCCTGATAAAGAGTCCCTGCCCATCTCTCCTGTAGGCCTCCTTTGGGTACTGGAAGGCCGCTATAAGGTCTCCCTGGAGCCTTCTCTTCTCCAGGCTGAACAACCCCAACTCTCTCAGCCTGTACTCACAGGAGAGGTGCTCCAGCCCTCTGATCATCTTCGTGGCCCTCCTCTGGACCCATTCCAACAGGTCCTTAAATATATTTATGTTTTGAATTTAGTTTTCAAATTTGTTTGATGCAAGCAGCAAATCATGACTGAAGAGATGATGCTTTTAAGAAACATGTACCAGTAGTTTCAAATACCCAAACAAAATTAAACAGATTAGGGGTTCTAAAAGGCCCTCAAGAATAGAAGATAACAGGCATAAGGAAGTGTTATGAAAACATTTATGCAACTAAGCAATAACCTTGAAAGTCATAAATCTAAAAAATAGTGACTATGTTCTTTGATATTAATATTTATCACAACCTTGTGCAAAATACTGTAAAGATAGTGCTCTTAAATATAATACAAATTGAACTCTCACACAGATCTGAGTTTTTTTCTGGGAGATTTAGAAGTATTCCTGAGAGGCCTATGTTGAAAACTGCTAAATAAATGGCTGAAGATGAAAGTCAACTTCTTTTTTCTTCAGATAGTCCCTCCTTCCTAACTGTTCTGGAATAAAAGTTTTAAGAAAGTTCTCACTGTTGAAATTTCTGGTGAGCTAGTTAGAAGAACTGGGTTAGTGTCAAATCACAGAAACATGGTGGCATGTCTTCCACAACTGGAGCACTGCAATGGATGGCTATAAACTCTTCAGAAGGGACAGGCAAGGAAAGAAAGGCAGCGGGGTAGCTCTGAATATTAGGGAGTGTTTTGACTATCTAGAGCTTGATGACGGTGATGACAGGGTTGAGTGTTTATGGGTAAGAATCAGGGGAAAGGCCAATAAGGCAGATGTCATGGTGTGAGTCTGTTCCAGATCACCCAATCAGGATCAAGAGGCAGATGAAATATTCTATAAGCAGCTGGGAGAAGTCTCACAATCGCTAGCCCTTGTTCTTGTGGGGGACTTCAACTTACTTGATGTCTGCTTGAAATACAACATAGCGAAGAGAAAACTGTCTAGGAGGTTCCTGGAGCATGTGGAAGATAGCTTCCTGACACAGTTGGTGAGTAAGTCAACTAAGGAAGGTGCCTCTCTTGACCTGCTGTTTACAAACAGAGAAGGACTTGTGGGGGATGTGATAGGTGGAGGCTGTCTTGGGCATAGTGATCATGAAATGATAGTTTTCAATTCGTGGAGAAGTAAGGAGGGGGGTTAGTAGAACTTCCACATGGGATTTCTGGAGGGCAGACTTTGGCCTGTTTAGGAGTTTTGGTGACAGAGCCCCTTGGGAGGCAGTTCCGAAGGGCAAAGAACTCCAGGAAGGCTAGACATTCTTCAACAAGGAAATCTTAAAGGCGCAGGAGCTGTCTGTCCCCATGTGCCAAAAGACGAGCTGGCTGAACAGAGAGCTTTGGCTGGAACTCAGGAAAAAAAGAGTTTATGATCTTTGGGAGAAGGTGCAGACAACTTAGGAGGACTACAAGTATGTTGTGAGGTTATGCAGGGAGAAAATCAGAAGCGCCAAAGCCCAAGTAGAATTTAATCTGGCTATAAATACATTAGCAACAAAAGGTGGGCTAAGGAGAATCTCCATCCTTTATTGGATACGGGGGGAAACACAGTGACAAAGGATGAGGAAAAGGCTGAGGTACTTAATGCCTTCTTAGACTCAGTCTTTAGTAGTAACACCAGTTGTTCTTGGGGTACCCAGCACCCTGAGCTGGAAGACAGGGACAGGGAGCAGAATGAAATGCCCATAATCCAAGGGGAAATGGTTAACGACATGCTACACCACTTAGACACACACAAGTCTACGGGGCTGGATGGGATCCACCCAAGGGTACTGAGGGAACTGGCAGAAGTGCTCACCAAGTCACTTTCCATCATTTATCAGCCGTCCTAGCTAATTGGGGAGGTCTCAGTTGACTGGAGGTTGGCAAATGTGATACCCATCTACAAGAACGGCCAGAAGTAGGATCCAGGGAACTACAGGCATGTCAGTGTGACCTTGGTGCCAGGGAAGATTATGGAGCAGATCATCTTGAGTGCCATCACATGGCACGTACAGGACAACCAGGTGATCATGTCCAGTCAGCATGGGTTTATGAAAAGCAGGTCCTGCTTGACAAACCTAATCTCCTTCTACGACAAGGTGACCCGCTTAGTGGACAAAGGAAAGGCTGTGCATGTTGCCTACCTAGACTTCAGTAAAGCCTTTGACACCATTTCCCACAGCATTCTCTTCGAAAAACTGGCTGCTCATGGCTTGGACAGGTGTATTCTTCTCTGGGTAAAAAACTGGCTGGATGGCTAGGCCCAGAGAGTTGTGGTAAATGGATTTAAATCCAGTTGGCATTCAGTCACAAGTGGTGTTCCCCAGGGCTCAGTTTTGGGGCCAGTTCTGCTTAATATCTTTATCAATGATCTGGACGAGGGGATCGAGTGCACTCTCGGTAAGTTTGCAGACAACACCAAGCTGGCCAGGAGTGTTGATCTGCTTTAGGGTAGGAAGGCTCTACAGAGGGATCTGGACAGGCTGGATCGATAGACCGAGAGCAATGGTATGAGGTTCATCAAAGCCAAGTGCCAGGTCCTGCACTTGGGTCACAAAAAACCCATGCAATGCTGCAGGCTTGGGGAAGAGTGGCTGGAAAGCTTCCCGATGCAAAAGGGCCTGGGGGTGTTGGTTGACAGCCTGCTGAATATGAACTGGTACTGTGCCCAGGTGACCAAGGTGGCGAATGGCATTCCAGCTTGTATCAGAAATAGCATGGTCAGCAGGACTAGGGAAGTGATCGCCCCTTGAACTCGGCACTGGTGGGGCCCCAACTCGAGTACTGTGTTCAGGTTTGGGTCCCTCCCTACAAGAAAGACATTGAAGTGCTGGAGTGCATCCAAAAAGGGCAAAAAAGCTGGTGAAGAGTCTAGAGCACAAGTCTTATGAGGAGAGGAGGCTGAGGGAACTGGGGTTGTTTAGTCGGGGGAAAAGGAGGCTGAAAAGGAGGCTTATTGGTCTCTGCAACTACCTGAACAGAGGCTGTAGCAAGGTGAGGGTTGGTCTCTTTTCCCAAGTAACAAATGATAGGATGAGCAGAAATGGCTCAAGTTGTGCCATGGGAGGTTTAGATTGGCTATTAGGGAAAAATTCTTCATGAAAAGAGTTATCAAGCATTGGAACAGGCTGCCCAGGAAAGTGGTTGAGTCACCATCCTTGGAGGTATTTAAAAGACGTGTAGATGTGGTGCTTTGGGACATGGTTTAGTGGTGGACACAGCAGTGTTAGGTTTATGGTTGGACTCAATGTTTATGATTCTTTGATTCTACGAAATATGGCTTTAGCTTAAAAGGATTAAACAAAGAAAAATATTGGAATTGCTCAGATTTTGAGATAGTGTCTTGAATGTGGGTAAATGAAATTTACTGCCTGAGTTTTTTGCTTAATGCCATCTCACCCTGAGTTGTGGGGAAGAGCAGAAAAGATCCCGGGTGCTTTGGGAAGCTCCACAGGAGCTTATGTTGCTTTGGCCACTCCTCAATTAAAAGTGACCTCAGGATGGACCAGCCTACAGATACAGCCAGCAGCCAGCCACCTCCCTGGGAGCAGGGGAGCCTCCTTCTCCCAGCCCCGCCTGGGGCGAGGCAGCTCTTATCCCCTGGGGTAGGGATGCAGAGAGCAGCCTCTGAAACCATGGCTTGGCCCTGCCCTTACAGGGCTCGTGCAAAAGCAGGGCCGCTATCGCTTGAACTGCAGCGTGGGGTGCTATCAGGGTTGGTGTAACAGATTGGGTCATTTTCTGCCTCTGACCTCTCACTTTGTTTAAAATATGCCTTTAATTTCCTTTCAGATTGAGTCATCAGTAGTGACTTCTTTTTCCTCCCTGAAGTATTTAGATTATTAATGTGGGAAGAATGCCCAAGACTGATACGCAGTCGTTCCAGGCTACTTAATTAAATTTAATTTTATTCTGGTTGGATGGTGAGTATTGACCAATTTGCTTGCAGTTACCTCCTGGCCTACTTCACTCTTCTCAAATACCTGCTTACTAGCACAGTGAATCTTCTTTTGGCTATGAAAATTAATGAGGAAATAGCCCATTTTGTTTTTGTGAAGACCCTGTTCTTACCAGACTTAAGCAACAGAATTGCTCTTGGACCAGCTGACTTGTACCAGCAGGAAACATCATTAGATGGTGGTGTAGTCCAGCTGGGCAGGATGCTGGAGACAGAGTGACGCACAATGGGAGCACCCATCCAGAGTCCTCTCCACAGGGCACAGAAGCAACCTAGAAATGCGTTGCAAAGTGGACTATGCTTTCCTTATCTGTGGGACAGTTCTCCTTTCTACTCACCAAGGTACTGTAAATGACAAAAAAGTTGCATCTTCTCTACTCCACTCCAAAATATTGTCCTGTTCACAGACTAATAGTAATTCTATAAACCAGCATGAAACACAAGGTGATAAGAAGCTGATTTTAATAATCTCCTATTGAGAACACCATAACACTGTAAGAAGCACACGTTTGATTTGCAGAAATAGTCCCCAAACTCTTTGAATCCAGCTTTTCCTTGCTATTTATTGCCTAATTTACACCTGTATTAGCACAAAAATCAGCAGAGTCAGATTAGAGAAAGTGAGGGAAGGAGTTTTATGACCTTGTTTTCCATTAGAGAACCCTCTAAGGAGAGCATGGAAATAAGAACCCACAGGAGAGGAAAAGCTGTAGGATTCCCTGCTTTTGTTCACAAAGAGCACTCACTAGAGAGACTAAAATGCTTGGGTTTATACAGTGCCCTTAAGCATTATTACTTATTATCATTTACGTAATTACAAGCTGTGTTCACAGCAATAAAATAAGGCTAAGCTTGGGTAGTATTAATAGCCCTACTAATTACCCTGCTATAAAAGGTTTATGGGTGGTATAAATTTCAATATTATTACTACCACGCCATGACACTGGCTTTGTCTAAAGGAAGGCGTTAACAAAGCCAATCTCCACGCGCTCTATTTTTGCTCTAATTCATTAAGAATTAGTGGAGACAACAGGATATAGGAACACTCCCACTTGACTGTAGGGCCAACTGAATTCATGTCTAATCCTGCAGCTACAATAGAGAAGCATTATCACTCTGGATTCCTGTTTAGAGATGGGAAACTGCAAAAGGTTTTTTTTCTCATTTCTACGGTCATTTAAAATTCCAGCAGTGTTCCTTCAGCTGTGCCCAACCTTGTCAGACATCAAGAGCAATCTGAGATATTCAACTGGAAAATCAAAAACTCTCTAATCTTCTACTTTGTAAATTTGTTCTTATTAATAAAGAGACATGACCCAACTATTATCTAGACTTGGAAATGGCAGAAGATCCATTTAGGCAGGAAACATACCAGCTTAATGATACTGCTTTGTGGAATACTTTACAGGTTCTAGGTCGTAGTATAGATAAATTCAGAAACCTCAAAATGATGCTGTTTGGTTTTAGCAAATCAAGATTCTTTTAGCTCTTTGAGTAAAAGAAGTCAGGAGGAGGCGAAATATGATGGAAGTGAACCTCAAAGTTAATATATGATGTAAAAAAGAAGGATCTGAATTTGGTCAAGATTGTTCTACCACTTTCCGTATCAAAACAGAGGTGTAGAAAATGGATAGTTGCTATTTCATTCAGTAGCAGAAGCAATCTTCCAACAAGCTAGCTATAGTTGCCAGTGGGGCATTTCAACCAAGTGGAAAGTGTAAAATGGAAACACAGGAGTGCCTCTTGATCAGGTGGCTTTTCTTCCATGTTCCTGTCACAATTGATCTTTCTAATATGATGGATTTAACAAGGCAACTGGGAACAGCAGGGAAGGAGGGGATGCTCACTTACTGGAGCCAGAAGACAAAAGGCAGTCTGCCAAGGCCAGACAGAATAATATTAATGGTGATCATCCAGAATCAGGAAATAAGGATTCATCTGTTACTGGAAGGAACACATTGGCACATACCATTGCTGAGCAGGAGGGTGAGATGGTAAAGTCATTACAGCTGGTTTCACAAATGAACAACTGGGGCCATTGCTGGGGCATTGGGCCACTGAAGACTAAAAGAGATCTTTTAAATTGGATTGGAAATGACTGTCATACAGTGCATAGCTGCATCCACATTACCCTTTGCCAGACAAAGGCTGCAAGACCTGTAGAGAATTCCGATACTAGATTCCAGCTGGAGTGCCAGGCGACCCATAGTAGTCACATAGGAAAACATGACTACTTCAGTATCTTCCTAACAGTGTGTTCTACAAGATAACCATCAAAAATGGCAAATACCATCTCCTTCATATTTTGTACTTGATGCCAGCAGGCTTTCTTCCTTTTACAAGTGGAGGGAGCAGATAGCCACCAAACAGTATGTAAGGAGGCTGTGTGCTTTTGGTGACACAGGATTCCTCTGCACTCAGTGAAGGCTGTACAGTTCGTTATACTTCTAAAACCTGGGATCAGTGGGCAAACTGCTACGTGTTGGGCATAATACTAGCAGCACCGTTCATTCTAGCCTTTTCTCTGGTTTGACACTATTTTCTCTTGCTCTGGCCAAGAAGAGCACAGGCAAATGTAACCAGCAAATTACCGAACTTATTGATCAGGCATGTACTGTTTTCAGTACAGCCAACCATAAACATCCAAAAATTTATTTAAATGAGAGTTCTCATTCAAAATTTGAGAGAGTTTTGAGAATCAGATTATGCTGAACATACTAAACTTGAGATTAAAAATAAATAGAATTTGAGATTCCATGTTTGAAGACTTTTCTTCTCAACCATGTAAGAAACGCTTCTTATAAAACTCAAAACAGATATTCTAAGTTGACAAAACTAAATGAAGGTTTTAAAGAAAAAAAAAAGACACATATCAACATGAAACTCTTTAAATTACAAAAGTGTTCCATAAAAGTTGGCAGCACTATTCTGTACAATGCACTATTTTTGGCAGTTCGCTTCACTACCTCTGCTGATTTTCTTTCCTGTCCACAGCAGAGAAACAAGAATAAGATCATACTTTAAACAACTTGTTCATTGTTATACACTGAACCAAAGCTAGAAATAGAATTTTGACACTTTAAATGTGTTGTGTAATATATTTGAACTAAAATAAATAGCTTTTAAAGGCACTCAGCTACCACAGTAATGGACGGAGGGACAGATAGATAATTTGTGTGCTTTTGATGTGATTTACTGCCTTCCAAGAACCTGTGCTGTACAGCACCGAAACTGCAAATTCCCTAAGACTCCATGCTTGACTGAACTCTAACCACAAGGGGCACACCTTTCAAACATAACTTCATTGGTTTTATTTCCATGGCAGCAGCTATGAAAAGGTTATCCTGCTCAGACTAACTGCACCAATACTTGTGATGAAATGTTTAATCATCAAATCTCTATAAGTTACTACTTATATTTACTGTCATTCAAAAAGACAGAGATGCAAATTTGTCTGAACATAGCTCAAAAGCTGATCAGAATCTCCTGCGTTAATAAATGCCTGACTTCAAAATGCTCTATTTTTTCTCAAAATTCACCCATATGAAAAATTCTCATTACAGCTTAAACATAAATCAACTCCTTGTGAAATTTCATTCAACTGCTGTCTGTATTTTAGATATGTATGTAATCCATTACTGACATAGTGAAAATGCAGCTCTGTAACAGAGAAAACATCTTGTTCTAAAATGCAGGTTCTTTTCCTTTTTCTCTTGCTCTATACTACATAACTCTCCTCTGTACTACGATTCTTTCAGACAAAGGCCCTGAGAAATGACCTCAGAATTTGGCTTAATGTATCATTTCTTTTGATAACAGCATGCCTTGTACAATACACTAATTCTGCTCTGATGTTCATTTCATTTCTCCTCCTAAAAATAGTAAACGAGATGCATCCATATGAAACTGTATTAGAATAAAAATTGTTCCTGACACATTAACATGGAATAGGTGCAAAAGAAGCTAACACCTGACTCAGAATCAAATGCATTGTTTGAGTGTAGTTTCAAAGATGTGATCAGTTGAGATGCATTTTCCATCTATAGGCAATATTTAGAATAAATCACAAAAATGCGTATAGGATAAGGCAGGGAAGCAGGGAGCAGTTCCTAACACTACTGAAAGGGCTCAGTAAAAAAGGAAATCAGAACATCTGAAATGAGAAGACAAACAAAGCTTCGGATGGCACTGACAGTAGGGACAAGCAGCACAAAAATAATTTTGATATGATGGGGAAAAATGTAATCAGTAGGGAATTCCTCTGATCACAGACGCAACACAAAGCTCTCAAATTAAGCAGAGGATGAGAACTGCTGCTCTCCAGGCGTGCTGACTCACTCAGCTTTCTGCAAGCCTGCATCAATGTTTTGGTCTCAGCTCCCACTGCTCATTACAGCTTTGTTTTCTTGATTTACGTGTCTGTTTGTCTGTTCAGGCAAACCCTTCACAGATTTCTTTGTATACAATCTCCAAAATTGCCCAGAAGGCTACATGAAGATCATATTGTATTTATGTTCTCAACTTCAAATAATAAATCCCTTTCTGCTGCAGTTTGCTTATTGCCCAGTCCATCCAAGTCTTAAATTCCATGTTCAAACTCATGCTTGTCTCTATTTCAGCCTTAATTTCATTTTGTCTTTTCAACTGGAACTAGACAAGGCCAGAAGACAATTTTTCTCTGTACAATTGTTCACTGAGGGAAGCAAGGAGTTAGAAAGGGGTGCCATCAACTCTTGTCTTTAAACTGAGCTACTGCCCAAAAAAACACAGAAATTTGCAGTTTGGATAGGAATGGTCTGCTTTGTAATAATATAAACCCCAAACCTGACTGTCCAAACAGCCAGCCACCATGTAACCATCTGGAGACAGTGCCATCAGCAAATTCAGACATCCAGAGCATAAGGTATGACAGCCTGTGCTGGTTGTTAGGTCTGACAGAGGTAAATCACAGATACATCATGGAATCAGATTTCTGCTTCCACATGCTAGACCCAAAATCCTTTCTGTTCCCCTAGGCCATTTCACCACTGGAAAGAGTGGCAGTTCACAGCATTTACAAGACACGATCACTGAGCAATGTCACTTTGTGACTCTGGTGCCATTCTAAGTTGGGGAAAGTGAGATTAGTTCTCCAGGATATGTCCTTGAGCAACCATTCCGATTAAGTGCTCCTGTCTGCAGTCCTTTCCGCAGCAGTTCCCTCACAGAGTCCTTCTGTAAACCAAACCAGCAAAAACAGAGTTCCAGCAGTGATATTTCAAACCCTCTTTGCAGTGACATACAGCTAATTGAGTATCACTTTCCCATGCTGGGAACACTTGACCACTAGAGGGGAAGAATGACCTATGCAGGTCTCTGGGAGAGACTTAAGACAGTAGTAGTGGAAACACTCCTGTGTTTTCTTTACTCAGAAGAAAAGGCTGGCCACAATCTGTGGGATGCCTGTTTTGTGACTGTACATCTCATCCACAGAAGCATCTATCAGCCTGGTGCCACAGGGCATAGCGAATGACCCAACACAACAAAAATAATCCTCTTCTTAAGGATGCTCCTGTGGTGCAAGGGCAGTTTCCAGAGCAAATATTTGCGTTTCCTGAGCTTTCCCACCTTGCTGATGTTGTCTGACAACTTTCCTAAGAACTCCTTCTCTGACCACGTCTCCCTGAAACCTCGCCAAACTCAGTTTCTCATGTTCATATTTTCCTCACCTACTAGATGATACCCTCCTTTGAGAGGAAGCACTGTTTGTGCTTGGCCAAAGATTTACAGAAATATAAATCACCTAATTGGACCCCTTGCAAAATGATTTCTTGTATCTATATATTATGTCTAGAAGATATTTTTCGAATACTGGTTCTTAAAACTAGTTGGTGATTGCTGATGCAGTGGTTCAATTGAGTCACACAATGTTCTCTGCAAGTTTAACTTCGGAGGTCTTTTTACTTTTTATGATCATATAATCATCACTAGGCAATATAATTTTGGAAGAAAGTGGGAAAAAAAAACCACTTTCTCACAATCATTTAAAGCTCTGAAATACTCATTTTCAGTGTATCTATTAAAACACTTATTGTCCTTGCTTTGAAGTTAGCAATGTTAATAGGTAATAAAAATAATTTGCAATGAAGAAATTAGTTTACTAAATTCCTTGAAAGGGAATGGTTTAGTCCTGAATGCCACTTTGCAGCTAAACTGTTGATTTTCAGTTGAAAATCACTATCAGTAATTTCCTCAAGACACTTCACTAAAGATATGAATTTTGGCTTTTAGAACTAATTAGATCCAGCCCCAAAAATATGAGACTTTGTCTGTGAGATTGCAAAAGGTAATGCCAAACATCGGTGCTATTGATTCTGTTACCTGCTACTTCTTAATTCTACAGCTTTTTAGACCTTCCAATAATCTCCCTCTCAATACCCAGGTTTTCATGAAAAATTCTGCTTCTTTTCAGTGTTGTTTACATCCATAATCAATAACCTGTCAAGTCCATTAAATACTATTCAATACACAACAGATTAAATCCATGAGACATTAAACAGAACTCAAGGAAGTACAAATAAAAGCAACACTGGGAAATATTAATACTATGATAAATCATTTTTTTTGAAGAAATATACTCAAACAGATTATCTCTCAATATTGTCATTAACAGAAGATAGACTGTTCCCTCACCAACGTAGGATCAATGGAAATTATGGAAATAAACACAAGCCTCATGAAACGCATGAGAAGAAATGCCTCTGCAATGAATATGACAAAGACAGCTGACAATGAATTTCCATTTTTATTCCACCGTTCAAAATATTAAGAAATACGAAGATGACATTTCGTCACATTACTGACAAAATATGAAATATATTAATAAGGACTAAAAAACTGAGTCTTTTGTGAAAACTGAGAAGGGAAGTTGATAAAACCTGACAATTTGCACTAAACAGCTTCCAATTAGGAATGAGCTGCTGCTGTACTATCAGGTGGGTACGTAACAGAAACTGAAGACAACTGTGAAACTTTTAGGACGATACGTCCTCTTAATTTTTAAAGATGTGATTTTCTTTCTTGTGTCAGTTGGCTTCTGTTTATTAGACTGTTTAACTTGGAACTCCAGGTGCACATCTTTATAAACATGTATTTAAATGCTTGTTGTGTACATTTGCTTAGTAAAGCTTTTCTATACAAGTTCATTGACACAGCACCTCTACATTTTAGACTCCCCTCCATTTTCCATGGGGAGGGCCATCATTGTCTTTACTGCTTTACAAATGAAACAAGCAACTTGTTTTTAAATCAAGATTGTTTTTACATCTAGATGATTTCAAAGAAAAATAAATCAGCTGTAAAGATGATGTGTCTTTACGCAGCTTTAGGCATGGATACAATCCTTATAAACACAGACACTGAAATACAACCTATGTAAGAAATGAGTCAGCGCTGCTAGAAATGTCTCTATCGTCAAGGCATAGTAATGGTACAATTCTTTCACAGACACTCTGGGAGCTCTTCTTTGCAGTCATGCATTTCTGTTAATGGAAATGCAAACATATACAGCAAGAAGGAGTTGCGTATACCTGTCCAAACTTCTGTGCTGCCTTGTATCTTATGTTATCTCAATGGGCTGCATGAAAAGCTCTTGGTGATGTGATCTCTATTTTGAAAAAGGGTCCTATTCAGCAGTCATTACATTATTGGAAAAAATACTGTCATAAATACCACAGTCATTTGTCTTCTTAAAGGCAGGTTATTCTGAGATCTGACTTCAATTCTCTCACCTTGAAACAACAACACATTTCTTTTCTGCAGTGTGCCATATCCTTTGAAGAAAAAATAAACCTACTTTCTTTTTTATCAGTTTTATTTCACGCCATACTTCAGAGAAATATTCCTCTGATGAAGACAGACTATTTTATATTTTCTAACCAAATAACAATAGAAGAAACAAACACATTCAAAATCCTCACTAAATTAAAAGCGACTGGAATCCCACATCTCTAATACCCCATTCACCAGAGAAAAAGCAGGTGGTTTCGAGTGTGCAGATCTCAGACCATCACACACTGCGGATCCACAAGCATTCCTAAGTCTTATTATCCATGCAATTTCAGTGTTACAGCTGCAGTGTGGGGAGAAAAGTTGAGAAAAGTTTGAGAGTCTTGCTTCTGCTCAGTAACTCCCAGTGATTATTACTTTCCCTATACATCCTCAATAGGGCACTTTCCCACAGAGAGATGTGGAGTCTGACATAGGAAAACACCAGTGGGAAGAGGAACATGTCACTTGGGACATGACAGTGATATATACTAACCACGTTATCATCTAAACAGGAACTAAAATACCAGGGCATACACTTGTTGGTACAATGTGCCTGTCCCTTGACATGGTTTCTCCACCACGCCCACCTGACCCGCTGTGGTTCTTCCGGTGCCAGTGTTCAGGAGTGAAGTGAGGCAGGACCAGCTCCACTTAAAAGTTGTTTCTCGCTCAGACTTCTGACCATGAAGCTGCCTCTGTAACTTCAACTCCTGCCAGCCTGCCGCCCCCTCAGCTAGATGGTTTTCTCAGAAAGCACTCAACCCAATGGTTTCAACCCAGTGACTGCTGGCTGCCAGGCTCAATGGCCAAGCCCATTCAGACCTCTTATCTCCAGCTTTAGCCAGGACCAGTTCCCAACAAGCATTCCTACAACATCAGGTTTGGCTCAGTGATGAGGGCATCAGAAACTAACTGGAGTCCTTCAAATGTTTTTGTTGCTATCTTCAGCTTTGGAATACAGCCTTAATACAAAAGTCTTAACACAAGACAACTTTTGTCTTAACACAAAATTTAACCCACGGTTTCAGCATGCTGTGGCAAAAGACTCCGAAGGATCCTTCATCAGTGTCCATGCATCCAGGAATTCACACTGGGGCATGCCTGGGAAGAGCTCACTGGCAACTTGGTGCACATAGTTACTAGCAAGCTTCTGTCCCCTTTATGGCATTTCATCACTTTGAACTGTTATAAAAACTGTGAATGGACATGAGATGTTCCTGGTTACACCATGGCCTGTTTCTTATCGTGCACCTGTCTGAATAAGTGTGAAGCCTAGCTCAGGAAAACCTGAGGTTCACTGGGATCTTGACATGATAAGCAGTATAAAATACTACTAAAAATAAATTCTACTGATAATACATAAGGTTTTTTTGTATCTGTGTGCATATGTGTGTGCATGGAAAGACTCTTAGGATCACTCCATAAGGGCAAGCCATTATGCGTTCTAAACCACTACAGGTTCTTTAAAATGGCGCTAAACCTCTTACATGCCAAACATAGGAAATAAGGGCACTAACTAGTTGTTCCTCTTGTACACCAAGCATCTGAAATCTTAATAGGATACTCAAGAACATGTTCAGACAAAAGATTTCAAATAGCAATGAAAAGATTTCAAACAGCAATGAAAACAAACAGCATATATCATAATTCATGGTCATGAGCATGCAACTCCTTCACTTATATCATCCACGGTGCAAATCAGTGCAGATCCATTTTATTAAAGCAGTAACAGTCCACCTCTACCGTGGGCTATTAAAATCTCCTTTAGAATTAAACAAAACCAAACCATGTATTGGATCGCAGACAGGTATTCAGAGAAGTATGGACAAATGATATTGTGTAAATATTCTAGTAGCTGCACAGAAGCAAGCCCATGAATATTTAACGCAGAAAAGGTACAGATGCCTAATTTTCCTCTGAAACCTCATTTGCTTTATTTCTGTAACAGTTACAAAAATATCCCTGTGAATTGACTCTCACTGTCATATTACTGAAAACTAAAGGATAAGTGCTCCTGTGAGACATGCACATGGTCTCTCCCTCCCCTGTGTACTGGGAGAGCTCACTACCTCTGTCAGCAAAGCTCGCACCTTCCCTCAAAGATTCCTCCTCCCATCAGGGGAAATGTGCGCAAGAAATGGAGGAGGCTGCTAGACGGCATATATCATCCTCCTCCTTTTCTCTTTAATGCTAAATCAGGAAAGATAATGTAGGGAGAGGTTCCAACAGAGGTGGTTGGTAATAAACCTGAGCTGCTCTAGTCAGTAGCAACCTGGGTCTAAAGCATCCTCAGGGTTTATGAAGCAAAGTTTCAGCCAAAGGGAGATCTAAGCCAAGCGGTGAGTCCCCAGGTTCCTGAATTCTGAGCGTCTTCCAGACGTGACTTGGTGCTCCCGCCTGCACTCGGCAGCTTATGAGTAGAAGGGAGAGCATACAGCACAACTGCAGCTTGCATATTGAGTGCTAAATTTGTAAACAACTCTTTAGATGAAGCAGCAATTATTACTATAGCGCTATCATCCAGAAGTGCAACAGGAGTTTGAAGTAACCATATGCCAACGGCTAACAGCTCAGCCAAATATAATGGAAAAAACATGCTTACAAAATGGTGGAAAAACTTATAGGGTATTTGTATATTTTTGCCTGAAAGATGTATTTGGTTGTAACAATAATAACATGGATTACCCTGGCAATATGGAGATGAAGGAAGAGGAAATTACTGCTTGTGTTATGGCTTGGTAGTAAGTGTGAGCCAGAAGAATAAGTTGAAAATAGAGATTTTCCCCACTAGCATAACTTTATTCCCTTGATTCATGCTGTCTCATAGTCCTTATTTTAGAAAAGGCAGTTTACTTAGATTAAGTTTTATAGTTGTGGCTGTGAGTTACCTGAAGGACCACATACACTCTTTGCTCTTTCCTGTGTCCCAGTGCCATCTTGTTACAAGAAGCTAATGAAATCGGAAAAAAAAAAAGAGGTGGGCTAGGTGGGAGAGGTGGGCTATTTCCTAGGTAAGAGAAATACGCTGGACTTCCAAACCTTCAGAAAGGATGCAATCTTCATAGGGACTTTGCTGCAAGTCTTGTGTACAGTTTACAACTTGGTTCTGCGAAATGGGATGCTGCTGAGTCTTTGATTTAACGAAAACTTAGGAAGGCAATCCAATTCACTGCAGGGACTGCTTTGTTCTTTCATTATGATTCTTTTTTAATGAGAAAGACGATCGCAAGGATAAACTCTATTCCTCTGAATTTTTACACTAATTACATACAAAGCACCATTCTGGCAGAGTGGGACTTATCTCCTTCAGGCAATACAGTTATCATCTTGTAACCACACTTCAAATCTCCCGTATGAACGCTGGAGCTACGTGTGCTGAATGTGGATCCTGCTACCCTGCCTAGCTGCTTGAATTGATGAATGTTTAAATATTCAATAAATCACAGGCAAATACTGATACTGCATGAAGTGGCAGAGACAACCCTTGCATTCTGCTTACAGCTGTAGGATCAAGGGTACACTATTTTATCAGAACCATTAACTTTCCTCATTGTGGTGGGAAGGGATGGTTGGTTTTGTAAACAGCTCTTGAGATGTTTATGTATTAAGAAGCGTCAGACCTATATACTAACACTACAAAGGACAGTTATCCCTTAATTCTACAGAAAATCAACTGTTTGTGATTCAGCTCACACCCTTAAGAGACAATTTATTATTTGACATACTGTAAGGCAATCTGGGCTAGATAGGGAGATGCTTTACCCTCAAATAAAATTACCGAGAACCACATTCACCCCTGCACAATACTCTGATACTGTGGACCACATTTCAAAGCTCAGTATGAGCTCACTGCCATGGTATCCGACCACTTCCAGGATTGTGCCGTGCAATGCCTGGCTTTCTGCGCACTCAAAAGCCATGATTCTTTCACCCATAACATCTGTGCCCCTATCTGAATCTGTGGTACATATACAAATACATGTTAATGGCAGCTGCACAGATGGGGATGCAAATGAAGCAGCAAGCTGCACAAGTGTTCAGACTGCACTTCCTCAGTGCTTCCTCGAGCCTGCCCACTCATGCCTCCAGTGACAAGGTTTATCTTTTCAAACAGGTACTCAAGGGCTCGTGTTCAGATTAGCACCATGTTTGACAGGCTTGCACAATACCTGGAAAAGTGTGCAAAGAGGGAGCTTCCCACGCTCAGCAACAAAATCTGAATCCTGATCCCGACATAAATGCTTGCAAATATGTTGCAGATTTGCCCCAAGTCTCAGATTTAGGTGCTGGAAACACCAAGAAAAGCATCACAGTATAAAACGCCACACTGTGATAATTTTTTGATTCTGCTAAATTCCAGTAGCTACCTGTGATGTGGCAGCTGTGAGCTGAATAACTGCATCGCCTCGCACTTCATTGCATCTGTGGTTTCTATTTATGGACTTACTGGCGTGGAATGGCCACATCTGGCTAATTGTTCCTAAACTGTATGTACATTTACCTCCAGGGTAAAACTGCCTTATTCTCAAATAGTATATTCAGTACAAACATTGCCTGACAGCTATGATACAGCATCTTGATGCAAACATGGTCCATCACCCAGGACTTTGGCCAGCCTAAAGCTTGGCATCCCTTTTATGCTCACTGCACTTAGTGCCTGTAAGATTTGCTCTCATAAAACATGCACCAGTCTTTGAACCATGGTGCAAATCTGAATGCTTTTTCTAGAAGAAACTGGTTGAGGGCATAAAACTGGCAGCCAGAAACACGACCAGGTCTGAAGTTCCTGAAGTGAGACTGACCTGAGCATCTGTGCATTGAACTGCCTGATATGAATCCACCAGGGACTTTGTTACAAGGAGAGGTACCGCTAGTTCACATGCAACCTTAGTACGAATTTACTTCTCCATGTGGACAAGACCTCTTATTTCCTCATTTAGGTCAAGAGGATGCTAAGAGAACTCCTTTTTTTTTTGTCCTCTTGTTGGCATCAGCAGGCACAGGAAAAATGAGGTGCTCTCTCCTTTCACTGAATGCCCTCTTGCACCTTCTTTTGTTTCTGATGGCACAAAGGATACTTCTTTGAGCCGCAAAGCTATTTTGAAAGCAGCCTAATAAAACATGAGGCATCTCTCGACTGAATGAGCTGCATCAGGAATCATGAAATACTATTACAGAGAATGCTACAGCATGGATGCTTGATTAGGCCTGGCCTTTATTGCTTTGGGGTCATCATGAGTGTATTAATGTTTGCATCATTAAACCATGACACACAGTATTCATGCTTAACTGCTGCCACCTGCACCCTAAAGGAACAATACTTGCCAATTTTCAGTTTGTATGTGCTGTGGGATGTGCATGATTCATTCCACTGATATGATGCAAGACAGACTATGCTGCTTTGGCCAGGATTAAGAGGACACATATTTTGTAACACAGAACGTCTGTTGTGGGTTCAGCCAGCAGGTGCCTAACCTAACAATCAGTAGCACAGAACTGAGAAATAAAATCACTAGAAAGAAAGGGCTGAGGTTTCTTTTGAGCCTCTACCTGCCAACGCATTTTCACTACGTTTGCGGCCAGGATTCCTTTCTGTAAGTGTTTATTTGTACCAAGTTAAACAGCTGACAAAGCAAAATGCACCTGATGAAAATGAAAATTGACTAAGCCCTGAGATGCCCTGAGATGCCTGGTCCCTTGTGTGGGTGGAAAGGTGCAGCAGGGCCAATGCAGAAAGCGTCTGTCTGCTGGCTAGCGTAACAAGGACAGCTGATAATGAAAAACCCCAAGGACTGAAAAAAACACCCAACCTCTCCACTAGGAACAGCAAAACAGAACAAAGCAAAAGACAGAAAGGTGAAGTCTATCGGTTTTAACCCTACATTCGTATCACCAACATTGTCCATGGTTTTTCACCCTGTCTTCCTACCAGCTATGTGGTATAAATCATACTCTGTTGAAACTACATCTGTTTCTGTATTATTCCATAAGAATGCAAGAATAATTCACTGGACTGGAAAGGGAAATTTGGTGGTTTTGGGAAACTATCGTAAAGAATAGGATCCCAAGGTCCTGTATGGAAATTACAAATAGAGGAAAAGTTTAACACCTCACTGAATTGTAACCACCTACAGAGTAAAATAATAAAGCTTCATGCAGTAGAGAGCAGCAGCATTCAGCATTTTACAGTGGGAAATTTTTAAAACTCAATTGGAAGTAGAGGGAAAACTCAAACACAAACACAATGATGATGTAAATGGGACTGAACAGGAATCTGGCTCTAGTCATACTTTTTTTTCTAGCTAGCTTGCTGGGGTGTCCACAATGTGATATGCAAATCCCGAACACTTAACATGTGATAATCCTTGCTCCTGTGAGCATGCTATCCAAAACAGAAAATTGCACATTACAAAAAAGATCCCTGCAATTTGACGTGCCTGTGAATAGCCAGCATTCTAGTTTCATTTCTCCTGAAGTACAGAATTCCCTCTGAATATGAAAAGGGCTCTTCAAAAGCCCAGACAAAAGGATTGTTTGGCTGACCATTTTCATAATAAACATATCCCACACAGTTTGGCATCCCTAATTAGAAGCCCAGAGTAATTAGGAGAAAGTGCACAGCAGACTGCAAAGCGCAACGCAGCAGGGAGACTCTGCAGTGCTGCTATGAGAATACCAAAGACCTGAAGGTCATTATTTTTCACTGGTCCCAAGCCATGCTCTCTGCCATGTTCCATTTTTGCAACCCAGGGTTAGCCCAGCCCCTTGCAGCGGGAGGGACAGGAGGAGCCGGGCCAGCTGGACGTGCCTTCCCCCGTGGTTTAAGGGGAACGCCATCACTCTTTGTGACGTCTGCCATGCGTTCACACGCCAGGGTGTGGGCTGGGTCATCACCTCGACGGATCAAGGATGACTTCTGTCGCAGGCAGAGAGGACCATAAAGCTGCTTGGTTGCAGCATGTGCAGGTTTTGTTCAACACTGGAGGGATAACCGAGCTCTTTGTTCTACAGCAGAGCTACGAGCATGCTCGGAAACCGAACAATGATGAAATGCATCTTTTCTGATCAAAATCACTCCCTGTCATCCTCAGTGAACAGAAAGTCCCATATTTCTGAAGGCTTCTCATTGCGAATGCTGATGGGATCGATGCCTTTCCAGGAGACATTTCATCTCAATGGTACAACACATATTGCCCAAAGTACATTATATCTAATATAGTTTGATCAGCTTAAATCATGTAATCTCTTTGTTTCCCAGGCATGTTCCTATGGGCAGTTGACAAAAAAAGGTGTTCTATCGAAGATATTCTGCTACGTCTACCTAAGTTAAGTGCATGGTACTAGCTTTGTTGTAATACAACATTGCTAGTGGAATGAAACTGAGTTAAAAAAAAAGAGACGTTTACCCTTTCTATCATTCAATAAATAGTTGTCAATCACTGCAGTAAAACAGAGCAACTCTTATATAGTGCTCTACTTTCCTTCAAGTAGCCTATTTCAGTCCATTCTGGGGAAGTAGGAAGGATGTTGGCGGGGAGGGGGGAGTTCATATATTTAAATGGAGATATATATTTGAATAGCAGATAAACCAGGAATTTACATATGACTGAGACACTAATGTCATAAACCAATTCTAGATAGGAATGCATAAAAAATTATATTCCAGTAACAGGACTGCAGTCCTTAATAGTCTCACAGGACTCTCTGCCTGACTCAGGGGCACAGATCACATCTGATTATATGTCAAATCTAAGACATTACAGTTACTCTAGGGAAAACCATATTTCCATTGACATATGCTATAACCTCATCACTTAGCCTAGAAGCAGAATTCATCCAGACATACACAGATTCATAAAACCTTTTCTGAACTAACAAATTATTGCCAGCCCTCAGTAACGGTGGGCTGGCTGATGGAAAATGCTCAGTAACTTGCTGCACTAAAATGAAAGGAACAGCTTGCAGTATGGAGCGCTACTCACACAGAATCTGGCCCTTAAGGTTTTATGGTTCCCTTCTGTTCAAAAGACATCTCTACTGCTCCCTCACTGCTTGTTTTCCAGAATAACAAAAAAATAGCAGCTTCATATTTTTTCTTTTTTAATGATGTCTGGTAGATGCGTTGTTTTCATTTGTAGCATATGTGAGGTGGCTTTTAGAAGTAATTTATTTTTGGTGGCAAGCGGCTGATGCTTGCACCCATGTTGACTGTTAGTAATTAACACCTTCTGGTCCACTATGGACAATTTCCCACTTACTGCTTTTTAAGGTGTTAAAACTAATCTCCACCAGCTCTATATCCCCTAGCTCCATTTCACTGATAGGAGGCTTTTCTTCCTGATAGCCAAGGCTTTTCTTTTCCTGAATTAATCATAACACAAAACCCAAAGGAGTATCTGTAAGTGTCCTGACAAAATTTTGTTAAGCACAAGCCTCTGTTGGCGAGGGAAACTGAGCTGAGATAATATGTGTTAAAACCTTCTTCTCAACTCAGAGGTGTTACCATGGACAAATACAGGTTTTGGCTGTGAAAACAACAGGCCTGAGAGGAAGTTACCTCAAGAGAAAGAACTGAGGAGGTCTTTATTACCTATTAAATGTTTGCCATATCAGCCACATAAAACATAATGACATTCATTGCTTTATAATGCTGCATTAGTGACATTAATTTTATAGCATTGTTCTCATACAAAGAAAACTCCTAAATAATTATATTTGTACCTCAGCAGTGGTGCATTAATGAGCATTGGAATGGAAGCACTAGTGGCTATGTACTTGTGGGTAAGTGGGTACTGGCATCTGTGTATGCCTGAGCGAGTGCATTCATAACCATGAAGAACCTCTGCATTCACCTCTTTGGGGAAATAATACATTCACTTCAATTTACATATAACAAAAAAAAAATTAAATGAGCACAAAACCATCCAGAATAAAAGTGAGAGTTTTCTAGATACCATACTCATCTCATTTGATAGATACCATACTACTCATTTGACAGAAACTTTAACATTCAACTGATAGAAAAGGTGGTTGGATTTTGCATTAGGAAAACCCCAATTTGGCAAAATTCTTTCCCTTTTCATGACCACTGTCTGAATAGAATCCAAGTTGTAAGGCTCACACGAAAATCCCACAAGAACAGATCTCCTTGTAACACTTCTGTCACTCTTTATTTCTGGTCATGAGAACAAAATTGCAATAATGATGAAGAGCCTTACCTATATGGAATTCACTGCTTAAAATTCTTGAGTCCACTTGTAAAAGTGCATTCAAACTGGCTCCCCATCTAGAGCTACAGGATAAGCTTTTCCTTCTTTCTTTTTTTTTTTTTTTTTAAACATGGGAATGAACCTTAAAAGTGCTCAGAGATTCTGGCACCTGCAGGATTTGTGCATCTCCTACACTGTGTGATCACATGTGGATTCATTGTGAGGTGGTAGTCCTAATCTTTGCACCCACTAAAGGGCTGTGATAAAAATATTCTGGACAAAAGCCATCCGGGATCCACAATATAAAAATGTAGTGGAAGCTGCTGGTGCCCATGGACTAACTTTAGCTGCTGGACGCTGGGCGTTCACTGCACAAGGCTCTACTCAGAGGAGCTCAGGAATCAGGAGCTTTAACCATCTGCTAATGATGATTCTCAGAGACCAGTGCAAATTCTACCTTTTCAGTATCACTCAGGGAGTTTGTATGGGGCAAGAAGATGAACAATGAGGGAAGGCTAAGTCAAAGGAGATCCACAGTAAATCAAAATTTGGAAGAAGTCTCTAAGGAAAGCGGAGCTTCTTATGTCTCAGGAAATTATAGTTTTCAGTCCTACAGTGAATTAAGGGTTTTTCTGGCCACCTCAAGTGATGCCTCTTTAACCAGTACATTTCTGCAAAAAACCCAGAGACTAAGAAAGCAAGCAAAGAAAAAGACAACAGGATGCAGTTATTTTTGACTACCAGCCAACTTATGATGGTTTGATTTCTGAAGGAGAAAGAGGATAATTTAAAGAATCTTAAATCTTGCATAGAGAGTAGAACAACTGCACTTGAAAAAAAGCCTTCTGATGTTCCCAACACTCAGAACAGAATCATCCCATATAAAATTAATATCATTACTATGTGATTTCCATCTGTTAATGAAGCCAGACAATTAGAGCTGCTAGAAAAACTGCCTTAGTGGAACAAACACAGATAATGAATTTGAATAAATACACAAGGAAAAAGACAATGACAGGCTCAATCACTTGACAATATTAAAAGAGTTGGCTGCGTAGTGCTATACCATTCAGCAGGAATGTTATGCTGAGTGCCTGAATCATCACTTTCATTGCTTCTGTAGCCAACTTTGTTCTGGATTTTTTTGGACCAAGCCATCTTTCTTTTTTTGACAGCTCCTTTTCCAGACTATTCCATTGGTACCCTTTATCTTGTGCTGTGGTTGTTCGTATGGTCCATATTCAACCACAGGCCCATTCAAACACCTTCCCCGACACCCCTCATTTGTCCAGAAAATATTTTTCACATATTCCTAACACTTTCCCCATTCACTTCCCAAATCTATCCTCCTGGCACAACAGATAGATCCAACAAACTCTCTGTAGTCCACTGCTACATTTTTAAACAGTGTCAGAAAATTATTTATAAAGTACAGTTTTAATACATATTTTTATATGTGTAAAACAGAGTGCTTGATAGCATTTTTGAAATGTCAACATATACCAGGTGTCAAACATTATTCTAAATAAACCCCTGTAATGCACAGCAGTATGCTGGCCCATGTATCCTCTCACAAGCTAGCATTTTCAAAAAAGTAAAATCTATTAAAAGTCATAGGGACTTGGCTTCCACAGTATCTAAATCAGTCCCGAGAAGGACATTTCTGGGACAGAACTTGTGAACATATAGACAATCCTACACTCAGAAGAATTATTTTTAAACACAGTTCTCCAGAAAGATGCTACTAATACACATTTTAAACCTTTTGCAGAGCAAAGCGTGTGGTGATGTTTCCCCCTACACAATCTGAAATACCAAGACAGCAAAACACTGCCTGAGCAATTTCTCCTTATATAAGAGCTGACATTTCCTCCACCGATTGGCCTTCATCGCTTCTGAAAAATGTCAATGGAGACAAAGGTTTATAAAACTTATGTTGTAATACATTTAAGTGCTTTGTGCTGGAGCACAGCAGTATATTTTTGACTGCTCATTTTTTGCATGGAAATGAAGCCCTTGCTGTTTTAGAACACTATAGTATTGTATCACAAGACTGTACTATGAGTGAAGAACTTAAGCTTCAGGGTTGTTCCCAAATCATTAAAAAATGTGACATCAAAGAACGACCCAAAAATATTTGTTCCTCTAAGAGAACCTCTTAAAGGATACCTCTCAGTCTGCTGATAAATGTACCATAGCCTAATGCATTTTGTAGTTCTTTTCCTCCACAGAGCCCTTCCCTTCTTATGTCAGGAGTGCCGAGTCAGGAAAGCACATGATGTTTTCGCTCTTTTATTTCACTTCTAATTCACGTGTTCTGAGAAGTTGAATAAATAAAATGATTACAAAAAAAACGAGTGGGTGAGAAATGTACTTAAACTCATTCACCTCCCACACCTCCTCTAGACATGAAATCTCAAAGAAGGGAGGAATGGGCGGGAAAGGCACAAACCCCACTATATAATACATATATAGATATATATATACTGTCAAGAGGATCATTTGATACACAGTACCGAAGCGTACTATAATGGATTTCTCACTTTGGAGGTCACATTGGTTACACAGGCCCTGTCGCAAAGCAGTGGCGGGGCTGTAGAGCGGCTCTGCCCACACAGCACCCCAGAGAAACAGCACCCCAAACTCCCTCCCTTCATCTCCTACTTCCCAATGGTTAAAAACCGGCTGCTATTTTTTTCTAACAGGTGAACTATTGTATTGCCTTGATCAGCAACTAGAACTAGCAAGCTCTTCTTTGCTTGCAGCTGAGCTCTCCTTGGCCTAGGTAAGATGTAGAGCATACTAATATTTCCAAGTAAGACATGCAGTCAAATCCAAAGTGAACCCCGAGCATGTGGTTGTGGTGCCAGCAAGGCAGGTGTAAGAGGAGCATTCCCATGAAAACAGTTAGGCAGTGAAAAGTCCTGATGTTTCTTTTTGCTTTGCTTTTTGTACCACTATCCTCAATGTCTACTGATTCATTCTTTGCTAATGAAGATTTATTGGGTTTTTTCAGTTCATCCAATATGTATTACTAGGTAATGTAAATACATAACAGATGTTTATGGGGTATCCATCTAAATCACATTGCTTGTTGTTCTACAAAAGCCTTTATCCTCACTGTTTTCTACAAAACAGTTTCAGAGAGGTACTTACCTTGTCTGACAGCTAGTGTTGTCGTGTAGACCAAGAATAGAAGGATATAATTGAGGAAGCTCTGAAAAACAGGTGTGTTGGCATGGAAATCTTCTGACAAATACTTGCTTGTGAGACCAATGCCACAGATAAGGAGGGAGAGTACCTGGCCAAGCGCCACAGACAGCAAGAGGTCCCTAAAAGGAAGGAGAAAAACACAGACATAAAACACTCAGCCTCCTCGCCGAGGAAGAAATGCTCATCCTCCTCCAGGACTCGTGTTCAACAGTGCAGAGACAAGGGAAGAAACACGATGTTTCAGTCAATGAGGGATCTGCTGGGTGTAGCCGACATAACGTTTCCATTATTTCTGCTCTTATCATGGGCTTAAACATTGCCCAAACACACTAGCTTTTATTCACATATTAAACAACACCAGATGGTACATCTCTACCATTTAATTTCGCATTTCACATTTCACAAAGGATAAATGATAGTTTAAATCAACAAAAACACAGCACTGCTTCCTTCGAGCACCCTCCCTATGAGAAAAAAACAGGAGTATCATTCAGATAGAGCAGGAATCTCAGCTCTTGTAGGACTTAGTACCCACAGATAAAAAGCAGAGAAAGGATTTTATTGTGTTTCACCATCAACGAGAATTTACTGTATAACTTCCTTCCCCTCATTTCATTTCTATTTCGTTGCATAAACTATTCGTTCCATCTATTGTGCAAATACAGGTATCTTTGCTTTGCTTTGTCACTGCTTACTTCCCCTTCTGTTTGGTGGGAGCAGGAGGTTCCACTTTTTCCCTTCCTGTCTCCTCCTAGTTCTTAAAAATGTGTTTTCTGGTTTGGCTTCTTCCTTTAATCTGTTTTTCTTGACTTTGATCTCCAGACTCCGCTGCGTCCCCTATTACAACGTTCCCCATTCTCTCTCCTCACAGGTCTCCGATAGTTGCTCTTTTTGTGTATGTTCTCTGTCTTCGTGTAGTTTTTTCTTCTTTACTCAAGAAACTGCTATATCTGAAAGCCCACCCTTTTACACTGTATATTATTTTTATATCCCTTCTTCAGTCTTCTCAGTGATATCCTTTTCCCTTCCAACTATCTTTATCTCTTTTACTCTTCTTGCAGAATTTATCATCCAACCGCACAGCCCAATTCAGTCCAAACAATCCTGCTTTTCCAATTTTTGTCATAGGATCTCCTCTACCCACAGCACAGGAATATGTATATTTTTAAATTACCCTTAAGAGGTTTCCCACGTTCTTCATGTGTCAATACTTTCATGCTGACCAGGCCGGCTCCACAGCTACACAGAAGAATGAAATGGAAAAGTGTTGGCCTGGAAGAGGAGCAAGCACAACAACTGCAAGGGAGAGCGAAAGGACATCGGAAGGTGACATTTAGTCCAAGCCCAGCCAGCTGCTGCTGTCACTGTCCCCAGCCCCCAGAAAAGAAGAGCTGTATGTCCCTGGAGGAAGCCACGAAGGAGAGGGGAAGGCGGGAGAGGAGCACGCTCTGCAACGTCTCATTAGAGCCTGATATGAGGGAAGGGGATTAGGCAATCCTAAGGGAGCAGAGGAAGGAGGGCAGCACTCTGCTCAGCTGTAACGATATTTCATGTGTGTTCTCCTCTGCCAGACAGTTAAAAAAAAATTGCTTCAAGGCTGCTTTGTTTTCCCTGACAGATTTCCCTGACCTCGGCTGTGCGTATTCGGCAGCAATGAGCATCTGTGCTCCTGCAACAACTTTCCTAGTAAACTCAAGTGTCAAATTTGTTTCCCTTTTTCTCATAAACAATCCTCCCACTAATGTGTCTCGGTGTCAGCCATGGCGTGATTCAACCAAACAGACACCGGAAGGCACAGGAGGCTGGGTAGTTACATGCAGCTAACATACCTCGCTGACAAACAGCCTGACACAGAGAGTAAGAGAACAAACTTTACAGTGCTAAACCCTGTGTTTTGACGGGAGACTGCTGGATAAGTAGCAAGTAGGGCTCCACAACTGCTGCCTCCACTTTCACGTTACTCGCTCTACTGTGAAACGTAACCATGGGGAACAAACAATACTCCATGGAGATGACATCCGAGATTACAATGCGAATGTTGCCAAAACTATGGACCCTCAGCTCCTGCCATTACCTGCAATGCTGTTGATGTGGAATAGGAAATTTGAATAGTGACCACAATTTAAATCCACATATGAATCTTGTAAACTTGTTTACAGTTCTTCATTTAGTTGGTTAGTGTTTCCTACGTCCTCTCCTGCAATGAAGTTTCACACAGGGCTGTCCTCTTGCTTACTGCAGTTTTTGGAGTTATTTCATTAGTAAATTAAGTGTTTACAAATCTGTATCTCTAAATGTGTTGCCCGCTTTACACTGGATGCAGGTGGTTATTAGCTGTTTTCTGTATCTCAGCTATGCCCATGAGCGAATGCTGTATTACATCCATTGTGGGACTGCATCTGTTCTGGAAAGAAGCATCTTGGATCCTACTTAGATTTACAGAAAACTAAATGTATCCTCACTCATGAAAGGATTTTCCCAGTAATGTATTCCTTGCTCCATATGGCAGTTAGCTGTTGGACATCACTAATCATTACATTTTTTCAGACTGGTAGGAAGTCTGATGAGGTCTTAAAAAAGGCATAACTTTTTTATCTCAGCTGTCTATATTCAGGCATGTCACCAGGCCTAACCAGGCAGTACGGACCTCTGTATTAAAAATCCAACCAACAAAAAATGAAAAACCAACAGGTAATTTTTCAAGGCTGTATATGGTAACTGTAGCCCTCTGCAGAGTACATTTTGATTCTGTCATTGCCATTTAGCAATTTATAAAACACACTTTTTTTTTTATAGTTGATTCTTTGGAAAGTCATTCAACCACATCAACAAGTGGCAGTTTTCCTGAAGACTTCAAGCAGCTGTCTACAGCCTTATATATATATAGCCTATCTTCAGCTTCTATATTTTACATTTCATAAACATACAAACAAGAAGGTAATTCAAGGTAATTCAGATTTTATGGTCTTCTTCCAAAGAAGTCATTTAGAATAGATTTCTATGTCTTCTGTCAATTACAAAATATGTCAAAAATTCCATTCACTGTTGTATTACTGAAGTCCTCAATGAAGACAAACGTAATTAGGAGTTCAGTAACAACAGACATGGACAAGAGTAAGACTATGGACCTCCAAGTCTGTACATAAAGGTTGGATGTGGATCAAAGTATAATGTCTGTAGCTTGAAATAGCCTTTAAGTAGAAATTGTCTTTTGAATAATTACAGAATGTAAAAAATGCAGAAAACTACTTTGTGGAAGACCAGTGCAAGTACTACTGTCAATGCCACTGGCTTTCAAAACACTGACTGCATGAATGATATGGAATACGTACTGCTTGTCTCTGATTTTTGCATACATTTGTACTTTTTAATTATGTAAGAGAACTCATTCAGAAATCAAGCTGTTGTGTTCCTCCTCCATTCAGAACTTAAACATTTCACAGATTATATATGACATAGAAAGATACATCTCTTCTTTTATTATCTCGTCAGTGCAGAGAGTAGCATGTTGTATGTTCAAGTAGAACTAATTCAAACGTCCATGAAGTGCTCAGACTTCAAGCAAAGATGATCCATTTTATACAGTATAGTTATTCCTAAGACTCTTCATGCCCACATTAACTCTCCTGCCATACCTAAAGATATGTCCACTACAGACATGAATGACACTAGGGGCACAGAAGAATTGGTATGCTCCCCTCCTCTCATCAGTGTAAGTTGCAACAGACACTAACCACTATCATGGAAAACAGGTGAACTGAATAAATAAGAGAAACCAAAGCACAAGATCAATAAAACGCTGATTTTTGCCTTCAGTGAAGGGAAGAGAACAACTTGTCTTTCTCCAAGCAGAAAAGTAGAAACAAATCTTCAATTACTTGTTTTAATTAGTGACAATGTCAGCAGCAACAAAGAATAATACAATAACCCTAATAACCAGTGTAAGATGCCTGAATTGTACAGAAAATGCCTGATAGCATTATCTGTATTTCATTTTTTCTGGCAACAATGATAAGAGCCTTAGCTCCACAGCCTTTAATACCTGGATAAGAATAACATACCCGTTCTTTTTTAAGAAGAAGCAGTAAGCAAACATTGAAAAGAAGCTTACAACGGCTGTGGAAAACCTACTAGTTCCTTTAGACAGAGCAAAAAGCAACTCACTCACTGCTCGCACCTCTGGCACTCATTCGTACCTTTCCTAAATATCATAATTGATATGATTCAAATACTGTTGAAATATGCAACACGGCTCCTACCTGCACCATTTTTCCTGTTGGTTTTCATACCCTCCACTACTCAAAGACTGGAACAAAGGATCATTTCTTCCCTAAGTCTTTGATCTATCATGCTGGCTACACTCATTCACTGAGGAAGCAACATTCATTCATATCTTGAAGAAAATCTGTATGGTTTGAGTGCCTTCAAACGTAGCACCAAAAAGAGTCTCACTACAGAAAGCTTTATAAAAGTGAGGTCTTCTGCCTTTCAGGGTCCAATTTCTCTTGAATTGAGTGCTATTCTATTTCTCTACTTGTATTCTATTTAAATCAAAATAAAGCAATTCTTCAAAAAACCCATCTTCCCTCACAAAGATCAACAGCATCTACTCAAGTCAAGTTAAATCAGCGGAAGATCTTCATCTTGTCTCTCAGCTTTGATCTCATGAATGCATAGAATCATAGAATCACTTAGGTTGGAAAAGACCTTTAAGATCATTGAATCCAACCACTAAAATAACACTGCCAAGTCCACCACATCTACATGTCTTTTAAATACCTCCAGGGATGGAGACTCAACCACCTCCCTGGGCAGCCTGGTCCAACAATTGATAACCCTTTTGGTGAAGAAATTTTTCCTAATATTCAATCTAAACCTCCCCTGACACAACTTGAGGCCATTTCCTCTCATTCTATCAACAGCCATTCACTAATACAGAGCAAAACGAAGATATTATTCTCCTGTAAACCATCAATCTAAGGCCTGCTCCTTGAATTTTTTTGTTTGAATTAAAATCCTGCATTGGAACCAATCAAATTAATTTCACTGTAGCCATACTTGCTAGTTAATCTGTCCAACACTTCCTATTGAGTCAGACGGGTATTTTGAAGTAAGAAGGTCGTCAGAATTACTCCTAAGCCTCCAGGTGTCACACTGCTAGACATGTATCTTGGGTTTTTCATGATATCCTAACAGAAATTAAACAATACTTTTTTATCGCCTCTTTAAAAGTGGAGCCAAAAGACAAAGCCTCATCTTTGCATTGGGAGACATTTAATTCTGTTTAAATGCCTGGGCTGGTAGTTGTTGTGCATCATTTTTACTTGCTCTTCCAGGCATACGGAAATTTCTGTCACTTGAGTTTCTCCTTGTTTATCAGCCGTAATAACACCATAAACTTCTGAAGGCAGAGCAGAGACATTCTCATATCAAAGAACTCTGAAGCTAGTGCTTGGTTCCTAGCACATATACACTGGCATGATATAAAGACTAAAGAGCTATCCTCAGGTTCTCTTGGAATTATTTTTCATAAAGTTAAAACATTTATCTTTGGCTATTAGTTCATTTCCATGTCCTCCCCAGAACATTAAAACACCACTCACAACAGAAAATCAATGCAGTGCAACATTCAGAAGAGGCCACACCATCACAGCTGCTCTATGCTGGAGAATCATGACAATGCAGAGGGCGGCCAAGTGATTTAAACATTCAGGCCTGTTTTATTCTGACACTACATCCTGTTTTAAAGCACTCTCCATGTCAGTTTTCTTTTAACTAAATTGCTTTCCCTCCTCTCTTTTGTACTTTATTTGGTCTCTTTCCACTGATAGGTCCCCACTGCCTCAGTTAAAGAGTACCTCAGAGGATAAAGAACAGAGGCTACCACTACTTTTAATCTCTAGCATGAGGTGTGTTAATTCTCCAACATGCCACAGGCTCCAGCAGACAAGAGATTAGCAGTCTGTTTCCTGAGCTGAGATTTCACTGGAGGAACGCATCTGTAAAGGCTGCTCCACAGCACTGTTAGAGCAGGCCTGCAGGCGGGACCACGCTTTCTCCATGATGGTAATGACTGCTATACAAAGTTATCGCTCCAAATGTTCCAACCGTGTATTTAAAAAAAAGAAAAAACTGATACACTTCATTTACAGACTGATTACTGCTATGCCATAGCGAAGTTGATGAAGTCTGTCACAGCACTGTGATTTTGCCAAGCTTCTCCACTTGAGTGCATTTTAGTGTGTTTCTATAAAAGCGCAAGGAAAAATAAAACAAGGTCTTAAAAACTTTACTTTGATTCCAAGTGAGCTGAAGTTATAACCCTATAGGAATCCAGTCAAATTTATTTAAAGGCTTAAAGGTGGAATCTTATCTTAAACACCTATCGATAAAAATGTTGATACATGTTAACATAGGAAAACCAGGAAGGCACACATGTCAAAACCTCAAATGCTAACAGACACACACACACAAACACACACACACACCCCACACACAGAGGATGCAGCTGCGTCCACGGTGGTGCTTCCACTGTGGCCAAGTTCCTAAGTTCCCACACCACCCTGCATTTGAATAGCTGCTTAATAAGGACACGGACATTGCTTGCATATTTTGCCCCTTCGCGCTTAACACACACATTGGTAGGCAGCTTGGAAAGAATAGTGTAACAAGATTTGGTAAAACTATTTTTCAGGACAGCAACTGAGCTGTCATTGAAAGCTAAAGCTGCAGATTTTCTAATAGGTCTTAAGCATATGAAGCCTCCTATTAGTCCTGCATTGCTCCAAAATCTAGAGATTTCAGATCTAGAGATGCATCTAGAGAACAAGATTCTTTTCTTCTCTTTTCTTATTTTCCCGTTATTCTGACATGTCTGTTACACAGGGGAGAAATTCTACAAGTTGGTACATGCAACCCTTCCCTCCTCTGCCTCTCTCAATAAGGTCAGGACTGCAGTAAGTATCTTCAATTCATGCATCAAAGCTGCTGCACGCTGCTTTAGAGCAATTTACAGAAGTAGTCGCAATATTCTATAATAAAGTGTTCATAGCACTAAAGAGCAACCAAGCTCTCCCACATATATACTGATAATAACACAATTGGTACATGTACTGCGTTTATTCTATTAGTCAATTACTCCCATAGTGTATATTCTCCACGATCATTCTAGATGATGTCTCAAGAAAATATAATGGCCTTGAAGGTCTAAGCAAAAGATTTTTTTTAATATTCTAGCAAGGAAGAACAAAGCAACCTAAAATATCTTCAGCATATAGGCATCAAGCTATTGTTGAACAGTGAAATACCAAAGCCTGAATCCCAGCTAAACCCATGTGCTGCATTAGAATATGAATAACTCTAATAACAAATCAGAGAGTGAAACCCACGCAACACCAAGCCTATCCATCACTTAATTCCTACTGAGTCATTATTTTGAAATCTTCAGTTGCATTTAAATGATGGTTAGGCTTTGTACTTGATCTTGGCACAAAGGGTGAATTTTCTACACGGTGACTGGCAGAGCACCTCAAGCTCCCACTGATGCTCAGAAGAAACACAGATTCTCTGCAGTATCTTGAGAGGATTAGCTCTTTGTTTTCACAGTGTGAACACTTTAATCTCTTTACAAGAAGATAGCAGTGTGGACTCCACGCATCTCAAATCTACAGGCTGGTCTGAAGAGCTCCAGGCCTTGACAGCCTAGGCCTCATTTTTGAAGAAAAGCCAGTAGAGAAGTAAAACGCTACGCATGAGTTTCTCATCTGTTTTCTGCTCTGTGCCTCAATTAAGCTAAAAAATACTTACTTTTTTTTTTCAAGCAAGGCTTTGAGCCCTTTCAGGTGGGCAAAATTCATTCCTTCTTACTATGGTTAAAAGTCTGTAGGCCTTAAGCTGGGGAGAGGAGGGGAGCTCTGCGCCATCTTGCTCTCGTCACCCTCACCCTTCCCACCTCCCCAGCTCCTCACCGCCTCCTTACTCCCACTGCAGCTCTGGACCAAACCTTCCAGATATTACCTCAGCAGCGCAAAGCTCCGTACTGCATGGCATCGGCTGTATCTTCATGTTCCCAGTTATCCACGATGTTTCTGTAACAAGTCACTGACTTGGACAGGCCCCACAGGAGGGAAGTGGGGTTGTTTTTGCCTTCGGTGGCCCCAGAGAGAAGGCTGTGGCAGGCCAGGGCAGGCAGAAGAGAGTCACGGTATGAAGCCGAAGGCTGCAGCCCATGCTGCGTCCCAGAGGAGCAAGGAAGGGACAGCCAGACCTGGCCACACGGCTGGTGCTTCCCAAGAGCTGGAGGATTATAGAATCATAGAATGGTTGGGGTTGGAAGGTCATCTTAAAGATCATCTATTTCCAACCCCACTTCCATGGGCAGGGACACCTCCCACAGGTTGCTCAAAGCCTCATCCAGCCTGGTCTTGAAGCCCCGGCAGTCACCATGTTGACTGGAAGGACACGCTGGGCAAGGAGGGAGCTGTGCGTGTTTCTTATCCTTCACCTTTTGGCTTTCCCAGTTGCTCTGAGGTTTTTCTATTTAAAGCACTAAGGTTCTAATTTCTATTCAAATACAACTGGGCTTGAATAAGAGCCTTTTGGGAAGCTCACTAAAATTCAAGGTCTAGCTACTTTGGCCCCAAAGCTGTGGCTGACTCAGGTTCCGCTGCTTTTAAGTGACAGCTTGAGGGACCAGCACAGATTGCTGGCTTCGGATAAAAACAAAGCAAATTCATATTCAGCAAGTCTTGGGAGTCTCTGGTGTGGTTTCTTAAGATGAGATCTTACCTAATACATTTCCCAGCTCCTGTGCATTGCAAATTACAGCAATTCTTGAAAATGGGTTTCATTTATGATAAGCTTTTACCCCCAACTTCACACACACAACCCCCCCCCCCCCCCACATGCTCCACAAATACATGTGGTTTACAATTCTTTAATAACAAAGGAACTGGAATTTTTTTAAGACTATTCTTACACAGACAAAACTTACCCCTGCACTTAATATTTAGCAATATATTGCTGAAACAATCTGTTGCACTGACTCTAAGTGCAAAGAAGGCACTTCTATTTTTTTTTTATTTTTTTAATAAGAAATACATTAAAAATAGCAAAGGAAAGTGTAGTGACATAATTTCCATGCTACTATCTTGATGGACTCCAGTCATTACAGGCAAATTAGAGGCTGAGGGGTGGGGGGGTGTTGGTGCAACTTGTTAATAGTCAGCTTCATCCTCCCAGTGAGGCAACCAAGCAAAAAATGCAAGTTTATCCTAAAAACATGCTTAACTTTTGAAACAGCCAGCTGCCTTCCAGTCAGCAATTTCCTAGTGCTTTTTCAGCTACAAATCACAGGACTTGGAGCACCACAGCCTTTTTCTCTTTAAGAATGAAGGTCTCACCTTATACAGTTCTTGGCGAGTTCCCAGTCTAGGGAGCACTGGATAGACTGAAAATTTTCAAATTCAAAAAATATTTCAACCTTTCTGATGCAATCAAAAATATAATTATAGATGACCATGCAATAAAAGAATTGCACTTCAGATTATTTTGGCCAAATAAACTGACCGAAGCTAGTTGCAGCCCATAAATTTTTATAAATTGTCACTGTCTACCCAAGTATGACTAGAGAAATTAAGACTCCTAGATCTAAAGATCTGATCTAAATTGGAATAATAAATGACAGAATTAACTTTCCACATGAGAGCTTACAAAACTAGTTACAAATACTAATTGAGGAATATGGTACTTTTAAACAAGTAACTCCTCTTCCATAATTTTCCAGAAATTAATTTAAAAAGTGAGATTTCCAGTCTTAGGAATAGAATAAGGGATTCAAGTAAGGATGAAGTGTGAGCCGTAATTTCTCAGGCCAGAACTCCATATGAAATATGACAGCTGCTGAAAATATTACATTTTAGCCTATGAAAGCCAGGCAGTCATTGGGCTGCTGATCACCATTATTTTTATAATTCAAGAATAAAGCACACAGATAGATGTCTTTTTAAGAGATCGATACTTTTTCTTACTCTGTTCCAAATGCACCAGTTTGAGCTTTCAGCTGTTGGAAGAAACTGGGACATGGAAGGACTGATGGCTCTCTGTCTCTTGGAGAAAATTAAGTTCTCTGTCAAATTTCATTAGTTCATCTCACTTGCAGTGGTTTTTATGCCTGAGGCTCGGGACATTATAAATACAGTGATGAATATCTTTAGATAATATGAGAAACATTTTTAAAAGTTCCAGTTCAGGTAAGATGGTCATTAGCTCCCGGTTTTCTCAGAGAAGCTGAGAGCCTACAGTAGTAGACCTGGATGATCCCCAGTATCAAGAAAAATAGCTCACTAGTGCCCTAAGAAGTACAACATCACTTCTTATTGCTCTCTTGCCATTACTGTACAGCGCTAATACAGTTTAAACTGATGGAGGTTTATGGACTAAGTCTTACAGCTATTGAGAGACAGTTGATAAAGAAGGAGGTGAAAAGCATTACAGCTCCTGCTATGTCCCTGCCACTGATAAGCCAATCTTGATTGAACGCTCTGATGGAAAATAAGTTTAAATGACTCGAGATTCCTCAACTGATAGATGCTACTGTAACTTAATTCAGTGTTGTCAGAAACAAGAAGTATGGGCTTGGAAAATTAGGTAGAGTTCCTAGAAAATGGTATGTATGTGAGTCAGTATGATAGTATGATGGATGATTTCAGATTTTTCCTGATGCTCCTGAAAATTGCAAAAGTTGTTCCTGAATTTCTGTCCCCGTAAACTGCATACTCTAAGTGTGTGCACTTCTGAGTACTGGCTGTGCATCCACAATTAGGCACCTAAAGCAATTAGAGTTTATTTGTTTCTCCAATAAAATTAGAGGTTAAAAAAGCAACAGGTATGCATATGGGAAGTGCAAAGGTGCATCTATGAAGATTGCGGCTGGCTTTTGGAGAACTAAAACTACTAGTTCAATTATTAGAAGATGTAGAATTTTTTCTTTTTTTTTTAATATATCAGTATATCTGCAAAATACAGATATTAAATAAAATGACTACAAAGTATTTCATATCTAATGTAAAAGTTTAATTTAAAAATCAAATTGATCTGCCTGGATTTTACAAAATCTTTTGCTTGGATAAAACTAACTATATGTAATGCTTCAGAACACAACTATTACTTTTTTTTTATTTGCAATTTTTCTGAAAATTATCAGTGATGTTTTCAATAACATTGGAAGTCAGAAGAACTGAAAAATCCCTGCTTCAGTGGGCCACATTTTCTCCCCAAGTAGGCATGTGCAATTCCTATAAATGTGAATCTTTTTTACAGTAAATTCCAACTATTGTCTACATGCTTAAAACACGTAAAAGAATCTTAAGAAAAGTGTCCTTAAATTGGCCCTGGTACAGAAAAACAAAGGATATCCACATTAGCATTTCACTGAGGAGGGCACTAAGCTGCTGTGCACTTTCCCAAATCTCCAGCTGCTTCAAAGGAGAGATGCTCATGTGCCTGTGGCTCATTCTGACTTCAACTCTTCAAGGCCCTGACCTTCTTTCACTGTTTCCCACGTGTGGGTTCCCACCACTGCCTCAATCTGCAGCCCCTCAAGCAGGAGTAATGCTCAAAGTTGCTTGCTCATGGATATTATGAGAAAACCAAGGACATTAAAATTTTATGCACTTTTTTCCCAACCATTCTTCAATGCACAGAGGCCAGGATTTTCCCCTTTTGAGTGCGTGCCTTTCTCTATCTTCTTCTTGCCTGCATAATTAGTTTCATGGTGGCACAATTTCACGGAGGAGGAACAGAAAACACCCCCATCAGACCTACCTCTAATCTGGTGGTTAATACTCAGAACGAGACCACAGAAGCTACTTAGGCAAACAATTTAAGGGTTCATCTGTTTCACAGAGCAGAGTACCACCTTCTGGAAGAGGAGATTGTGCTCCACCTCCAGAGGAACCTCAGAGGAACAGATGAAGAGTCAGTTCCTGGTTTAGGTAGGTAACTAACCCAGGATTGCCCTGGTTTATGTAGGTAACTACCCCAGGATTGCAGCAATGAGGAATTTCAGTAGGCTACGCCCTTCCTGGTCCATCTGGTTTCCCTTAATAGGGAATTACAGTGCTTAACGCAGGCTTACAAATTCTGCTGCAAGAGTTAGTACACAAAAATTACGATAACAAAGTTCAACATCACCACCTCCACATCCCTCTGCACATCTGGGCAAAGTCAATACTTTAGGGATGGGGCTGATTTTGAGTGCCCTGTTTACAGGGCTTGAAAGCTGTTGAGTTTGCTTCTATGTCTGCGACTGGTCCTTTCTCAAAACAAGGTCCCTCTAAGGCTTTTCAAGTTGGGTGACTAAAACTCATGCAGCAATAATCCGTGGTTGCTTCCACAGGTCCTCTCTGCCCTTCCACTTCTGCAATACCACGGGTCTGCAGGAAAGGAAGCACTCGGTGAAAGGGACCCCTGCAAAGCCAGACTCCTCAAAGGGACGTAGAGTGCAGGTATTTCTCCTTCTCCTTGCTTTTGCTGTTTGCTCACTACACAGCAGTGATGGCCATTACCCAGCCAAAACTACACGGGAGGTCCAGACTTCTGCATCTGCCTTCAAATTTCTATTCCACATAATTCAAAAAGAAAAAAAGTATTTTGAATGGAAATTACAACTGGAGAGAATTCACCTCCTGCTAAATGAAAAGTCCAGCTCTCTGCAACACAAAGTTCTTCATTTTTAGGTATGAGTGTGATGGTTCTGGCTTACTGCTCTACCCTCAGGCTCCAAGATAAATCTCTCCCTTCCTCTCTTCCTTTCAATTTGGTGAAACAGCATGACTGCCTCTGTCAACACTGTAAATTTACTACAGACCTGACACACAGTGATGGAACAGGCTGAGCTGAAAAAACATAAGGGCACTGATCTCATTTTTGCTGTTTTTAGTAGAGTTTAAAATCGCAAGATGTTTGAAATAAAAAACAAATGTGAGTGATCTGGGAAGGTATCAACAGTGGGTTTTTAGAGGGTCGGGACTACGAAATTTCTGACCTACAGAATCCTGCTGTGGTGCCAAATGTACGACCAAAGCCACCGATGACCTAAAAGATGAAAATGATGACTCACTTAAAGTAAAATGAAACCTGTGAAGAAAGGGGAGCTTTAAGGTCCTTTTGCAGGAGATAAACTGGGTCTGACATTTTGACAGAGCATTGATCTGCCCATGCTCCCTGCCTCCCAGGTTGCTTTACTGCAATTTCTTCACGATATTAGCATCTGTATTTCAGATATGCAAGAAAAGAAAAGAAAACTCAGTCATGTACAGTAGACATTTTTAGTGGGATTTGGGTATATTTTTGCCTTCCCAGCCCTGAACCGGCAACGAGTGGGCTGTAACCAGGCCACTGAGCATCTCCTCAGTGTGTGGTGGGCAATATGCTGTCTTCTTCCCATACACAGGGCAATGGCAGGCCAAAATACACCCCTGAACCAAAAGAACATGGATCAGAATCGATGTCCAGCTGCAGTAAATGAGATCAGCTTCATGAGGCTTTCCCAGTTTATGCTGGGAAGTTAATCAGCACCACACTACTCTCCTGATGGTGACGGGTACAGAGGAGGCATAGCTCTGTTCTTCCCGACATCCTTCAGGTGTGCCAACCTCGCCATCACTGGCACTGGAAAATGGTATTCCAGTATGATCCCCTGGGTTGCTCTGCAGGTAGTGCTTCACCAGTGGTACTCATACTGGTTCACCCTCATGCACATGGATCAAACAGCAGCCTGCAAAAGCTGAAACTGCCCTCTGAAGAAGCCAGTCTCCTGTAAAGACAGCTACCAAGGATATCATTCCAGCTCACGCATCTCTGCAAAATGATGGCTTCTCAAAAACGAAGTAAAAAGTCCATTGGGGCGCAGGGAGGCTTCCTCACAAACAAACTGCTTTTCTTTAGCAGAGGATCTTTTCGCCTCCCAGACATATACAAGCGTGGTCGCAACCTTCAGCTGGCAAGTTTATTTTATCTCCCCTCCCAGTACAGTTTAGATCTGTGCTTGGAGCAAAGAGAGCAGGGGGTCAGTCTGACAGTTGAAATGAAAAGTGTGAGGAAATATCAGGGATTAAATAATTTTCTGTGTGTGACATTTAAGACACTCTGTTCTAAAGCTTCACCCAGCTACTGTTACAAAAATACGTGCATAAACCCACCATTAGCATTAAAAAGAAGGGGAAGAATTTCTGTGTTATTCAATAGCATTTGCTCTCCAGAAACCACCCCTCTGAAAGGCGTCTAAGGCTGTAGCTATAACTGAAGGATAAAATCCCAGCCTCAGCTCTCTGTTGTCCTTGCCTTTTGGAATTGAAGTTAGCCATTAAATAGGATTTCACTGTAACAATATGCATTTCATTTTCCATTGATGGGTTTTTTTCTAGTACGAAATAAAAGAAACAGAGAAAAGGCAGAAATTCCCTCATAAACTACATGAGTGAATCAAATGACATACTCATCATATACAGCACACGTGCTGGGTTAAGGGATTATATTCATGCAGGCCATACCGCAACATGATTGTAGGTACCTTACACATTGCTTTTGAGCAACATGCACTGGTTAATTTATGTTTGGAAGGGACTTTCTGACAAGGGCCATATGGGGCTGTAAAGCACCTAAATTCTTTGTAGACGTAAAAAAATAAAATAGCTTTTCATTTCCTTCCTTAGTTTACTTATGGATTGAACTAAAATTTAACTAAATTACAGTTAAATTACTCTGTATAAGTCAAATGCTTTTATTTATAAGGCCCAGTTTGAACACACGGATCCATGTTTATATCTGAGTTAAGCAGGTGCAGCTGATCTGGGATCTTGCACCGCTGGTGACCTGAGGCCAAGACGTGGCTCCCCGTGACTTGGAAGCATGTTTCCTAAGGCCACCGCACTCACTCCTCAGTTCCCCACATGGAAATTTGGCTGCGGGTCAAAACATCCCAGTGGCCTGCCCAAGCAGGAGCAGGGAAATCCAGAACAAGGCTGAAAAGTTGTTTAGACTTGTGAAAGACAATAAATATGATTTACTGAACAGGACGTCATTCTGCTTTTTCAGATTCTGTTCTTTATAAAGAAGATTTATTTTCTTGGGAAGCCAGATGGAAAGGACATCATAGAAGACTGCAGCTGCAAAAACATCTTTACCCACAAAAACCAAATTTGGCATGACAATGGCCCTTCAAATGTTCAGCTTTACATGAAATTAATGAGGAGGATTTTTTTTTCATTGTGACTATTTCCCTGTTGCTCCCTCAACAAGTGCCTGGACAGACATCAGAGGGCTTCACACAGGAAATTATCTGAACAAAACAGTGGCAGTCTATGGAAAAGTTTTGGTATCAATGGCCACCAATTCATGCCACACTGCTGTTACAGCTTCCTTACTGCATGCATCTTACTATGCAAAAGTAGGTAGTATATGGCCCTTCAAACATGAGAGTAATCTAAGAACCAGATACTACTTTTTGCTAGTTTTCAGTTTATGCTCTTGCGAAGTATCCCACTTCACCTGTGTGTACTGCACAACTACGTGAGGTTCAGAATATCATCAGTATGATATTAAGGTGTACATATAAATATTTTCATGCTCAACTAATATGATTATGTATATGCAGGCATACTTGAGAGATATCGTGGGACCAGATGAGAGAGATTAATCTTGTAATTAATTGTGTGCTTGAGTTTAATTTATATGCTTTTATTATTTAGTACCTGTGTCAACCACTTAATTTGCCTGCAAATCATTTTCTTATATAATATTAATGAAACATGCTATACTGAAATTCATCAAACTATGGAAATTAGAGATTAGGAATACTCATTATATCATCAATTTATCCTCCTCCTGTTTAAAACAGTTCAAAAGGTGCTGCTTCAGAAACCTTCAACAAGAGTATTTCAATTCAAGAAAGAACATTTGTGGCCAAATGGACAATGTTTTTTCATAGTCAGAGATCAGAATTAAAAATCCAATTTACAATGTGGAAGAAACTACTTATGGGAGTCTAAACATCATTTCTTTTCTCAAACAAGACTTTGAGAAGGAAGAAATAATAACAATAGTAATATTCATTTCTGCACAAACATTACACAAAGGTCAATGTTTTTACAGTTCTGTACATATAACATTCTGAGCAAATGAAGATCATGTGATTTACACAATAATAAACATACCAATTCATCTGCACAACCTGTTAAAAACAATTCAAGCCCAAACACAGAGACGGGACTGCTTGGGGTGCTGAGAGGCTGCTGACTGAGCACAGGGAGAGATCAAATCAATGAGAAACATCAAAGTAATCACTTGCTTAATCTTTGCTTAATTGCTTGCTTAATCTTTGGGTTAGTCTAATGAATGTTTGGGGCAGTACTGGACTACCCAGTTGGGAGGGCACACTGCTGTATTTCAGAAGGAAGTGAGAATGGCTGGAAATTGGCACTGTTGTCAGAAGGGGAAGAAATTGCTGAGAGAACTGCCTGTCTGCATGGTCCTTGGGGGTCATACTGGGTCTGGCTGGGATAAACTACCTTTATCTTGACCCATGAATTTTTCATCTTACTTTCTCCACCTGTTCTGCTGAAGGGGGGAGCGAGAGAGCAGCTTGGTGGACATATGGCAGCCGGACAGGGGCAACCCACCACAGGGCTTAGAGGAACCCTCGCTGCGGATGGATGTGGAGGAACTCTAGCAAGCCTCACACAACCACAGGAGCAAAAAAGTCTCACCTTGAGACACTTCTGCCCTCCCTCTGCCTGTGCCCCACAACAGGAACTTGGAAGGTGAAGCAGCAACCATGCTGATGCCACGCTGCCTGCTGAGCTTGTGTCATAGCAGTGTCAAGCAATTAAAAAAAAAAAAAAGCAACCCTGCAGCTTCTGACCTTCTGGTGAGCATGTTAGGCTTTCTATTGTGTCTGATTATTTTTGCAAGGCCAGAGAGCAGTAGCATTCCAGTAGTCCAGCCTAGCTTGTGAGATGCAAATGATGTTCAAAGGTCTTACCAATGCAGTGGGGATCAGGAAAAGCAAGCAGAGGTCTTTAACTGTGGGATTTTTTTCCCCTATTCCCAGCGCTACCACAGACCCACCATGGATATCTTCAGCTCTCTCTGCCTCAATTTACTCTCCAGTAATAACTGCTGTGTCTGTTCAGGTCATAAAATCTCCGAGAAAGGACTCATATATTAAACGAACACCTGCCAGAAAGCCTTTCTTTATGTAGGAAACAGAAGAGGAACTGAAAGCAACACAAAAATACAGTTTCCACAAGAAAACCCAGTGGAAGGTGCCCACCAGTGTTGGTGGTTCTACCCCTCCTAACTCCTTGTGGGCAAGACATCCTTCATCCCTTAAAGAAAAGTGTATTGTATTGTCTCTTTGTAACTGTAGTTTATTTTTCACAATTTTCTTGAAACAGCTAAAGCCTTAAACTTTCCTTGTTTCCATTTTCAGTGTACCTTTTGTTGTGTGACAGCTTTTGGTTCTTTGTAATAAAAACGCTTTCATTGCCCAGTTATATTGATTTTCAGTTTCCTGAAGCTTTGTGCTTTCCTTCTTCTAAGGTTTCGCTGACACAGCTTAGACTGAGTCTCACAATCCCATTCTCCCCTGCTCCTGACTGAAGAAACAGTTCTGAAGAAACTGGATGAAATTCATCAGGCATTTAAAAATGATACCTGTTCAACTCAAGTCCCCTATTTTGTCCATTCTTTTCATCTCTTCCATCTTCCTCCTGGCCTTTCAGGCCAAGAATTGAATGCCGTTCAGAATGTGTGTTTTAAAAGCAAACCTGTACCGTGGTGAACTTGTTCTGCAGACAATTAAGACAGTTACAGTGGTGATGTAGACACATGGGGCTTTATAGATAATTTTTTTTCTTACAAATATACAGGTACTGAGGTCAGAATGTAACTCACAGAAGAAATTTACATTGACAGAATTCAATGATGGCATGTCCAGTCTCACCAGAGGTGAACCTGGTGCTATGTCTCTATTTCTCACTTCGATCAATTGAAAAAGGACACAGAGAAACACAGATTCTTTAAAGTGAAATCTGAGTCAGTCTTGAAAGCCTCAGCAGCCAAACATTTTTCTTGTCATTGAGAAATCCCTAGAGAAAATGGCAATGCAGATTACAAGGGTAAGTGCTTTTTTGTTTCATTATCAAGCAAACAAACATGAGGCGTAATTTCATACCCAAAGTATTCAAGGTTCACGATTTGAGAAGCTCCCAGAGAAGAAACTTCTTCATACATCAGCTAACGCCATATCTAGTAGCAAGAAGTAACACTTCCATATTTTCATATCTCAGTAGGTTTTCACTGGCTTCCTACTAGGGAGTCCTCTCAAACTCTATTCCCTCACCAACTATCTCTGAACTTTCAACGTTCAATGTAATATTTAATCCAAATATCACTTTTGAGAAGAGTAAACCATCACAGCACAGATGTAGACAAGACAGAATGCAACCTCCAAATTATTCTTATTTTTTCATAATTCCTATCTGTTCCTTCCTCAAGAAGTCTAGTATTTACCTGTTTGAGTTCCTTTATTTTTTATGACAAAATTCTTTTGATCCCAATTCTAGCATTCAGACAGCTTCACATCAACCAGCTAACCCAAGCAACACAGGATATTTAGAAAAATATACAGCTTGATACTTTTCATGCCGTGATATTAAAATTAAAATGGAAACAATCCATTCATGCAATCTAATCCTGGGTATAACACACACCAAAACACTCTACAGAGCAACTCCAGGATCAAAACCAGCACTTCTTGCACAAAAGCCTCTTTCAGAAAGACATCCAGTTTTGTTTGACTGCAGGGCATGGGAACCCGTCAAATTCCTAATTAAGTTGTTTGAAGAAATGCTTATTTGAACCTTATTTCTAGTATGAATTTTTGTAGTTTCAGCTTTCTACCAGCAGGTCATATTATGGTTTTTATCAGCTATCTATTAAACGAAAAGAAGTTAAAACAGGAAACAGAAAAAAATCTAGCTATAAACTTTGAGTTTAGCTGAAAAACTGGAAAATAAAGCTCAGAATACATTGAAGGAAAATCAGTTCCTGAGAAGTGCTTTACGAGGGAGCGGTGGCTGGCTGATTGTGTAACCAACTGTGCTCGGCCCAACCTGGCATCCTGAGCTGCCTCTAGTTGGGAAGCCACCGCAGAAGGCTTTTTTGCAAACAAAGGTTTTTTCTGGTGAAGATGTCTGTTACAATTACAGCTAACATATATGAAAAGAATACCCAAATGAATACAATTATTACAGGTACTTATTCTAACCTTTTTTTTTTTTTTTGCATTTGACTAGTTTGAGCTGTGTGTAAGTTACAACAAAAGAATATAGATATAATAAGCTAAAATGTCAGCAGGGACCCACATGACCATTTAGTTTGACCTCTAGCATAACACAGGCCATGAGACTTTTTAGAATTAATTCCCGTTTGAAACAGACTACCTATTTTATAAAGGGATCTAATATTGTCCTAAAAATGCCCAACAATGGAGAGACTTGACAAATTGCTCCAGAGATTAATTACCTAATTATTAAAAACCTATGTGTATTCTTTCTAAGAGGAATTTTTCTAGCATCAGCTTTCACTCTACCACTGCTTCCTGATGCTCTATTATCATTTTTTGCTTAACATATTAAAGACTAGTCTACCAAGTCACCCTCTAGTCTTATTTTTCTTTAATTAAACAGGCCAAGTTTCTTCAGCCTTTCACTATAAAGCATTCTTCCTCTTAGCACTCTTGTGGCTCTTCTCTTAAACTTCTCTAGTCTATCACTATTCTCCAATCATGAACAGTAGAATGGGACACAGTGTCCCAAAACCAGTCACGCTGTAACCAAGAAGTGCGCTAACATAGTCTCCCTCCTCAATATTCCCTTGTTCACAAATCAAAAAACCTCATTATCCCTTTTGTACCATACACTTATAGTAGGAGGTCATACCCTGCTATTTCCACACGCAATGTCTCAACTTCTGTTACTGCTTCCTAGGATAGAGCCATCAGCGTGGCCTACAGTATTTATTCTTATATATTGTCCTTTCACTTGGCCTCATACAAATTCTTGCTGCTCTCTTGTATTTTATCCACAGCAATCAGGGCAGACCACTCTGTACAGCAACCTGTTCTTTTAACTATTATGGCCCCCTTTAACTTCGCGTCATCTGCAAACTTTATGCAGAATGATTTTCTCATTTCTTCCACATCCATTGCTAATAATGTAAAATAGCATGCAATTCATCATCCTGTTTATTCGAGAAACACATTCAGGTTTAGAAACTGCCACTGAGCCAGTTTTAAAACCATTTAATGTGCACGTGATGTTGATTTTGGATCATTCTTTCTTAATCAAAAAAGTTGTGTAATATCAAGTTGACAAGACTGAGAGGAGTTTAAATATGCAACTTCAAGACTATTCCTAAACTAGCAACCTCCTCAAACAAGGCACAAAGCTATTTTAACAAAAGGTATTCACCATAAACCCACATTGATTAGAAGTAATTATTTTAACCTTTCCTTAATATTTGATTAATTACATCCCAGATCTGCTGCAATTTCAAATCAATGGCAGGGTGACAGGGCAATTAATATTTGGATCACCTGTTTGGCCTTTAATAAACCAGTACTAGACTAGTTTATTTCCTCTTCTCTAGAACCTCCCCAGTGCAAACCGGCACCAGCAGCACAGAGTGCTCCTCTGGATGCAGACTGCATTAGCTTCCTCGTTTACAAGTATCCAGCTTCAGTTTTATATCTTCCTTAATTACTGCTGGAACAGAAAGTATTTCATCGTTGCCTTACAATACACCACCTGGATTTTTCTTAGAATCCTTCTACTTTTCTGATTTCTGTCTTGAAACAAAATAAATAAACAACTCCCCCTTTCCCTGCAGGACACCACCACCACCGATCCCCAAGCAAAGCAAAATCAGTTCTCCTCCTGCTTTTCTGCCTCTGCTCCCCTCACAGGCTTTCTATAGTCCACGGCTTTTGCTGCACATAAAACTCCTACCTGCTTTCCTTTTCTTTCATCGGTTATACATTTTAGGTCTTTTTGTTGATTTTTTAATGCAGTCATGAAAGCATAAGTGACTGGAAGGTAGAATATTTTGGGTGTTCTTTTAAGAAATACTATGAAACTCTTTTCAGAAAAACTAAAAAGAGGTACCCAAAGAAGACCGGAGAAATATCTAGAGAATGTTTGTGCTCAATCAGAGAAATCCATTCAAACCTAAGTAATGCTTGTGTGGCATTTCTCAGCTCCATTAAGTATCAGGAAACTTTCAACCCCTAGAAAACTTCACTGTAGTTCAAATGAAATTTAGTTTCACTGTTACCCATCTGTCCTGATCTTTCACTATGTGGACTGAATATTGTTTTCCAAAACACAATTCTCACAGGGATGAATACTTTGCTATCCTGATCAGTGGGGCCTGTGCTTCTACAGCTCAGACTTTGAAGTTTTTCAAGATAGGGAAGAATAACACGTTTTTAGTAATTTCCCACAGCAAGTAAAGAATGTCATAACTGTGAGAAAGCTTATTGGAGATCCATGAGTGTAATTAATTGACCTGTCCTGGTACTAAAAGACTCATTTACTTTTGGCAAAGCAGAGGTTTTGCACCTGAACATGCAACAAGTCTATACTTCTATAATATAGAATTCTCATTCTTGTTCCCCATAGAATTCTCATGGAAAAACTGTCTGTTCATGGCCTGGATGAGCATACGATCTGCTGGATCAAGCACTGGCTGGACGGACAGTCCCAAAGAGTGGTGGCCAATGGAGTTAAATCCAGCTGGCGGCCGGTCACAAGTGGTGTTCCTCAGGGCTCAGTGTTGGGACCATTTCTGTTTAACATCTTTATTTATGATCTTGATAAGGACATAGAGTGTATCACCAGTAAGTTCGCAGATGACACCAAGTTAAGCGGGAGTGTTGATCTGCATGAGGGTAGGGAGGCTCTACAGAGAGACTTGGATAGACTGGACCGATGGGCCAATGCTAATGGAATGTGCTTCAACAAGGCCAAGTGCCAGGTCCTGCACTTGGGCCACAACCACCCCATGCATTGCTACAGGCTTGGGGAAGTGTGGCTGGAGAGCTGCCTGGCAGAAAAGGACCTGGGGGTTCTAATTGACAAGCGGCTGAACATGAGCCAGCAGTGTGCCCAGGTGGCCAAGAAAGCCAATGCCACCCTGGCTAAGAAACACTGTGACCAGCAGAAGTAGGGAGGTGATTGTCCCCCTGTACTCAACACTGGTGAGGCCACACCTTGAGTATTGTGTCCAGCTCTGGGCACCTCAATACGAGAGAGATATCGAGGTGCTGGAGCGAGTGCAGAGGAGGGCAATGAAGCTGGTGAAGGGCCTGCAGAATAAATCTTATGAGGAGTGACTGAAGGAGCTGGGACTGTTTAGTTTGAGGAAGAGGAGGCTGAGGGGAGACCTCATCACTCTACAACTACTTGAAAGGCCATTGTAGAGAGGTTGGTGCTGGTCTCTTCTCACAGGTAATTAGTGATAGAACAAGAGGGAATGGCTTCAAGCTGCAGCAGGGTAGGTTTAGGCTGGACATTAGGAAAAAAATTCTTCACAGAACGAGTGGTTAGATACTGGAATAGGCTGCCCAGGGAAGTGGTGGAGTCACCATCCCTGGATGTGTTTGAGACTCGTTTAGATGTGGTGTTGGGGGATATGGTGTAGGGGAAAACTTTGTAGAGTGGGGTTGATGGTTGGACTCGCTGATCACAAGGGTCTTTTCCAACCTAAATGATTCTGTGATTCTATAAATCTATTACAAATAGAAAAAAATCATCTTTGCACAAAGAACCAGCATAATTAATTTAAAAATACCATTTGAGCCATCAGAGAAGGACTTAAAAGGAAATTAATTGCTGGAAAGTCCTTGTGAGGCTCTTCATGCGATAGAATGAAATCTTAGTTTCCCTGAAATCAGTAAGAAAGAAATCAATAATGACTATTGAACCACAGGTTTTTAGCTCCTTATTATGGCCCACATTGCCTTTTGAATTTCATTGTAACAACAGCTGTATTCAAATTAAAATAATTCTCCCTATTGCTTCACTGAAATCACAGTTGTATTGTTTTTTAGTGATCCAAGGGAATAAACTTTATCTCTATTATTAAAAAGGCTGGCACTTTATCAAACAAAAATGTGTGTTGATTCTGGTTTGCTTTTTTCCTGTAAAAATAATGGCTTATATTTTGATCCTTGAGAAAGAGCATGTAGTGAAAATGAGAGAACATTTTATACATATTTTCACTGAGAAAGCCACAGAATCATAAAAAGTTGATTCCAAGGGATCTCTGGAGGTCATCTAGTCCAACCTGCTCCTCCTGCTCACAGCAATACTATCAGCAACAGCAGATGAGATCAGCCTTGGCTTTGCTTATCCTAGACTTAAAAACCTCCATGGATGGAGACCCCATAACTTCTCTGGATAAGCTGTCCCTGTACTACAGTACCCTCCTGGCGAAGAAGTGTTCCTCAATGTCCAGTTCAAACCTGCCAAGCCACAACTTGTCCTACTGCGGCTTTTCATGCTGAATCTCGAGCAATTCAATGTACTAGAACCAAATACAGTTCTTGATGTCACGGGACACTGCTTGCCATACCCTCCTATATAAGTCAATGGGAATTAAAAGCCACTCAGGCTGTTAGCAGAAAGCGCTTGGTTTCTCAGTGGCCTTTTCCATACAAGCCTTCTCATGGTTCAGCAGTATGTATTCAGCATGAATAATGCACCACCATCAGTCCGTATCTCTACAACAGCTAGGTCTAAGCACTACACTCCCCATTCAATGCAAGCCAAGGCTACACGATGGGTAAGATGCAGAGCTGGGCTCCACCTTTGTTCTGAAGTGGTTCAAAAGACTGACAGACATTTTCTTTCATTCAGATATCTATGAATAATAACAATTTTTTCAAGTGGAAGGCAGAATGTTACAGATGTGTCACCTTTTGGAACACAGGTACGCGTTGTTCATAGTTCATAATGCAAGTTATAACCCACTTGCCTTACTTACGCAAATAAATGCTCTTGATGCAAGCAAGTATGACCCTATACATGCCTTATTCTCTACTCTCATTGCTCTCAGTTCAGCTTGCTGGCATGCACTGAAGGAAAGAAGTAGTATGCCAAGATGTGGAAACCCATAATCTTGATAAAGAGGATGTTGTTCAGCTTCTATGGGAAGTTTAGCTGATGGAAAGAGAAAAGAAAAAAGCTTCTTTATTCTCTCTTTAAAAAAAAAGAACTGTGCCTGCTACAAGGCTATACAAGGCTAGCAGTAAATGCTGAAAAAAATAGCAAGGAAATGAACCAAAGGGCACCCATGCAAGACTTATAATGCTATCATTTAGAATGTAATTAGAATAATTTCTATTCCTGATTTCAGCAGTTCCAGGAAGCAAATTTCCCCTCTTAACACGCTCAGTTTTTTGAAAGGCTAGATATACATACAAAGAATTTGTCACTGCAGCCAGGGGCTGACAGGCCTTCCTCACCCATTACTTCCTGCTACATTTTGTCCTCCATTTGTAATAAGCATGCTTCTTTGGTCACCCTGAGCTGAACAAAAAGATAACAAAAAAAGATAGGCTTCAGGGCAACTTTAACAAATGTTAAATCTTTATTTATTCTAGGAAAGGATGCTGAAAATGAAGGCAACAAACATTGTGAAAGGGTATTAAAATGGATGTGATGAAATGGGGACTCAGGTCAATCATCCAAGCCTTTCAGAAAAAATTTCCAGCCCTAGGGAAGGATGAAGCCCAAATGGGCATATCCCTGTTCTGTCGGGTCGTCTGCTCCAACTCCTTTTTCAATTCAGGAACTTTATCCTCCACTTCATGAGCATCATTGTGAAAGGGACCATGACCCACGTTTTCTAAAGACAAGCAATGCATTCCTGCCTTTCGTGATCCTCTTTACATTGGGTCTATCTCTAAAAGCAAACATGAAGTGACCTACCAGACATAGTGGAAAAGACAATTGATTACCCATGTCCCGGATGAATTATCAGCAACAGGGAGTGAAACCCACCTGCATGTACAAAGTCTATAACCCAGTTGGAGTTTTTAAGTGTGATTTCAATGGTCTCTAGGCTTTCTGACTTTGTTTAGCTTTTCAAATGGATGCTCTAGGTCCACCTTAGAAAAAGTGAACAGACTTTTGAGGAAATTGCCAGTTGACAGCTTGTGGGAATTAGCAAATGAAACCTAAACGCTCCCTGTGCATCATGAATCCTTTGCAGCCATAAAGCCCTCTCCTTTCTGGGAGCAACAATAATAGCTCTTTGTGTGGAATGTGGCAATAATTCAATGAGCAAAACTATGAATTTTGCTTTTGCTCTTGGTGAAAGGTAATGATTTTACTGGATGAATACGCCTTTGACATTTTAATGTTTAAGAGAAGGAGGTATTTGCATATAGTGTTCTCCCCATTCTCTCCCCGGTTGATGCTAAGCTCTGGCGTCCCTCTCCTCAGGCAATTCTCAGCACCTTTTTCTTCTCTCACCAAAATCAGTTCTCCTATGTTGTGATCTGCTCATCAAAGCACAGCTTTTTGGTCTGAAAACGGAATCTTTCCACTTAGGAAAAAGGATGGTAATTATGTTAAATGAATGTTAACTTCTTGCTAATGAATGCATTACTTCTCTCCTAAACATTTCTGGAAAAAGAAGCAAGCAAAGAAACAAAAAATAATGAGACATGCCATTCATTTACCAGAAGTATTAATTACAAGTAATTAGAAAAAGTGACTCATTTTTGAAGTACACAAGATTCCTAAAAAGAAATACAAAGGTTTCAGCAAGAGCTGAATAGATGTATCTGTACCAATCGGGTAATACTGTGTAAAAATACAACATTACATACATAAAGGTTCTAATTTTGAAGGAAAAAAAATCCAGCCTTGACTTTTAAATTTCCACAGATAGTAACCTACAAGCACTATAAACTGTTTCAGTATCTGATTGTTTTCACTGCTCAAAAGATGTGTCCAAGATCTAGTTTGCATTTACCTGGATTCACCTGCTTTTGGATCTTGTCCCCCCTTGCCAGACCAAAGATTTCCCCATCATTTAGTTCCTGGTCTCTAGTTGTCTACTTACAGATAGCCCCTAGGTAGGTTATCATCTTTTCTCCCTATGGCTTCTCCCTTCCAGCATATCTCAAGTGCAATAGTGATTTAAGAAAAAATCTTATTCCTTTTTTTTCCCCTTTGAATGCTGTTGCAAGCCCCCACAGAATTTTAGCAACATCTACATTGAGACTATGAATTTCCACAGTTGTTGAGTCTAGGCAAAAATTAAACTGAACAGATCAAACTAATCAAATCTCTCCCTTTAAAATTTCCCAGTCTTCCTTTTGCTTTTTTTCTGTGTCACGTCCACTGTACCAAAAGCCTGGCTAAGCCATGGCCCAGTGGGTGGATGTGGCTCTGGGACTCACAGCTTGGCCTGTAGTTCTGGCTTTTCCGAAATCCCTGTTTCACTGACATTCCCATGTGCGCTGGGAAGCCCCAGGTCTCCCCATCCCCTACGGCATTCAACCAGCATGCACACTTCTCCTCCTTTTTTTTACCGCCAGATCACCCTATTACTAAGGTCCATGTAACTTCCCAGTTTGCAAGTATAACATTTTTTAATCCACTGGAACACGAAACACTTTCAGCAACAGCAGAAAACATACGTAGGTATTAATCACTTCACCTTATTAAAACCCATTCACATTAACCATCTCCCATGTGAAACCTCACAGCTATTGGGCAGTGTTACAAAACCAGGGAGGAGAGAAAATGTCTGTCTACGCACAACGGGAACCGTAGGGGAATTTAGCTATCGAGGCTGCAACACCAGGCAGGACAATCCTGCCTGCCTCAGCCCCTGTGTCTTCTTCAGGGTCAGAGGAGGAGTTGGTGCAACTCTCCGAAAGGTCCACCAAGGCACCCCTACTTATCTGTATCAATGATTCTTTAGTGGCTGTTCTCCCTTCACTGAATCTTTAACGCCAGTACGTATTGCAGAGAGTGGGAGCAAAGCTGTCACGCTACTTCAATCTTTGCCGCATGTGAGTTATCTTGATACCCACCAAACAATAACAGTTTATGTTCTAATATTGTTGTACTTCAGTTTCTATGACCAGGAGAGAAAAACAAATGAGAAGACCAGGGGAAAACTGCGCTTATAAAACAAATTTGACAAACTCAATTATTTTATTATAATACACTGTTCCAGCATAATTTTGCCTTGGATGTGACACCAAATAAAATATCACTGCCTGGCATTGCAAAGAGGAAGCAGAAGATCCTTTTATTGGCTCTGCAATTCCTTAGGGCTTTATTCACTGTGTGAAGAACCTCCTTTAAAATGGGATCACTCTTTTCCTCAGAGGTCCTGGTGGGAACAGTAAATCTCTTTTACAGAAGTGCAAGATGAATTCCCAGAGGTGTTAGAGACAGCTCAGAAAATGCAGCGGAGTACAGTAGCATATCTATTTTTTAACTTCTTAAAATATACATACAGCAAAACACCATACAGCAATTCATTGTACATTCATATGCATACACTTAAAAATGGAAAAGAAGTATGGAAAACAGTGAATAATGTGAAACGCAAAAAGGAGGAAAATGCAAAAATGGGTGGAATCTTCTCTATCATTGATGGTTAGTTTAACCTCACCATTTATCTCAATAGAAATGTTTTGTATTTTAAATCAAGTATGTGCTGCCAAACCATGTTATATTTAATGTATGAGAGCCAGATTCAATCAGGTTACCGACAGCGTTGCCGTGCTTGGCACTGTGACTTCCATTTGGAAACATTTATTCTATCATGACTGCTCAGAGAGAATGGAAAGGCATTATCTGACATAAAGAAAGATATCTTCATTTGATCCTCAATAAATTTGAAGGAATAGGGTTTCTCTTCAAGGTTCATTGCCTTTATCTGGGAGGTTGGTTTTCCTACACGCAGTTTTATTTGTTCAGCAGTTTAGGATGAAAGAAACATGTTAAACCATCCCTAGAGAAAGGTGCACACCATCCCTGAAAGGCTTCTCCTGTCATATGCTCTGCCCCGGAGGAGGAATGAAATCTGCAGGATGAAGATTTGCTTTTGAGTCTTACTGCATACAGAGACTCTCCTTTGATAATTTACCAGTATCAGACTGCATGCTTTGAAATAGTTTCCAAAAACCACTCGTACTTGATGAGTGATCACAAAAGAGTTTATTAATAAACTTGGCTGTCAATACTCCCATTTTCCTACAACCATCCCCTTCATGTTGCACAGGGACACTGTTTTGAGAAGATCACATAAACGTCCCTGGGCTTTTGTCAACTAAAATACCACCAGTTCCCTACTTGTTTCCACTTTTTTACTCCTCAGCTTACCTGCCTTCCCCACTACCAGTTACTGTCAGCATGGCTGCTTTGAAGTTCTGTACTCAAAGCCCTGAAGACATGAACAAATATTTGTATGTGCTATCAACAGAACTAAATTCTGCTTTTTTGACCGTTATTTATCAAGTTCTTTCCCTTATGCCAATACAATCTCTCTGCCAATGTTGTTGTGGGGTTTTTTCCCAATCATTTACAACCTCCTGATTTGTTTGGTCACGTCTCTCTGCTTGACATCAAATATTATATGTGTGTGTTTATTTATATATGTACACTATATATAAATCCAATTTATTTTCCCATGTTTTGCAGTCCAAATCTCATTATTAAAAAGACGAACATAAATTGCTATTCACACTGGGACCAGAAAAGAAAAAACTGAACAACTAGTACAGAAGAAAAAAAAATCTTAGCTGAAATATGCCAATAGACCAAACTATGGTTTGAAAATTTCACTTTAAAATTAGAACTATTTGTAGGGGAAAAAAAAGCTATTCATTTCATACTCTGGATAAAATGATTGTGATAAGTGTTATGTGTAGTTCACGTATTTGAAAATTGTTGTGTTTTTCTAGGGCACCCTCAGGGCAGTTCAGGGGTAGATTTCAATGGACAGCAAGGGTGCACTCATGTTGGCAGCTAGCACAGCTCCTAAAGAGCTGGTGCTTTTTTCACAATTTAAAAGCCGTAACTCTATAGGCCAGGTTCTTAGGCTTCATGCGTAAGTGATCCACTCCATTATTATCTCAACTTCAACCAACTCGAAAATTATATTTTATTACTTTTGTTGACATAGTAATTGGCCTTGAGAGGCATCATTTACATCCTGAGCACAGAAAAGATGAATGCAATGATACTTCTTTCACACACCGCAAATGTGTATGTGCTCTGAAGGACTTGCAGGTGGCTCTGGACCTCAGCAAGTATATGTTTCCTGCAGGTGCCATTTTTTCTAGAGGAAGTACAGTCTACATCAAATTTCCCATTTGTTAAGAAGGACAATTTTGGGGTTTTGACTCCAAAATTGACTCCAAATTTGGAGTCATCCATCCCTGTTTAAAATGGAAATGCTTGAACAAAATCACACATTTCTTCCCTTTTTCTTCTGTAAGAAGGGAGCACAACTTCCCTGGTGACCTGTCCTATTAGCAAGCGTTGAAACTCTGCATTAATTCACAGAGGCTCTGCTGTCACAGTGGTGCAGACGTTGCTCATTAGCTCTGCCCTGGGCACTAACAAAGCAGGAGTAATTCCCTCAGCAGGGCAGTCAGGGCAGCTGAGGGTCTTGGGAGAAATCCTTTGGGTCAGAAAGTTTAAGGTGATAATATATCCAGTAAGGATGCCGTAGGGACTTCAGATCAAGTCTAAGGAATTAAATTTGTATGTCTAATAAGCAGGATGAGTCAAAACTGAATGCTCATGTTCAAACTACTCAAGTCTTAGTCCACTTCCCACTCAGACCACGTGAAGTTGGCTACCCACCTTCCTTGTTCATCTTCAAAGCTCTCTACACAACCTGAGTTCCGCATTTAGGTAATCCCTAATTTACTAGTTGCCCACCTGCAATTTGAAAAGCTAAAGGTTAGAGCACGCATCTACGACGTGACAGACTGGAGTATGAACTCTTCTCAGCTTTGCTGCACCATCTTTCCTGACAGGGGCTTCTACTGGGCCACGGTGAGGCTGTGGCATGATGCAGCAATTAAAGGCAGATGTAGGGGAAACCACAAGCAAGAGAGCTTACAGAGTGATAGGAGGTCAGGGTATTCTTTTGGGTACATTAAAATTTCAGTCACACACGAGGCTGTGGGCTTTCTAAGCCATATTTGAGATTCCTTTTAATGTGATCGTTATAACCCTTCCTCTCCGCAGGTGGCATTGCATGTGCTGCACTGTTCTTAGCAAAATGAAATCTTTTTTTCTCCTTCTTTCTAAATACATATCTCAACCTGACAAATATTCCAGGAAATGGAACTGCCTTTTTATTATCCAGCCTCCAAAAAAATGTGTTTTCTCCTTTCTCCTGTTAATGAAACTTGGAAATAAAGACTTAAGCGATGATATGGAAGAATAACATACCAGCAGAACTGAATAGGAAGAGATCTTAAATCTTGTCTTGTATAGCTGGTATATTACACAATACATCCTATTTGTATATCCAGACCACTATACCTAGCTATACAAAAAAAATCTGCAGTTTCAAATATACTTGACAGGCAAGAAGTAAAATTTAACTTTAGAAGTCTAGTATTCCGACAGCTGTGCACAGTAGCTTCATTTAACTCACTTTTTAATTGTCATTTTGAAGTCTCTGCCCTTTATTTTGTCTGTGAGCAGCCAGCTTGCTTTAGAAGAAGCTGAGCACCAAACTTATTCTTTTCTCTAGCCCTTTATCTATCTAAATCAAGAATTAATTCAATGTCCTTTTTCCTGCTTCTTTTGGCTGATTCATAACTGATATAATTAAGCAATAAGGCATGGCAGGAGTATACCCATGGGTATCAGTATCATACCACAAATGGCAGCATAAGATATTAAATTTTAACCATCCAAGAAGTGCTGCAATTGTCCAGAGATATTGTTTGAATTTCCTGTGCTATTATTAAGAAGAGAAATCTACTAGACATGGAAAAAAATTAGGAAGACTGGAAGGTTTGCCTCATATACCTTCACAATGGGTAGAGATAACTGGGTCAACACTTTCGGAAGAGGCAATGGGTGGCCTGCTTTTTGGTGCTGCCCAGCTTAGGCCTTTCAGAAATTGCTGCAGAAATCCTCTGCTTGCACTTTCTCAGAGATGCCCACTAGAAAGTCTCCAAATGGGCAGATGATGAGACTGAAGGCACCCACAAGTGCCAATAACCAAGTTTAAAATTCTAAATATTTCAGCTAAAGCATTAATGGTGGGAAGTAAGCAGCTTCACAGGACGTAGCGCTTTGGGTAATCTTCCTCAGAGTTTCACCCCAGTCTTTCCACATTTCCCTTAATGGTAGTGTGGCAGTTTCAGCACTAGACAACACTATGGATGCTGTGGGCACAGCGTCACAGCCTGCAGCTTTCAGCTGCGTAAAGGAGGGTAGCTGGGCTGGATCCAGTTTGGGCAAAGGCAAACTAAAGATGGTGGGAGGCGTGCTGGTGTGGAACGGGAGCTCCATGTGCACCTGTGTGCTGCTATTTCTGTGGGCTATTGCTACACAGCGGTGCTGCCCTGGGAGGGAGGGGGTCTGGCCACCGCCCTGGTGCACCGGGGATCCCCTCTGCAGGCAGGCCTGTGCATGGAGGAACAGGAGTATTCCTGCCCGTGGTGGGTCTCCAAGCAATAACACAACTTTAGGGAAAGGGCACCAGGTGAGACAACTTCACCTGGGCAAGCTCACGGTGACAACGAGCCCAGAGTGGTTTTCCTTAAGAAAGGGAAGAGTTGGGTGGGCAGGAGGGGCCTGGGGTGTGTGTTCTCACCCCTGTTATTTGTGGGGGAGCGGATATTGGTCCCGCGCCATAAGCTGCTCTCATTTTCAGAGCACAACCATTGAGTAACCCTAAAACACGCCACTGCACAAGTAACCACGGAGAGCAGGCACTTGTCACCGGCCATTTATTCTCTGACTAACTGAAAAAACAGCAAGAGGAAAGCACAGTCACTAAGTCTTCTCAGTCCAACATTTCATCACGTTTGTTCTCATACAAAATCTTGGCTCCTCTCCACTGCTTCAGTTTCTCCTGAAAGCAGCTATTTTTCAGATATTCCTCCCTGCTTCCAGTTTAGCATTACATCGGGTTTTATTGCCTTTTAAACACACCTATTGTTAAAATTCTAAAGCCCAAATTCTCCGAGGTCCTGAGATTCATGGCCAATATACATTGCCACTATTCAGAAAGAGCTTTTAAAAAAGGCCCACTGCATTTATTTCTATGGTCGTTATACAGGTGGCACAATGAAAAGCAACACACTTTCTTCCCCCACCTGGCGGTCTCCTACTGCGTCTACAGCAGCTCTGCCACTTGCAACTTGACAGCCTCATCTACTCACCAACACAGTTGGATTTTCTCACCGCATCCCCCAATGAAAATCTTGCAGTAGCACAGAAGATGGCACTTGTCAACACCAAGATAAAATATCCTGATGATGAGCCAGATTGTGCTCAGGCATTCAGACCAGCCAGAAGAAAAGAAAAGGGAAAACAAAAAAACACCCAAAACCCAAAACCCACCACCCAAGAGACATTTCTTTTCAGGATCTCACCGCCAAAGCAAGCTGCAGCAGTCAACACTGCAGAAATGTCTGCGTTGGAGAGCTGGCATGCAGGCAGGCATGGGGGAGGGCCCTGACTTCCAATGAAACAAAGTAAATAAACGGCAAATACCACTTAATATTATGAGAAGTATAGTCTTCATATTATGGGAAAAACATTACATGTTCATTAGAATTTAGAAAGCAAATCTACTTGAACGCAGACCACCAAACTGGTCATTGCCAGCACACAGACTAAAACCAATCTAATCAAATAGCTACAGACTGAAGGGAACCCTCGGTAGTTGTAGGCAAAGCAAAGTTTGTTTCAGTTGAATCCTGAAAAAACACTTCCCATCCTTCCATATTACAGTTGACAGTATAGGCATACCAAAATCCATGCCATGCATGATATTTTTTATTTGGTAATTTGTGCCTCTCCCAGCACATAAAGCAGAGCTAGTAAGGCAAAAGAAAGAAGAAGAAGGAAGGAAGGCAGGCAGCCCCTGTTGCTTCCAGTCATCCAACATCCTCAACAGTGTTAACAGGAGAGAAAAAAGAATAGAGAAATTAGGGAAAAGAAGAATAGGGAAAAGCCTTACAAAGGTGTTGTGGTACCCTCCCACTATTTTAGCAAGGATGCAAACAGTTCTGCTTGTGGCAGTAGCACAGCCCCACTTATGGGGAGGACAACAGCCCTACTTATGGAGCTACCAAGCTACAGACCCTAAGTTAATTGATTGCACTACACCAGTACCCAAGAGAAGAGAGGATAGCACGTACGGTGTTGAAAATCCAGTAGTCACTGACTGGCAGAAAACAGCAGGGACTCAACGTTCAGCAAAGAAGTAAAGATGAACTAGGAAGGTAACACCCTGGGCTTCTGAAAGAATACTAGTCCTAACTGTCCGGACACTTTGGTCCTGAGAATCACAGCAGGCTGTCAATGGACACACCAGAAGCCATGACATTTGTAGTTGTATTGCCCTTGGCAGGTGCCATCAGTCAAGTAAACAACAATGGAGACAAAGAAACCATAGGTGACGGCACAGCTATCGGGTGGTTATGATGGGCACTGGCACATCACTAGCAGAACTCCTCTTGTGCCACTGCACGTTAGGAGTCCGTGGTTTCCTCACTGCGATGCACCAGCTGAACCTCGCTTTCAAGGGCTCATGGCAAACAACATGCATTGCTGGCATAATGAACGGGAGAAGAACTGCATGAACGGTGCCTCTGCCCTGCCCTATCATCCTCCTCAAACAACAAGTCAAGCTGTTGCGCTGTTTTCTCTCCCAGCAACACTTCATGATAGGTCCTAAGGGTCAGCTGAGTTAATTCTCGCGATGCCTCCTGTTCTTAATTCAATCTGATCCATATAACACCTGCAGCAAAATTGTGGCTAGATTCTTTGTTTCTGGTGCCTTTAGGTTGCTCTGATGGCAACCAGGAACCACCTTGACTGCACGTCTCAGCAAGAGCACTCCTTAAGAACAGACAAGCTCTCTGCCTAGTGCTCCTCTGCTGACTCTTGACCTCTGCCTCTGCCCCCATGGGTGTCAATACAGTCTGTTCAAACCTGCTGGCTCTCCACCCCTTTATATTGTTTTCACATGGCTGTAACTTCATTGATACTGAAAGACTTCCTCCGAGTTCTCACAAACAAAAGTTAGGGGACAATCATATCAGTTATGGACCAAATTTACACAGAGCATAAATGGCATTACTTATATGACAACAGTGGAGAAGCATCAGATTATGCTAACAGAGAATTTGGTTCTCTAAATGAAGTTATCTCATAACTGTAATGCAGCATCTGTCCAGATTTTAGTAGGCTTTGATTTGAACTTTCATTGCATGGTATAAATAGGCAGCACTGTCCAAAGTCTGTGGTCTCCTTACAGTTCAAATACTAATTTCCCAGACACAGAAGATCAATTTCACAGGAGTCAGAGAAATGTTCTTTCTGAGCACTTCTGTCTCATACAGCCATTTCATCCACCCTAATACCCACAATGCCTCTACAGAAGGAAGAAGAGGACTAGGAAACAGATTAAAATAGCCAAGTAAGAAGGCATTACAAAGGAAACCTAGAAGTCATTAGGCGATGCACATCTGGGAAGGCAATGTAAAATATTTATTATTATTACCCAAGTGGGAGTCTTTTCCCACCCCTCTCAGACTCCTCTGCCAAGTGGCCTCTCCTGTTAGGGACCGTTTCCACAGCTCAGCAGGCACCTTCCACTTCTGCTCCGACTGAGCTTTACCCAGCCGGTGCGCTGCACCCAGTAGCTGTATCTTAGAATCATAGGATGGTTTGGGTTGGAAGGGACCTTAAAGATAATCTACTTCCAACCCCCCTGCCATGGGCTGGGACACCTCCCATTAGATCTTACATCCCCTGTTCTCAGATTTGCCAATGGATGAAATAAAAAATTACCACAATTGGATTGCTTTCTCCCCAAAATGATGAATAGGTTATTATTTAATTAAGAACCACATTATTTTTTTAATGATGAAAATTTACTCAGTCTTACTCTGTAACAGAGAACATGTCTGCGTTAGACACAAGAACTGAAATGTGTGAAGCAATCGGTGCTTATACCCAGAGGCAGCAGGAGAAGTCTTGTACATAACGAATTTAGCATTCAGCACCACTTAATTTTTTCATCCTCGCTAACTGCAGTCAAGAGCAACGTACAAGCAGCTGCAGATGCTCCAAGTGCAGGCTCCAAATGATAGTGGTAACTATGAAGTGGAGTTGTGTAGGCTCTGAAAACAATTTGCCCAAGAGCTAACTGATAACTTGTGTTCTTCTTGCAGAGCTGTGGCTATTTTTCTGCCTGAGAAACTAAAGGATTTTACTTGTGATCTCAAGCAGAGCTTTTTGAAAAAAAGCTTTAATTCACAAACAAAATCTGTTTCTACCAGACACTCATTTCAACCGTGCAGCTAGTATCATCAAATAACTTTTCATTTCATAAATAAATACTTACAGCGTTGCCATTGCAAAACCTAATCTGATGATAGTCGAAGGGATTATAAAGACCTCAAAAGAAATCCATCATTTAACATAAAATCTTTTTCTTTTTTTTTAATAACCACATAATAAAAAGACAAAGAAAGAGAATACACTGGGTCTGATCTTCTCCTCTGCTTCCAGAAGCAAAGCATGCCTTCGAGTACATCTTACCCTGCTTGCATGAAGAGACACTTCCCCAAAGTACCGCATCCCCCTTTCATCTAGCAGAAACTCTCCTATGGATCATCCAGATCAGATGAATGAGATGTGTACAGACAGGAGAAACAGATGTGGGTAATCTTCTTTAGAGCACTCTCTGTCTTGAGACAATAGATTCATAACTAGATATTGCAGCCTGAGGAAATAACTTGTTTTAAAGCAATATGCAGTTTAGGCTCCGTGTATTACTCCTGTCAGAAAGGAAGGCAGGCCGTGTACATCAGGGTGGTCAAAAAATGGGTTTTGTAGGAACAGTGTGAAAGGGCCAGACATGTTTGGTAGCTTGGTAGATAAAGTGGTATTTTGAAAGCTAAGAGACATTTGGTCAAGTCTCATCATGGAGAGTAAAGAATTAAGTCTGAATACTTCATCAGCTACTTCCTGCCCACCAAAAAAGGACAGAAAGGAGACACCATCTCTAGCAGTTTACTGAACCTAAACTTCAATGCTTTTATTTTCTAAAGTAAAACCATCTAGTGGGTTATTCCAACAGAATTAATGAACCATTTTGTGACAACTGAAACTGAATTTTTGACAAACTTATTATTCCTCAGTGTCAGGCGGCTGTGATTTGCATGCTTAAGGATCTTGGGTCTCCAGAGCCAGAATCAATGGGATTTGAAGGCTTCATCCAATACCTACAAGCTGTGTATGTGTGCTAAGACACAGGAAAGGAAAAGGAATAAGGATGTAGTCGATTATCCATGCTGCTAGGAGGGAACTTTGACTCCCACTTCTTCAGGGCAACATCTGAGAGTTTCCAGTATTACCATAAGAGGATTTGCTTGACCCTTTGTCATTAATGAGAGATCATTTGGAAATTGAAGCTTTCTGAGGTCAATCCTGCTCAGACCACTACAATGGAAGGATTATCATCGACTTCAGTAAGAGCAGAATTAAGTCTTATGTTGATATAAACATATTTACTCTATGCTAAACTTTTTTCTTTCGGGTTTTTATGTTTATCCAGAACATACGGACCAATATTTTTATATATGAAAAACATTCCAATAAAAAAAAGTAAACTCTTGATATTAAGATATGACCCGTACTTGGTTTGCTATGAAAATACTACAACGTAGCATACACACATGTATATATGTGTGTGTGTGTGCACGTGCATGCATATTTCACACATTTTTGCTGCAGAAAATGAGCACAAAAGGTTCCTGCACAAATAAGCACACCGTGATACCCATCAGGAATACTTCATCATGCAAGAACCGAAACATCAAATGGAAATAGGCTTTCATTTGTACCTAACAGTGATTCCTCACATTTCTTATTTGCATCACCTTCCTTTTTGGTCTTCCCTAGGTCAAGAATGTCGACCCAGGATTGCTCAGTTCCTTTCCTTTGCCATTTATACATGTTGATTTTGTTCCTTGTATGTGAGAAAAAAGAGTGTGGTACTGCACTGGATTTTGAGTCCAGAGTCAGGCCAGACCCCGTGACGTGCCTGTCTGGCACCCAGCGTGTTTCAGTTCAAGGAGGGACAGAGATAAGCACATGCTGCTCCTGTGACTGAGATTCTGGGTGCCTGGACACTTACCCCCTTGTCAGTCAAAACACCTACGACTCCTCCAGCCCATCAGCAGCTCCCGCCACCAGGAACACTGACAACACCCCCTCTCCTCTATAAATCCCTGAACTAGATTATCCTTTTTTTTTTTTTCCACGCCAGAACCCTGTGTTTGGGTGACTGAGAGCTCATGAACAAAAGCGCAGCAGCAGCTTGTTGTGCTCTGAGCTGCCCTAAAACTTGTGCTCCCCAGCTCCATGCTGGAGAGCAGAGAAGGAGAGGAAGAAACAGGTTCCCAGCCCCAGAGCTTCCCCGAAAGGCAGCTTGCGGTCCCTCCTCAGTGACACCCAGCTCAGCTGGAGGGTCTCTGGACATCTGTAATTCTTCCCGCTGTGCACTAGATGCCACTGCGCAGACTGCTTTTCGCAGCCAAACAGCCATGGCCTTCTCTCAGCACCCTCTACCTATTAGAGGTCCCTCATTAGCACTGCCTTGGAAGTTGAGCACGCTTAGCCCAGCAAAGCTCCCATCAGTTAGGACAGGACTGTCATTGTTTCACAGATGGGAAACTGGGGTAGTGAGACTACAGCATGATTTTGCCGTGGGTTGGGTATGGCAAGGCTGACAGAGCATGGACTTCAGCTGCCGTCACCTGCATTCACTACCAGACTGAAGTCCCATCGAGCAGCCTTCCTGGCTCTCTCCCACTGCCACTGTTGAAGACAGATACAGGTAAGAGATCAGCCTGGAGGCAGAGTGGAGAGGACGGGAAATAATAGTCACAGTAGTGGCAACAACAGCAACGTGACCAGCCAATTGCAAGTAAATTCAGCACTGCATAGAGGTTCCCATGGCCGTCCTCACTTTCTCAACCTCCTATTGCCTGCTCAAGTTCCTAGGCATCTCCTCAGGAACCGCCTCCACAGCTCTCACAGCCAGGCACTCTCTTCCCTGGGTGGGCACATCTCCACGTTCCTCCAACAGCAGAACTTTCTGGTGATGAGAAAGGGGAGGCAGCAAGAGAGATTTCCTAGGAAAGCTAGAGAATCTTCATCACTCAAGGTTTTTAAGAGCAGGTTAAAGACAGCAGAAGAAGGTATCGCCAGATTGTGTCACTCCCCCCATTTCACAGCAGCTGTATGGCCTGGGACAAGGAGGAGCTACTACTGCTGTTAGTGGCTCCACAAGGCAGATGAGGCATTAGGAACCTCTGCAGTACATGATCTCTTCCAGCCTTACTTTCCATCACTTCTGGGAAGGGATCGTGGAGGAACATCAGTTCCTCCTCCTCATCACAGATTTCCTGATAGGACACTCTATCTGACCCAGACACAGCAGCTTCTCACAGATGCCATCCAGCATTCTCAGATGCCCTCCGGCACACCCTCCCCTCCACTCTGCCCCATTGGACTCTTTTGCATGACCCTACTCCAGAAAGATGTGCTAAGCCTTATGCTTGTCCCGTGCTTGACACAGTCAATGAGGAAGCACATTCAGCACTACCTAAAGGTTGTGTGACGTCTTATTTATAATCTGTAATGTAGCTCAGTGGAAACAGCTGTTTACAGCTGCGAGTGCCAGGGTGCCACCAGGGTTTACTTTGAGGGCTGGTGCCATTCCCTCCATCTGCTGCAGCAGGAGCACGCGAGACCTGGCTGAAGGGGGCGGCTTTAACAAAGCTGAGCTCTGCCTTCGACTTTCCACCTCCCAGCACAGTCTAAGCTCTCGGCTTGGGTACAGGCCAGAAAACACGGCTGTGCGTTAACCCAGTGCCAAGAAACACAGCAGCATCCCAGCATCAGCCGCGAGCTTTTGCACACCTGCGCAGGCCTTTTATGATCCCTCTGCCAAGTGAGCTCATCTCGCAAATTCTGTTTCTACAGCAGATTTTACTGGCTTTCGGGAGCTGAGCAAATAAAATTAAGGAGTCTCTGACAGAAGCAGGTTTCATCCCTAGGCTAAGCTGCATGAAATAGGAAACAACCAGAGAGTCTAAATTGAGGTCTTCCTTGAGGTCTAAATCAATTAACCACAAGGTCTGTCAGAGTTAAAGCTATGTTACAAAAGATGCAGCTACGATAAATACTTGTGTCAGCCCTTTCCTTTCCCAAACAGTGAGTTTTTAAAAGGTATTTTTGTGGCCACGGTAATTTTCAGTTCTGGTTGGTTGATTTCTACTTGCCAGTTGAAAAGCCTTGATTTTTTTTTTTATTTTTCTTTTTTTGTGCGTGAATTTTAAAGTTTACCCTCACTTGGGCAGCCACGGGGGTAGGTCCCCATAGTGGAAAGAAGGCCGATCCCAGAGGCTGCAAGGCTGAGGGCACAGTGTCATGCAGCCATCCATGTCAGTCCAGACCTGGCCAGCCGCCGCACGACCCAGGGCTGTGCTGCTGGTGGGCCAACGAGTCCCCCTGCTCATGGGACCCGATATGGAAGCCCCTCTGGTAAGGCGACCCCTCCTCACATCGCCCATAGCACTTCTTCCACCTGGTGTAACGCTGCGCTGCCCTGGCTGCTGGGTTTCCCCCCAAAGCCTGGACGTAGCTTCCACCCACGGGGACCCCCTGAGCTTTCCCCCCTCCCTCCCGAGCCCGCTGGAGCCAGCAGCCATGTGCTGGAGCCAAGAAGGCAGCTGTGCCGGGGCAGACGCTCGGCCAGCCCAGCAGAGGGGAGAGCCACGGCAGGCGGAGGGGTGGGCAGCGCTGGATCGCTACTTCTAGCCCACAGGACCCTGGGGCTGTGCAACAACTCCCACTAGCAATAAATATCCAAAGCCTCCACACTGTCGCAACAGGGTTGAGACTTGCACTCTGGAATAACTACCTCGTAACCAGTCATTTTTTTCTGATGATTATTACAGCTTTTACGTGAGTGCTATTTGTTTATTTTAGGGATTAGCATATTTTGCGTAGCTAGGGTCAAGTATTCCTGTTGTAGGTTTATCGGCCATCACTTGCTGCCAGATGAAAAATGCTGTAAACAAGATTTGCATAAACTCGCCCATGTAAGTAAATCTACACACAAAAGTGTCGCTCCGTGAAAGCTATCTCTTGCTCAGTAGGTAAAGTGTGTGTGTGCACCCATCTGACATTCCAGCCATAAACAGCCCTGGTCGCTGAACAGGGGATTGTGAAAAAACATAAAGCAGCCTGTGGGAATGCATGTAGTATTTTTCAAATCTGTAGAAGAAAGAAGGCAAAGGAAACTGGGAATGCCTGTAGGCAAATATTCTTAAATAAAATAGAGTGAGAGAGACAGAGTAGCTACTAGAACAATACTGGGTTTTGTATTCTACAGTATTTCTAATACCAAGCATTCAAATTATGAGTTATACATCCTAAAACCAGGAGACTGGCTCCAGAAACTTTAAACAAAAATATTCGAGTCATTATTATTTGTCCAACTTCTGAAAATTTTGTGGTTAAATTTGTCAAACTTTATTCTGAAAACATGAAGTCTACCAACATAGCCATGAACCTTAACAATTATTCTTGGGATGCAAACAGAAATGCTAACTATTCTGACACTCACAATAAGTTGTGGTCATACAGATCTATTACACATGAAGTACCTTTCAAAAGGGTATAGGTGCCTTCTAACGGTATGTCAGGTGAAAAGATAATAGAATTACATAAACAGAATTTCCTGAAGGCAGCATGGTTGGTACAGCATTAAAAAAGCCACTGAGGTGCGGGGTGAAATGAAGAATGTGGGTAAACTAAAACAAATTCAAAATGCCATTACATATTGAATTTGGTAATTACACCAGCTGAAAAATTATGAAGCACAGATAATAACAGCAGCAGTGGCCCCACTAATTGTGAATGGCTACATCCTAGTCTCTCGCCAGAGAAAGCAACCGAACTTGGTGGCAGGTCAGAAGAATGGCCATTACATATGGTACACTCAGAAATCCTGCTAAAGACAAAAGTGAATGTAGGACTGTAAAATGGAATTGCCAAATAAACATTAACAAACCTATAAATAAAATGTCAAGCATTAGCAGACCATGGACCACAAGGTTTTTCCGTTTTTCTATTTTCCAGCAGGGCTGACTGTTCATCAGCAGCAGGCCTCAGGTTCTCCACAGTAACTCCATGCAAAGCTTAAGTGACCTTCATTGCCATTTGCAAGGCAGTTGCTTGAAAAGAAAAAAGGAGGGTGGAGGGCAGAAATCTAATCATGATGGTGCTCATCTGGATAAACTTCTGGGAGCTGTAGACAGTGAGCAGCTTTACCTGCCAGCCCTGGACCACACTAAATAATACCACTGGGTCTCAGCAGAACATCAGCTAAGCCCATCCAAGTCCATAAGTCTGCAAACTAACTCAAAGAAAGAGAGGGACTAAAATCTTAAGGAATCACAACTAGGAGAATTTTCTTCCATAAGACAGCGCATTTATTAAAAAAAGAAAAAAGTACGTATTCCACCGGTAGTTTGAAAAAAGGCATCAGTAGGACAATATAATGGTACTTTCTCTCTTTCTTTGCTCTGAGACCTGAGTAATTACCTTTGCTTCCTTGCTACACTCAAATAAAGGGCATGATCAATTAGGAGACTGTCTCAATTACAAAGAATGAGTGAAACGTGATTTCGATACTACATTGGTCCTTTTGTCCTCTGTTAATTTTTGGAGGGGTTACAATTTCTTCAACCTTGGGAAAAAAAGCTACACAAATGGCTGACTATTCCAGGGTAAATATGAAAGTAATAATACATAGAGAGCGTAACTCACCTCCCTACAATAAGACTCCCATAAATACCTCTATCAAAATATGGGAAGTTGTAAACTGCAGAACACGTTCTACCTTCCTGTATGAGTATTGAGTGACTGCTTTTCTGTCTAGTATTAAACTGTTTATTTTCAGGCCATTGGACAAATTGAAAAGCTATCTGTTACAGAAAGTCTCTAAAATTAGTAAATTTATTACATTGACTCAAGAGATGAGGCAAGCAGCAGCATCCTAAATCATCTGATTTAGGATGCTCCAAAAATACAGCAACTAACATCTGCCGATAATTCAGACAAATCCTGGTAGAGGTTGGAGAGAGATGTAAGAGACTTGGTACTGCCTGTCACTAGCAGATGTCCCACTAATACATCCTGTTCACTTTTCTCTGTCTCTACCTTCTTTTTTTAAAAGAAAATAAGTTTTCTTTACAAAATCTTGACTAACCCAAAATTTACTCTTGGATCTACACCAAATGTTCTGGTATCCATATCATGTGTGGGCACAATTAGCATTTCTTTAAATAACTGAGAGAATATTATTATAAATCATGAAGAATAAGAAAACATTCTTTGGTTACAAACAAAACAAGACCTGTTGTATATCAAGTCACCAAAACAAATGGGGTCTACAGTGTTATTCACAGATCCTCAAGAAGGTACCTTCAACATCAAGCGGTATTTATTGCTATTAAATTCAGGTGAATGACTAAATTAAGTCCAGGTTTAAGTGTTTTGCTGGGCAGTAAAGAGCTACCAAAGCAGGATCCTTCAGAATAACAAATTAACATAAAATTCGTTGCTAAGTTATAATTTTTTTGCTAATCAAACAACTTACAGATGTAGCAGACATAAGTGTTTAGACCCATCCATAAGGAGTGTGCTAATGCTCAGCACACTTTAAAAGAGTAGCCCATGCATACTCAATATACCTGTTAAATCATTAAAGTATGTATATATTATAGAAAAAAATACCGAAGATGGAGATGGGATGCTCCTTATGATCATGCAGTCCAGGATACTCATATAGGAGTACATTCAGTCAGACAAAAAAAAAAATAATTTAAATTCCATTAAAAACAATATACATTGTAGAACAAAGTTATTGTCACTTCTGCCCTGTGAAATGCAAGGCAACTCTCTTATTTTCTTCCGGTGAAGCATGCTACTGTGTAAAAAAGGAATGCATGTCTGTATACAGGCCACAGTTCACTACAATATTTAAGTACATACCTAGATCATAATATTACATTAAAGAATCTCCTAATTAGACGTTCATGCAACCAACCAAACACACAAATTAATATATATTATAAATGTACATACACACACAAACGTACATACTCTATTAGTCAGTGTTTTCCCGTTGGTGCTACTTGCACACCTAATTATGGCATTAGTCATCTTAACATTTTCATTGCTCTTCTAATGCATAGTGGGCTGCAGTCTTCTAAGTCATACAGCTCCTATAGGAAAAATGTGGTTTATGGGACCACTGCCTCCGGTGTACAGTTTAATAATGTTAAAAAGATGCCAACATAAAATTAATGACTACATTTTTCATGAAGGGAGCACTGCAATTCCACTTAATGGGGATTTAAGCAGTTATTTCTCTATTATTACTATATTGCTGAAACTAATGTTCAGTAGCCCGCTGTATGATCCAACAGAGAATCCAAATTACTATTGGCGCTAATGATAAACATCCTTAGAGAGTAAATATCTCCTGAATGCTGTGCCAGTTCTAATCTGACTGATTGTATTTCAGCCAGTGTAATGAAATCTCTTCTGGTGGTGTTTGAAAGAAAAGGATTAAATAAGACTTCAGTTACTTTTCTGTGTCAAAGGGCATATTTTCAGGCTCTGAAATTTCAACTTGTTACCAAGTGGAAGCTTTCTTACTGGTGCTGGGCTTCAACATCAACATACCTGCCACCAAAAATGCAGCGTGTCTACCCTGCTGCAAGTGCACGAGCAGTTGAGAGCAGCTGCCGTGGCTGGCTTCACCGCGGTACTCCCTCCTGCTAACAGGCAGAACAACCTGCTCTCAGCACAATCCACAAAAGCCAGAAAGACCCAAGCAAGAAAACAGTGTTTTCACTTCTTCTGAAATACACATGGCAAACGTTCCACATTCCTTCAATGTTTCACCTGGTAAATTTGAAGGTATTTTAGATATCCACGTTGCCTATGTTCTATCATACATAATCCAACAGGGAGTATTTGTTACGCAAAGGGAGGACTTTTTTCTCTTTTCTTTGTCCTCCTGTTCCCTTCCATACAGTGTAAGAAGAGCTGGCCCGGCAGCCTGAGGAAGCAAGTCTTGCATCTCCCACGAGGAGACACAACTTGGACAGATGTGCACAAGCTTCCCCACACAGTCAAACCAGTGTGCTGCCGTGGGCTCTGGTGGGATACACCCCTTTTTACCTCCTCATCCTTTACCGTGAAAGCAAGTTCCAACCTCCTTCGCCACTTCAGTTCCAGTTACTTCGTGCATCCCTACCTGTGTCTCATTTTTACTCCTCATTCCTGTAAATCTAAAATCTACACCTTTTTCCCCCCACTGCTCATATACCATTTGCTCCATTTAGCCCTTTTTCTTTCCAAACAAGACTTCTGTGACCTTATGGCCTTTCTAATTCCCACATCTCACCTATATTATTCATAAAAATATATTTTCTCTATAGATATCTTACTTGCCTTTTGCTTTGCTCACATTACCTCCTCTTTCTTCACCACTCACACTCCTTATCTTAAAATACTCTCCCTAATATATTAAATATATCTTCTGAACACTCCTTTTTGCACCAAGGTTTTTTTGCTCCCTGCCAGCCAGAGAGCAATGCTGTCTTCTGCCTTTGTTCCGCACGTTTCCTCCATTGCGGTCAGTGTCTCTGGTCCTGCACAAATTGCTTTAAGCCACTACCTGTTTTATCCTAGAACTGCCCAACCTCCACCTCTCCTAATGACCGCAAAGCCCAGATGACCGGCAGATCCATCATCCTGCTCTAGCTTCTCACTTGCACACATGCCCTTCAGAAAGAAAAAGTTTCCTTTCATTCACCGGGATAACACTTCACTATCCGTATCTCCTCCTCCACCGCCTTGGCTCCCATGGTACCTGCTTTGGTTGGGCCATGGTCCACACCAAACTGGGTTTGGGTTCGGTTTAGTGTTCTGGTTGAGGACACGGGTAAGAAATGATGCAACCACCATCGGTGAGGGGCAGACACCTGCAGCCAGGGTTGCGCAGGAGCAGGCACTCCTCCTCAGGGAAAAGGGAAAGCCAGGCAAGGGGAGTTTCTCAAATTGGCTGCATCCCCAGAAAAATCAGAACAGGGAACTGCCACCCAAGTCACCAGCTCAGTTTTCCATCTCATTTCTGATACTTTGTAATGCTGGTGGTTTGCCCATGAGGCCAGCATTGGGAAGCAGAGCTCATTAAAACAGCTGGTTTCAAATAACTATAGCTGCCAAAGCTCACCAAAAATCTGAAGCTGAATTAATTTTGATTTAAGAATAACCGCTTCCTCTTCTAAATCGAACACAGCAATTCAGTGCAGCAGGCCACAACCACGGCACAGCGCAAACCGAGGCTGGGATGCCACTTCTTCACTGACGGTATTTTAGATAATGGCATTTAAGCCTAAATTTATACTTGTTAAATGTAAGTATTCACAAATTAAATGGAGAAGGACGTGGAAAACTAACTTAATACTTAACCTGCTTCCGATAAGCTAAAATATTGGCTCAGGGCAGTAAATGGATGACAATCCATCAGCCATGACATAAAGGCAAAAAAATGGACAGAGACACTATGGGAAACGGTTTCTTGGCTTGCACACACATTTACAAAGGCCTAGAAGAAGCAAAAAATGCAGGAAAAAGCTATTCCTACACCATGAATTTGCAAAGACTTACCACCCAGTTTACCACATACAAAGCCTGTGACTCCCCACTTACATTTGTAAACAGCCCAAATGTTTTTCATTACATGAAAAATATTTCCTCAAATTTGCATTCTGTGTACGATGACTTAAAGTTGCTTTTGAACAGAGTGACACCTCCCATTCTTGTTGTTAAATGTTTGCTTTTATATGACTGGATTTAATGCATCATATTTCCCCACATCGATATTTACAATTTTCCCATCACTGACTTAATCACAATAATTTACTTCAACAGTTCAGACCAACCTAACATTGTCCGGGATCCAGTCTTGCAGGAATGCAGAAAGCCTTTACCCACACTGCTCATTCTTTTTCAAGTGGTCAGAGCCATACCCCTTAACAGTTACCCATTCATAGAAGGGTTTATATACTGGTGTCATTAATAACAAAAGAGAAAGTTTTTATTGAATAAAACGTGCTGATTTTTTATCAAAGTGCCAGAATCAATGCCAGTGCCCTTAAATTGGCACAAGAGACACGCACCATCACTGTGTTTTGGGAAAGATGGCTTAAGAAGCAAAACCATCTTTTCCCTCCAATTTAAATTGGACTCTTTCCACTGACTTGACTGTACTGGGCTTTAGAGGAGGGCCTGGAGCTCCCCAGAGGCTGGAGAAGAGTGAAGAAAGAAGGTGTCTGTCATGCCTGAAAGGTACAGTTAGAAACCTGAGGAAGACAACAGGTAGCGACGTCGTACCGAGTTCTACAGCCCTGTTCAAGAGATGGGTCATAGTCTTGCTTCATATTTTTCACTTTTAAAAATTAACACTTTTTATATTGGAATTTAAGAGAATCCCCGAGGCACTGGAGAAATTAGCCATGGTTCATTTTTTATTAAGTTATAAAAAGAAAATAAAAAGATCTTTCTGGCCAATTCAGGATGCTTCAGCCAGGCTGTAAAGCAAAGGGTCCCCTGAGCTATTCCTTTGTCTAATGGATCATTTGCTTTGTGTAGGATTTTTCTTCACAGCGTGGAGTATGCAGCCCAGAATGGCCTTTAATTCTTCTTGACTTAACCATAAGTCAGCCCTTGCACCGTGACAGAGCCGTGGGAAGTATAAATCATTGCAGAAAACAAGTGATAATTATCTGGCAGCTTAGCTGCTGGTTTAGATGTCAAGTTATAACCTGCTCCCCAAACGTCCCTCTGCCACTCGCCATAACCACGTGTTCCTACAATAAAATCAAAGACTTTTAAGTCCCGTCAGGGCACTTGGAAAGCTGGCAAGCCATGCAAGACTACCTGCAAGCTTTACAGGGTCCATGGGACAAACAGCAACAGTAAAAGGACAGTTACAGTATCTATAAGGAATAAGGAGGAGAATTTCCTCTGTAAAGCAGACATTCACAACACTAGCCTGGTTTGAGCTCTGACCTAAGGGTTGGGCTTTTGGGAATGGTTTAGGACCACAACACTGCTCTCCCTCTGAGGGAGAGGGTGAGAGAAAGAACAAACCCCGCAGTGACCGATGCTACCACACTACTCACCATGCTACTTAGGTGCTGAGGGTGTAAGGACTTTGGTAAAGTGGAATAAAAAAGTCAAGTTCACTGGACATCTCGCAGATTTGTGCCCAGAGATGCAGGAAACAGCTTAGCTATGGACCTTGACTCAAGTAAACTGACAAAGGCAGAAATGAACAGAAAACAGAGACAAGAGCTCTTCTTTCCTGCTGAGGCAGAGCAGGCGCCCAGTCATGTCACTCTACCCGTGGCAAGACTCTGTCTTCAGTGGGACATAACAAGAAGATCCTCAAGGAAGTCTACTGACAGCATGAAGAAAAAGACTGGAGCAGCTCTGAATTTTTTTAAAAATAAAAATAATATTCTTTCCCAACTCCCAACTTTTAGTCAATAGTTCCACATAGGTTCAGGATATTGGAGACGATTAAAAATATTTCCTACATCTTCAACCACTCCTTGTAGACACTGCTCATCCAGTCCTCAGAGCAGTGCAAAAGGAAGCCAGCACAGCCATGTCACCTCACAGACTGAAAAATACTTTCTGCCAAATCAGTCATCAGCAGCCCCCGTGAGATGACTTTTTCTCCATCTTACACCAGTTTCTGCTCCTGCTCCTAAAAGTCAGACGGCAACTGCAAATTTTCTTTGCCAGGCATCCAGCCTCCACCAGCAATGACTGTCTGACCAGAAAGGGTACCGCTATTAATCAGAACAAAAGTATATCAGGCCGGCTGACAGCAAGGCAGGAAAAAAGAGCAATGTCCCAACCACGAAATAACACAGCAACAAATTTTATGCATGGTTTCATTTGTTAAAGTCCTTTTGCCCGCTGACATTTAGACCTTTTTCTCCAGCTTAATTTCTTACAACATGAGAACACGTCTTCAAATTTCAGGGTCAAGTGCAATGTGGTCTAGATATATTCTTTGGGCCGGGTTCAACTTGTAAGATTTCTCTACTGTGGACGCAATTACACTAGTGCAGGTTATCCCCTTTTTTGTGTGCAAACGGATAAAAACCACTCTGGTAGTGGTGTAGCTGAACTCACATAAGGCAACAACAACAACAAAAAAAAAATCTATCACATCCATACTATATATTATTGTCATAAACTTGATTTTGTAATCGCGATGCAAAGGAATAAATTGAAACCTTTTTTTTTAAACCAGAACCACCTAGGTGGTTAGACAAAACCTCTCAAAGCAATTAACTATATGGGAAATAACTGGATTAATAGCTTGAAAAAACCACTTCCAAACAAAATAATTTTCTACAGTAACTTCTCTCCCTTAGTTATTAGAAAGATGGGAAAGGGAGGAGCTGGGCTTACACTGTTTCTGGACGCGGCTCATCTCCCATACCTCAGAGCTGAGGAAAAATGAGCTGCAGAGAAGCAACCTGGAGGAAAATCAATCCTTTGGCTTCCTGTTTCTGAAGGCCAAATAAAGCCAAATCTCCTCTCAGGGGCCAAGGGGCCTCTGACATATTTCCGCTCCAGGCCATCTGGCTCGCTCCCCAGGCACAGCCACCTCCTCCTCTGCACCCGCATCCCCCAGGCCACGGCTCCCAGCACCTCTCCTCTGCCGCTCCACAGGATGGCCCACACTGGCTGCACAGCTACAGCTTTGCAGTGGGAACCACAAGCTTTGACCTTACATTTGTAAAGCATATAAAAAGCTTGACAGTATATTCAAGCAAGAGGAAAACCTTTGAAGTCTGTTAAGCTCTGGGCAAGGTGCTTCAAGGGTAACCTGGTGTACCCCTGTAAATAGATGCGCCGCTCCCCGAGTGCCTCCTGCCTAGAGAGGAGTTATCATGAGATGACATTTAAGACCGAGCAGCTCAAACACAGCTGAATAACAGCTTAGGTATTTGACTACAAAATAGGGGAACAGCTACAAAAAAGGAAAACCGGCAAAAGTCATAATGGAGATCAACCTGAAACTCAGACGCAATGCGGTGGCTGTGCAGATTTCCTTCTCAGGGCTTGTCTCTCTAGGGAACTAACCCAGCACGTACTCCATCTTTCCAAATGTAAACTCGGAGAGACGATCCCTTCCTGTGGACTCCGTGTATCAGTTACACCCTACTTTTTGGTGTGAGTGCTCAATCTGAGGAACCTTCCAAACATACCTGGGTCTCTGACTTGCTCCTATTCAACTCGTTAATACAAGTGTACACTGTCACCCTCTGTCAGACAAAATGCCAGGGAAACACTGTCTGACTTGACCAAACCAAAACCACTCGGAAACTCTTTTGGGTGCAAATGAATCCCTTTCAACTTGCTTTCCTGCCTATGAGCCTTGGTTTCACCCAACATCTGTCTTTCCCATGCAATGCACGTACATCACTTAAGGCTCATCTGGAAGCTGTAACCAGCTCTACTCAACGCCATTCGTGCACCAATGCGTTATAGTTAATGCCATCAACGTACCTTACAAAAAACACGCCTTAGGAACCACTTAGGCACATCTTACAGACATACACACTTCTTACCGGCTGTGCTGGCTTCAGGTGGTCCCCAGCATTGCAGAAATGCAAACCGTGACACAAACATGGATCTAAGACAGGGTGCAGGGACCGAGCAAATCCCTCCCTCCATGCACAGACAAGGTTAGGGAAGTCAGCACTAGTTTGAATGATTCTTCTAGAATACTAAAAAGATAAATATTCCAAAGCAGTTTTATTCTTGTTTCTTTCTAAAAGTCCCTTTCTTATGTCTTTTTATAAAACCAAAGGAAATGCTGATGCGATGCTAGAGCACTTACTGGGTACCAAACATGATTTACAATCCCAGGGAAGCTTCTCTGAAGTTTTCCTTTTTTGCAAATAGTATCTTTTGGGGATTTTCTTTGTGTGTGTCCTCACACTGAAGTCTTTTTACTGTGGAGTATGCCTGTTCACTCTTTGGGGATTATTTTTTTTTTTAATCTCAAATTAACTGACTGCCAGTTAATTGAAGCTATTCAGCATCTTTGAAAAAGCAAGTCAGAACCGTACCCAAACATTTGTAGTGGGCTACAAATATTTGTAGTCTGGCTTAATCTGATCCCTAAAGTAAACTAGAAACGTTTGTAGTATACATTTTAAGATTGTTCTAATTCATGGTTGACAGAGGGGTTTTCACTTTCTGGAGAAGCTCAGCATCAAGTTGAGTTGCCCTTTGGCTTTTTATACTGCGTTTTTTGTAAAAACACCAGTAATAACTTCTGAAGTTCCAGCTCTTGGGCCTATGCCTACACAGCTTCCTTTAAATAACTTTGTCATTGAAAGAGTGCTGGAATTTAACTATAATAGATCCCATACCTACCCCAAAGATAATTTTGAGGATCTTCAATACCACAATAAAAAAATAATTTTCGGCACCTGAATAGTGCAAGATACAGGGAGTATTTTCAGAAGTACCAATGAAACAGAATACATCATGTATATAAACAACCACCGAAGTATTCTGTAATTTGTATTATTTGATTACATGCAACTTGTAGGAACTAATTATGAACCCCCATCCCAATACTCTCTACAATTGAATAACATCAAAGCAGGAACATATGCAATCTCCTCTTTCACTAGAATTTCATTAGCACTTATTCAGACTAGACGTATGCTTATTTACTTGACTGGAGAGAGGCATCGTATCTATTGCAGCAATTAACTTTTATCATGTTACAGACGGAATTGCAAGAAACCTTTTCTCTATCCTGATCTGAACAGACGCTCTTTTGTCAAGAAAGTAATTTAAAAGGGTTCATACCGATTCTTTGTTTTCTTTTTTTAACAATCAAAAGTGTACCTCTTCAACTATAGCTAATATATAAAGTACATTTTTCAAGTTGAGAAGCGTAACTGCCTTCTTGAACACAGTCACTGGACAGAAGACTGTCCGGTTAAATTTAACTCTGGTTTCTTTTAGTGGATGAGATCCATCTTATCTTTATATCATTTAAATGCAGTAATTTAAAACTTCAGTAGTTAGTTTAAGATTGATGTTTAAGTGCTTTCTCTCTATACAGAAACACATGTGTATGCCTACCCACACCAAGTAGTTGATGAGATGTATCACAAACCAAGTAGAAAAAGATTTTCAGAGAACAGGTATTTACTCAGCTTTGCATATAATGGTTTCCCTGAATCTCAAGACTCTGATGTGTGATTTGATTAAATGAGGATTAGTTGCAATGACTGGCAAAGTAGAAATAACCAAATCTCTAGCTTTACACTAAAGCTCATCAAAATACAGCTATATTTAATTCAGCGTTTGGGTTGACCTAGTGTTGCTTTAGCTGATGGAGTGATAGAAACACGTACTGCTTGGAATGACTAGACCAACCTGCTTAATGGGTATAATCAAAGCATTTATACTTCCAGATTTTTATTTTTTAAAAAAATTTCCTACAAATTCTAGCCTTATGCTATTACAGATACGCTTTTATCTGGAATGATCAGACGATATGTTTGAAAGGTAAAAAACTATTGGTAAAACACCCATTTCGAGACAAATTACTCTTCCCAACAAGAGATTGTACATTTCCCCCCATATTCCATTTACTATAGTCATCTGACAAGCAAATCATGCAGCTCTTGAGGGCTGTTTAAGATTTACATTCGTATGTAGCTTATAAATGCAAAGCCCATTTTAGCCAACAATATCTTAAGAGAAATGACTTTTCAGAGTCTGGAATATTTTCTTGCTAGTCCGTCAGACTGACACAACTCACATCCCAGCTTCTCACTTTCTGACAATCCAGGTTTTCTTTAGATACAAATTTTAGCAAAGCCTTGGAGTTCCATAAAAAACAATAGACACGTGAAATTGTTTTCTCTTGTGTTCCTGCAAATCTGTTTTTTTGTTTAAAGCTTTCTTTGCCCCAGACAGTAGCAAAGCCCTGTAAGTGAATCTAGGTGTATCTTGGTATATAACATGAGAGCAGAGTCTGCAATCATCTCAAAAACTGCTTATAAAAACTTTTGTATCACAATTCTGCCATTATACGGGACCATAAGAAGTGAAAAGGTAAAGCTGTTCCCACCTGCAGGGCAAACTTACTTAGTACCTTCTGTTACAGCCCACGGAAGTTCCTATTGTAACTAAACAACATTAACAATCCCTCTCTACTAATACCTCCTTAACCAAGTGGTATAATTCCGATGTAAGTTTTCTGGTCCTGGAATTTTATCATCGTTCACATTTAGCACAGCTTCACAGAATTTGCCTTCCATAATTCATCATAAAGGTTTTGTCACTATTTGCAAGTCTCCCACATTGAGATACGTTTGGGTAACTTCTGGTGGGATAACTGAAATACACGGTTTTCATTCATCGTGACCATGAAAACCTGGCAAATGAGTCTGTCTGACAGACATACCTGCATTGGTAAGTACATACTATTACATTCAAATTAACAGAATCTCTGAATAAAATTGATGCATAGGTTAAAAAAAGGCATGCCTGTAACATGCTATTATTCTGCTAATTTCAGGAACTCAGGTAAAAATTGTCCATTAATACAATAAACAACAAAGCCAAGCTTCCGTTTGTAATGGTTAGTTTTTCTAATAATTACAAGCAACTGCCATGTGAATACTTTAAATTTCCTAAATAAATATTCTTTAAAAAGATAATACAGGAACTCAAATGAGGAGGAGAATCCTATGGTCTGTTTGCTTTTGTAAAAAACATCTGTTTGCGGATGTTCAGGTTGTCAGTATAACTTTTCTTATGATCAGGAATGAAATAAGTCAGTAGTTAAAAATTAATTCTTGACTTTTTACAGCAAAATGCGTGACCCATATGACCAATGCACCGGCCCATCATCATCAGTTCTGTGATTCTGCTCCTCTTGCCTTCCACCTATATCCAACCCCACAGCATTGCAACCCTTGGAAACAAGCAGTAAGCACCTGGTCAGACATCCTCTGGTGCAGTACTCGACTGCCACGCTCTAGGGTTTTTGGTGCACAGACATGTGCATCACTATCCCATCGTGGCTGTCCTTGTAGATCCAAAAGCAGGGATGTAGAGAGGGTTATTAATGGGGTAGCACAGGCAGACCCACGTACCGACTCTTCGCTCCTCATCCACACACACACATACCCTGGAGTTCAGCACAGAAAGGGTTATTTTGACAAACTGCAAGGCTCTGGTGATCAATGTGGAAGCTTCGCTAATATTAGTATGGGATAGTCTGAAAACAACCATAAAGCCAAGCTTTTTATGACGTCTGGACTATTTTCTTCCATGGAAAATTTCCATGGTGGTATTGACAGTTATGTTTTCTTGCCTTTGCTTTCTTCTTATTTCTTAGGTAAGAAGATGGTGAGTTACAGCCCCAACAGCTGAAGAATGCTGGTGGAATGTGCTTTTAACACGCTGAAAGATAGATGGAGAAATGGGATGCCAAGGCTGATGATAAATATCCACCTCTTATGACAAAATACCCGCTTGCTGTATTGTGTTATGACCTTTATGAGACCCACAGAGAGAACCTCAGAGATAGATGGTAGGAAAAAACAGACAGACTAAGGTGTTTAACACCTGCTGCACAGGCTTTTTTTTTAATCCTACAACACATCTTGGAAGATTTAGGTTATGCAGTCTGGGGCCATGGCTTTGATGAAGACTGTGCTGTGATAGTCTCCGGTGTTTTCAAGATAACACCCGCATATTCTTTGACAGGCTGACAAGATCCAGGAACTTATAATCAAGTTCTTCCCTGTTGGGACCATAGATGATAACGACAGCAGTGGCAGGACCTTCTACCAACATGCAGTCACACCTACCATAGGAGCTGTGGAGCCTGAAAGCCCGCATGGGGGTCCTGTGACTGCTCCTTACGCTCTTAATGCTAATGAAGCTTTTTAGCTCTGCAGAAGGGAAAGTCGGCAGAACGTACGACAGAGAAGCTTGCTTCAAGCTACTCCAGTGTCTGGAAAGGCCACAGCAATCTCAGCCACAAGCTGTAAAGAAAATATAGACGTGTCATTTTTCTTAAGTGAGAACATCTGGAGATGTCCAATATAATTATCTTTTTCCTGGCGATGAAGCACAAGGTTAAGCGGCACAGCTTAACAGCTGATGTGAGTAATTTGTGCAGCCTGTAAGAATTGAGCATCCAAATGCAATAAACAATGGGATGGGGAAGAGCTTCTTAAATGTCTCCGTGAAACAAATAAGATAAAAAAGGCACATTTAAGAAGCGATTCTTTCTAACCATGCCAAGTTAAGCAACGATAGGAACCAGGCTGAAGGAAAAATACAGAACTAATTTGTTTCTGATAATTGAAAAACATTAATTGCCTCTGATTTCTGCATAAGTAAAACCTGACATTTTCCCTGACGCAGAGAGAACCTCTACAAGGCAGAAATGCACAAATCCTAGGTTGACCCTACCCAATCTCAGTGTAACTAGACAGCCATGAACACCGTTCTCATAAACCAGCCACAACTCCTGGTCCCTCCCAGGGTAGCAGAGGGATGCTGGTGGTGTTAAGGCTTGACAAATCTGGTGCCCGCTAGATGGGAGGCTGCTGAAAATCCGTGTCCCCATGCCCAAGCAGAAACCAGGCTCAACATGTGTTCCCAATAGAGCACAGGCGCACATATTCATACACCGTACAGACATATATGTGTGCAGTCAAGCACATCAGCTCGAATCAGAAATATGATACTGACTCAAAGACAAACCGCATTTACAGCCTGGACAGACACAAGCGCTAACCAGCCACTTGTTTACGTGTGACCAGCCCCTTTTATATCATTTTCCTCTAGTTTTCCATGCCTCTTCCTCCCCCAGTCCCCACCTTTCCCCACCCTTGGTACTCTCCCCTTGGGCACATCCCCAAGTGTTCTTCCCCCAGAACGAGCCCGTATCCCCTGGCAGTGACCCCCATCCCGCAGGGGATCTCAGGACAGGATCTCCCACAGGCTCTTGGTGGTGGGTGTCACCCCAGACGGTACACAAGTAAAATCCACACAGAATAAGTCACCCAAGCAGAGAACAAAGAGCAAGTGGGAAGGACGGATGAGCCACGCAGCTGGGAAGACACGGAGGAGCCGGCAGATGCACAACAGCTTGGTCAGGAACGGGATGCGTGACCGATGCTGTGGATGAGCAACTCCTGTTTCCCAAAATAGGCCCTACAAATCCATGTTCGTGGGCACAGAAAGAGGGAACACAACACAAAATAACTTGAGCAAACCTGTAACAAATTTTGAGCGCACATGTGCAGTTTGGTTCAAAAGAACTAAACCCATTTAAAAAAAAGCAGTTCATGAAAACAAAAACACAGCTCCAACCAAAACATACCAACAGGTTACACAATCCATTCCCCTAAAAAAAGAAGCAGAAGGGCTGTCAGCATGTCTAAGCTATCAGCAGCTTTCCTTCATTAAATCTAATTGCTATGCATTAGCGATTCCAGTTGACACATAGGTGATGGAGCCTCCAGCCAGTCTGGAGCAGAGGCAGATTCCAGGCAACTACTTACACTCCTCTTTGAAACAGAAAAACTGGTCCCATAACATCAGCCTTCCCCCCTTACATGCTGGGCCAACTCCATACTGGTGTCAAACAGGTATAAATTCTATGCGTACTGTGAATTTTAAGAGGCAAGCATCCTTCACCGATGCTTGGCCAATGCAGCAATCGGAACTGTTTTAATAGCTGCTGGTTGACAGTTCATAAATTGATTGGGTAGTAGATAAGTAGATAAGAGAGCACTTCTTTCTGATTTTCCAAGCATGGGGCCGGCTTGTTGACTATGCACACTGCACGTACAGACAATAAATTAACCTTTGAAACAGTAATAATGATCTTATGTTAAAAATATTTATCAAGAATCAACCAGCACTAGTGAACATACAATGAAGAACTGCTCGTCTTAAAATTTTCATTCTGCTCCTTTGTGCATCTGGAGAGTATTAGTTCAGGAAGTTATTCCAGCACATGCTTAAATCCCTCTGAAGTGAAAAGAATATAAGTGCAAACTTAAAGTTAAGTGAATACTTATGCAGCCTTCCTAGACATTGGGGGCATAATCTTTAACTATATGATCCTATAGTCCTCCAATGTTATGACATTTTTTGCAGGCTGGTAAGCACTTTTATGTGACCTGTAGTCTTTGGCTGGAGTCAAGCATAATTCATGAAAGCAATCTCATCCCACAGTAAATTTCACTCCCAGGTCCTGCTACGAATTAATGAAAATTAAAGCATTACTGCAGGTTGGTTGCACACATAGCCCACTTTGGCTCGCACCTCCTGAATTATTGCAGTTTTACAGACAGGACGCTAAGACGCATCAGTCAGCCCCTCTGAACTAGGAACTGCTGTCAGAAGACCTGCAGGTGCCCGACTCCTGAAAGAAATGATGACTGGATCCACACACTGCAACAGCTTGTGCAGTACCAGCACTCCTTCCAGGGGATCGTCAACGTCTACAACCATTTTTCTTCAATCTACCCTTTTTCACACTAATTTTTGATCACTGCTATCTCACCAACTGCACATACCACTTCTGGCCTCTGTTTTAGAAAGCTGATCTCCATTCTCTTTCACCTCAACCTCTGAAGTTACATCTGAGAAACAATGATCTTGCTCAGATGCACGGTATCCTGCAAGACTTGCATATGCATGTATATATATATGCATATACATAAATATAAGCCAAAAGAAAATCATACAAGAACCAGAAGATACCACTCAAATGGATCAATGCTATTCTTGTATCTGCCTTTTGCACAGCGAGCTGATTAATTTCTATTTGTGGAATCAAAGCAAACTGCCTGCTCAACAAAGAAACTCAGTATATTAAAAAATGAGGGAAGAGCACAAGCAGTCCTTGAACCTGGCCTGCTGCTGTGGCCAGCTGAAAAAGATGGAGGGGTGTTTCTACGTCCACCCAGTGAACGTCAAGATACATCCCAGTGTTCTGCAGATTGGAGCTAGCAGAAGTGACTCCAGAATTTCCAAGCATGGTAGGGCTTTCAGGCCAGCAGGAACAAGGACGCTTTCCCAGGCTGACACACTGACCATTGGTGGGTTCACAAGAACAAATAGTTTTCTTGAGGATCTGACCTAATCTTTGCTCCTTTGTCTGAAGCTATACAAAAAGCAAACAAAGAAAACAAAGAAAGATGGAAACAGCATGTGCCCTGCCACCATTCATCTTGCTCAGGGGCTACTATCAAGCTTAACTAATAAGCATCATCAGCTCTAAACATTAACTTCTGCATCATTCAGCAAAAGCTTCCAACTGCTTGTAAAATGGGGAGAGAGTACAGGTTACTGGTGAAGAATCCTTCCCCTCGGCACCCCCCGCTCACCTCCAGGCAGGTCTTGGACCAGTCCCAAGAGCAGGACTAGTTTGGGGCTGCTCTTTTCTTATGCTGCAGTCGTGCATGAATAGGGGCCAGATACAAAGGCGGCATTGTATCAGCTTTGTTGGGGAGGTTGTAGGTCCTCTTCCCTCCTCCTCCTCATCCTCCCGACGCAGGCAGCTCGCTGCAGCTGCACAGGAACGCTGTGTTACAGACAGAGTATTTTAAAAGTTCCCAAAATAATTCCTGTGAGGAGTGAGAAATTGTGTTTAAATCCCAACAGAGCAACAGACAGGCTGAAGCTGGATGGGGGACAAGTAGATCAGAGACAGAGCAGTCACGACAATACCATGCTATTGAAAATCAGAGGACGGAGACAAGGTAGAATATCTGCAGTCTGGGGGAGAACGAGGCATTTTTTTCTCTCTTACACAGAGCTTTAAAAAAAAAAAAAAAAAAAAGAGAGAGAGAAGAAAAAAGCAAAGAGTCTTGATAATCAGAGATCTCTCAGTTATACCTGCACCCAAAGCACACCGGACAAGTGCTAAACTTTTTGATGACATCCTCAAAGCCTGCAGATAAACAGGCTCCAGAAAAGAAAAGAACACGCTGTTAAATGGAAATGAAAGGCAATCAGCCCATCAAAGAGGCAGACCCAAGGCATTTCATATAAGCATCCCCCCAAAGGCATCCACTCAAGATTTAGAGATTAATTTTGAAAAACTTTGAAAAATATGGCTCACGCTTGAGCAGTAATCGTAGAGCTGCAGACCACGCTGTAAAGAGGTGCTGGGCATAGACCCCCGTTGCTGTTTTGGAAGGTTAGTCACAGATTCGGTACCGACAACAGTGACTTTCCTTGAATTGCACGTTCTGGAGTTCAGCCTCCCATTATATTTTCATTGCAGTGAAATTAAATTAAAACTGATCAAACGATAGCTGAGGATTAGAGTCTATTTTAAGAGGCTGTTCTTTCACTTTGAGCTAAAATGAAACACTGCCAAGGGCTGGCAGAAAAATAGCAAAGAAGGAACGTGATTAAGAAGGAAAGCATTATTACAAAGACAAATGCCACATTTTGCATGTCGGCTACTAAAGATACATACAAACCTTATAAAAATAATGCACTGAGCTACTGAAAAGGTATTTTCGGGCAGGTGTATGGGACTACAGGAAGGCACTAGGGCTGTTGAAGGGGGAAAACCCTTCTCCTCCAAGCACGGGAAATTAGAGAAAGGCTTTGTGTCATGCACTGCCGCCAATCCATCAGGCCAGAGAGAGAGAAACAACCTCAAATGGCAGCTCTCGCCGAGGTGTCAGGGGCAACATGTCTTCACGCTTCACTCCCACCTCTTAATTCTCGCTGGCGTGACCCATATGCCGAGGCTCTGTCTGCGCTGCGCTGGGCAGGCACCATCCCCAGCCCCCCCCGCACCGGGCAGGAGGTGAACAAAAGCCAGGGCTGGTCCAGAGAGCTCGAAACCTCTCTCTTTTGGCTAAAGCAGAAGCAGCTTGCTTTATTTCCCTGCTTTTTGAAGGGCTGCAAGGGTTAAAAATTGCGTTAAAAAGAACACAGGATTTCCCGCTAATGCTGTAAGAAAGTTCATTAACACCTTGAATGGCAACTCTCCTCATGGTATTTTCTTTGGGTGACAAATCCTAACAACATTTAAGTACAGTTTGACCTTGCTTTTTTCTGGTTGCTTGTGCATTTAAACCCAAAAATTAAGGTGCCGGTTGGGTCAGGTAATAGGCCTCGTTGAAAATCGTGAAAATAGGCTTTCAGGAGGCAATTTCTCCAAATGAACCTGGAGGGTTCCTGGCAGGGTGCGGAGCACCAGCGATCTGTCCCTGGGGAGGGGGGGGACGCACCGGGAGGCAGGCGGGCAGCGATGCCTCGGCACCCGACGGGGACGGATGGCAGCCAGCAGAGCTGGAAACCCCTGCACCGCAATCCAGCGCCGTTGTACCGGAGCCAACATCGCATCACTTATTAAGATAAAGAAAACCTATTTAGCTGACATTTGCTTTGTGTGCCATTAAGCCAGGCTCTGCCTTTGCCTGCACTCGCCCAGTTGGCACGTATGTTGATGCACAAAAGGGTACAGACAGGCACCCACCCTGTGGCAGCCTTTCCCGGGGTTTCAAAGGGAGCTGGGCCTGGCACCGCCACCCCACGTCCTACTTTATTCCAACTGTAAATGGCTTTTGCTGCGTGCCCAACTGGCACGTTGCGACAGGGGACCGGGCTGGGGGTGGTGGGGTGGTGTGGTGTTTGCTTTCCTAAGTGAATTAAGCAGTTCTGCAAGAAGCCAAATTTGCAATTCTGAGAACCAGGCTTGTGTTTAAGTGCTGCCCAGACAAGGGGAGCGGGAGGAAAGAAGCCTTTCCCACACCTTCTTCCAATGCCGTTCGATGCCAGCCGGAGGCACCATGTCGGCCAGGCCGAACACTGCTCCTGCCAACCCAGGTGGCAGCTCAGCACCAGCCGTGACGTTGCTTTCTGTCATTTATACAGCTGTCCTGGAGCAACTGGGCTGCTGTCACCCACTCAGTCGCCACCAGACGTTTAACAGCTGCCTAATAACAACCATCTTTGCTCATTACTGGTTTAAACCAGTAATTCAGAGGAGAAGGACAGATTGAATTACTACCTCTCTGAACTAGACTGCCTTCACCTAATATTGTTAAAGCCTTAACGTGAAATAATACAGGATGAATTGTGAACCTCTTTTATTGGTTTCTGGGTAGACAGCTTTAAATGCTAATCGTAGCTAATTAAATTACTTAACTTCATTTGCCTCTGCCAATGGGCCATGTGATAGGATGACTTTGGAAGACATTGCTCTTGGAGGCTGTGGCTCTTATATTTTACACCGGGGCAATGTTAATCACCAGAAAATGCAATTACCACATTATTGCTAAATCCATATGTATGAAATAAAATGAACTCCAGCAACAGGAAGACATGAAATATCCAACTTCTTGAATAATGACAGGAACTGCTATTTAATCTCCTCTGAACACCCTCAACTCTTGGTTGGTAAGGCTCACAGCACAAGAGAAGCGTGCTTATGACCAAATATTTATAATATTTATTAAAAGTCTAACACTTATCTCCACATCCCAGTCGAACATTTGCTGTTGCCATCTCAAAATTTCAAAAGGTCCATGCCAAGAACACACTGGCATAGAAACTCCTTTCTGCATGGCGACTTCTCACACTGCTTCATCAAACAAAGCATTTTTCACATCTCCCCTCTACATCTGGAGGAGCTGAGGCAGAGACATGAAATCATTTCTCCCTAGCTATTGACAGAAACGCTCTCAGACTCTACAATGTAACTCGTGAGATCTTGGGCCCTGTTCTTCTTGCACCTTTCTCCCACTTAACGCTGCTGTTTTCCTGCTGATCAACACCATGATCAAAGCCTGAAGGCCAACCTCTGTATCACTGGCCAGCTGCACCCTTCGGCTGCTTTGATCTCTTCTGTGCTAGCGAGCCTGGCTACACCACTTACAACAGCACAATGTATTATCAACATGGGGGAGGTTCAGTCCTGTCCTTGCTGGGCTCATCTGCATCCCCCTAAGACTGCCTGCTCTATTCACTTATTTTTAACATCAGCATTTGTTCACAACTCTCCCTTTTCCCAAATGGGGCATTTTTCACATAGTGGTTGCTTATTCAGTTCTCCTCTCAGCTTCTGCTACCCACTGCTGAGCCCAGCTTCAGCTGGCCTTGCGTTTCCTTTTTCATTTGGTCCGTCCTGTGTCCGCTGCAATAAGTCTCACCTGCACTATCATCTCATACACCCACTGCAGCCTCATGTCTGTTAAATAACTGCTGGCAATGTGAAACACTGAGGCCTCAAGCTCCACAAATGACGAGATTAGCACTCAGGCCTTCCCGTGCTAACAGCAGAATTTGTGATGCTCTGACTCCGTCAGTTTAAGAAAGCAACTTAGAAACTTCCCGCTCCTTTCTCCTATTGATGCAGCTTCCCCAGCCAAAGCCAGCGTCTAGTGACAATCGTACATTACACATCAGCCAGGAAAGACAGTGCACGCATCCAGATTAACACAGGAGACAAAAGGAGAACTAATTGCTTCAAGAAGGAGAAAAACTTGTGCTGGAAGCAAGAATTGGGAAATTCGGCGGTAGTGATACCCGCCACCGGCACAGCCTGGGACTCTCACCAGTCGCTGCATGGCAGCGGGGCTGTGCCATAGCCTGCAAGTGGTGGGCTGGCAGAGACATTTCTATTCAAAGAACATGCAAACATACTCCTTCTAAAGGGAACATACATATATACACATCTCTAGCTTTCCCTCTGGGCCATTTTAGAAGGGCATGCAATTTTCACGACACATTTTCCGCGGAGAGAAGCAGGCAAAACCTTGGAGTGTTATTACTTTGTGATATCTTACTAGCCAAGAAGATTGTGAAAAAAACTCTTTCTGACAATATGTCACCATGAGGCCCTTTTAATCAAGAGCAAACTGACTAAAACATTCAGCCTGGATTAAAAACTGCTCTTTTGCCTTAAATATGCAATCAATCAAAGCGACACAATTACCTGGCCTGAATTAAAACACTCGGTGATTTGTACCTCAAACGCAGACAACTCCAGAAATATAATTATCCCTTTAATATTCAGAAGCAAAGCAAAACGCTTCTGAACGCTTAATAAATCTTCAGACGGAAAATTTAACATTCAGTAACATGTTATATTGGTTTTGCTCCCAGTTTTATAAGTACCAATTTGTCTCTTCAAAAAGAAAGGCAAGACTGACAGCATTTCTTAATTGAGTCAGCAGCTTTGCCAAAATGCTCCACACCACTTCTTAACGCGGGATTAAAAAAAAACCCCAAACTCAACTGCTTCAAACAGTAACAGTCATGCCAGGCAGACTCTGAACGTACAGTCTGCACTGAAAAGGCCAAGGAGAAATCCCAAGGTCTTCACAGTCGGTTGAGGACTGAGTACAGACTTGGAGATCCGGTGCTATTTTGTTCGCATAGGGGGATATTGTCCAGAGCAGAGTAAGGCAACTTGGCGTGTTTTTCAGTGATACTATCCCATAAAGCTGCAGAAGAGAGTTACGTGCATTAAGGTAATATAGCAATATATGCTAATCGTTTGAAATGCTGTATATAGGTTTTTCCTCCATAATTTCTTGATGTTATGAATTACAAAAAACAATAGTCATTGTTGCAAATAGTTGCAATTAGGGTAAAAAGACACATTCTTGCTTTCACCGCGTAATTAACCAAATGTTCTTTCTCTGTCAACTAGAAATGAAAACATGATTGTGCAGACTACTAATAAGCATTAAAAAGAGAGATTAACTGTACTTAAATCACTAAGCTCAATATAAATGTTAACTTCAGTTTCACACCATGGACCGTACATCACTGTCACAGGAAGACAACTAGCTTACAAACTGCAGATTAGAGAATAATGAACCAAATATTATTGTGATCAGATAGAGTCCTCAAACAGAAGGCAGCGATTTTGTATCAGAAACGGGGTTTTAACTGAGAGCATTTGAGTAAGTTCATTTTCAAATTTGTAAAGTTAAAATTGTAACACTTGACTGTAGCAGCAACAGAAAGATGTCTATGCTTGTACAGCAAGACCGTGCTTCTGAAGGAATAACAATCCCAGACGACGAGACGTCGAAGTGAATTTGTCACATTTTAAGATCTTCTTTAGAGTGAAATCTTACCAGGAGGGGCTTCGTTCACCAGGGAGTACTCCTCCATCATCATGTTATGCCTCTAATGAGTGCACACAGATTCTCAAGTGGTGGCAGCCAGGCAAACCAAAAGGGAAAACAGAGCATAACACACCTGTACCTCACATTTGTACCACACCATTTCTGAGTAAAAGCCAAAACTTCATTTCAACCGCTGCCAGTTCTAGCAAGTGAGAAAGGGGGGAAAGAGTCCTGGCTGCAGATGAAAGTGAACCAACTGCATCCGTGGGTCCCTGGGAGCCAGGGGGTATCTCTTTCATCCTGAAGGCACCAAACAGGACACTAGGCTGCCTTTGCACACCAGCAACACTGTGACATTATTTGCATCACAGTGCTGCAGATGAAGTTATTGCGGGGGGGGGCGGAAATTGGCTCAGTACTAGGGGGCAATTCAAACCAGTAAGTTGTAAGGAGATTTACCAAATGCAAAGCATTTGACAAAGACCCAAGTTGACAGCAAGGATAACGGGAAGGGGAACCCCAGAGCATTTGAAGATCTTTTTCTGCGGGTGTACAAAAATCCTAAATTTCCAACAACAATAGTACGATCAATGTATCTTCCTTTAGAAGGATAACAGGTCATTTGGTACACATCACATGGAGGCAAAGTTGCACTGGACCATCTTCCTTCTCTCATTTTACAAACCAAAATAAGACCTTGGATTTCACTTTAGCTTTGTAATTAGTAATTTAGCTGAGCTGTAGAAAGAATATGATATATCTATCAAACCTTAACTTCCTTCATGCAGACGACCTGCATAAGACCTCACGGTACATGTAAATCATACAGTGCTTAGATGCCAGCTTTAGAGATGTGGCAAAGCCCTTTTGGCCTAAGAACTTTTGCTATGTTAAAGTAAGATTCAGCATGTAAAAAACTAAACTAGGAACCTTTGTAAAGGTATATTCTATTTAATAAGATATTTTGTAATCCAGTGGTCTTGCACGCATATACTTACATGGAATAATAATCCTTTCCTTTCCAAATCTAATCCAGAATTACAACTGTGTAGTCATAACCTTTTAATTAATGGATCCCCTGGGATGGAAAAAAAAAAATGGTTGGCAGGTATAAATGGAGAAATAGTAGTTACCCAAGTTACTCAAGTGAAAAATAAAAAAAAAAAAAACAAACCACTCAGGAGATAAGAAAAGAGAAGCCAGAACCAGAGCTAAGCACAGGAGGGAAAAGGTGATTTTGTTTTGCTGTGACCAACGCTGGAATGCTGTGCAGCCTTCTGCTACGTATCTTCTCCAAAGACATGGAAAACACAGAAAAGCCAGTAAAAAGGCTACAGATCTCGGAAAGCACCTCGTTGTAAAAGTGTAATTGGTTTAGTTTAAAAAACCTGATTACAGTCTATATACACCTTTATAAGGAGAAACTATTGCCTGGCAAAAATATTATTTAATTAAGTTGAGAAAGTGTGGAGAAAAGCTAGATAAATTGATACTGGACAGAAGGTGCAAAACCTAACTGCTGCTGGGGCAAACAGCTGAGAAAAGTGGTACATTTTTCCAACGGTGCTGTCTTCAAGCCAAAGCTGGGCACCTTTCTGGAAGGTACGCCCGGATCCAAATCAGATCTGGACTATCACAAAGAGAAAACCAGGCAAAGTGTAATAGTTTGTCATTGCATGAGTTTTCATCTTACAGCCCTTCTGAGCTGAGCACCTCTTCATCTGAGTAGACACCAGGGGAGTGCCTCCCTGAATATGGCCGGCGCTGACACGGGCACCAGAGCGGCCTTCTTTGGCCTCGCACTTCTCATCAGCAAACGCCTAGAGTAGCCGAGATCCAGTTAAATTAATTAATCAGGTAAAGAGAAACCAAACAACAAACAGCAGCTCTGTTGGAGCAGGTCCAGAGGAGGGCCACAAAGATGATCAGAGGGCTGGAGCACCTCTCCTGTGAAGACAGGCTGAGAGAGTTGAGGTTGTTCAGCCTGGAGAAGAGAAGGCTCAGGGGAGACCTTATAGCGGCCTTCCAGTACCTGAAGGGGGCCTACAGGAGAGATGAGGAGGGGCTGTTTGCAAGGGCATGTAGCGACAGGGCGAGGGGCAATGGTTTTAAACTAGAGCAGGGTAGGTTTAGATTAGACATTAGGAAGAAGTTCTTCACAATGAGGGTGGTGAAACACTGGCACAGGTTGCCCAGAGAGGTGGTGGAGGCCCCATCCCTGGGGACATTCAAGGCCAGGCTTGATGAGGCTCTGAGCAACCTGATATAGTTAAAGATGTCCCTGCTTACTGCAGGGGGCTTGGACTAGATGACCTTTAAAGGTTCCTTCCAACCCAACACATTCTATGATTCTAACTTTACAAAAGCTTTTGAAGTGAAAATTTCATTTTTCAGTGGCTATAGTAAGTCTTTGCTATGTCATCTTTTAGGGTTAAAAGAGAAAGGACAACAGTTAATGACACAAATTCCTTATAATGACCAGACCAAGAGCATCCCGCTCTTGGATAAATTCACAGATTCAAAATTTATCTCAAATACATGCATCCTTCACGTGCTCAGTATCTTTTCATTCTTTCATGGGTATGTATTATCAAAACTAGTCACAATATGAAAACACTTCCATGCATCTTTTTAAAAATACTAAAGCAAATTTCATTCTGAACATTTGCATACTTTTATTCAGAATTGTTCAGAATTTTTCTGTAAATAGTTTTTCTCTTACGGTTTTCAGAGGGTTTTTTTTTATACTATGACCACTATTAATAATTGTAATAATTTCTATGGATGAGGAAGAACCTGAAAGTCATAAACAGATTTTGGGCCAGGTAGTTGCTGTTCTGCATCAAAGACATTACAGTCTTATCACCACTGGTATAATTGCCTTCACTCCTTTTTGTTCTGCTCTCTACTATAATAGCTCTATGCTTCATTGACCTTCCCTTATTTTCATAAACTGTACCAACCATTTCCCTTTATTTGCTCCTCTATTGCTACATTAAAACAATTCAAGAAGATTAACTAGTGAAGCACAGGCTGCCTTTGCAGAAGTCATGCTATTTTGACCTCATCTTATCATGATTTTCCAGCTGCTTGATAGCAGTATTATTTTTTTTCTTTTTCAGTTTAATCAGTTTGCTGGGTACTGAGATAGAGCATACTGGTTTGTAATACCCTGCATCACCTTCAGTGCCTATAAAGAACACAAACACCAGTGCGCTCTTTGACACTGCTCCAGTACATGTTGTTTCAATCAGAAACGACACAATTTCACTAGTCAGCAGGAATACCCCCAAGGTATATTTTGCCATATCCAGGCCAGAGGCAAGGCTTCCGCTGCTCCACGTCTGTAGCAAACCATGCATCAACAGCTATTGCTACAGTGCAGAAACACAGCACAGAGAAACTGAGACTGGACCCGACGGAGCACCCACAACAGAGGCTGGAGCCCTGGCAGCGCAGCACGACTCTGCCTTGGGTGGGCAGCGCTGGCGATGCCCCTGCACTGCCCAGCACCTGCCTGCATGGCACCGAACACAAGCCCGCGGGCATTAGCCGGGGTACCGCTTCATGATGCTGATCTGTGTGGTCTGGAGAGTTAAAGAAGTTGTTTTCACCGTGCATTTTTCTTTAAAGCTGAGCCAGGAGTACGAGCTACACATAACGATGCAGGAGTCCTGGGACAGTGGTGCTGCCACCTGGACCACGGAACCATTAGCATCTTATAAAAATGTAGGAAGAAAAATCCTATACTGCTTGTCATTTTTAGAAGCTTCTAAAAAGAAGCCGCGTGTGTTGCTGAGTTGGAGATCTCCAGAAGGAAAAGCCCGCCTGTTACTCACAAGTGAGCCCCCGCCAGACACCACGCCATGGCGTCTGCTCAGCATTACCTGCAAAAGGCAACACAGCGAACGTGTCTGCGCATCGAATACTTGCTAAGTTTCTAAGGGCTTGTCAAAAAAGTTAAAGACATCTGTAAAAAAAAAAAAAAAAAAAAAAACAAAAAAAACCACAAAAAACCCAACTTACTATTCTTTTCAACATTAAAAAAATGACAGGCAAAGCATGGCAGGTTACACTAAACATTTATCCAAAGCTATTTTCTTTTACAGTTTGGTGAGGAAATAAAATATTTTTCTGTAGCTGACCTGAAATAGTATTTTTTTTCCAGTTGGGCAAGCTACCTCACAAAAAAAGAAATTATTCGTAGAGTATTACTTTACAAAATTTTGTGTGTGTATGTGTGTGATACCATTGCCAAGTTTCAAGTTTGTAGTCCAGACCCTAGAATTACAAGAATTTTTAATAACGGTGATGTTTTTTTCCTAACTATTCTAAGAAATAACTGAATGGCTTTTGTAGAAGTATAGCAAACAGGTATTCCTCTCCCAAGAAGTCCCTCTTACCCCCAGAATTAGGTCCTGCAGACAGACGTGGTCAGATGGGAACACTTCAACCCACTTGGTCAAAAGCTACAGCCTAGTAGTTAAAAACAGCTTAAAACAAGATCCTAAAATTGAAACCATTAGGTAATATCAATTAGAATTGTCATGAACCACAATGCGTAAAAAAAACCCCAAAGCTCATATGATAGCAATGATTTCAGTGGTGTGGCACTGAACTACATGAGCCCACAGTGTGTCCCCGTGCACAGAGCAACTGTAAGGTCTCTGTCACCTGCAAACCTGTCACGCAGTGTTTCTGCAGCCATTAGAGACTGGCATACCAGACAATCATTCAAAGATGATTAGAACAGCACGGCAAAAATATTTCTGAAAGTGATAACAGCATATATCGAGCACCTCTTTCTTTAAGTTATCAAGTTAATCCTTCTTTTATTCCAAAAATCCCAAAGAAACTAAACCAACAGACAAACGTTATTCTTTCAGGGCACATTAATAAATGGAAGTTGTACAGGCTATGCAAAGAAGAATGAACAAATTAATACAGTTAACTTCTCATTTGTTTTATATTCATAGCTTTTAAAGATGGTCAAATTTATTCTTCCTTCACTTATTCTTTTATAAGGCTACAGAAGATGATGCTGACCTTCTGAGAGATGTGTCATAGCAGGGTTGTTAACATCCTTCTTCATTAAATGAGTGTAATGCCTGACCAATTTTAGCAGTGTGATGTGTACATCTAGATACGCAACAGCTCTGTAAAATAGAATGATGAACAAATGCAAATTTACATGGTCCGCTATCTAATATCTAAATACATTTGTTAACTGGACCCCACAATTTGCTAATAGCATGCAGTCATTAATGATACAATCACAGGAAAAAAATAGGCATACTAATTCATTAGGTAATAGTCTGTAAAATAATTAGCTGCTTCATAGCATTTTAAATGAATGCACTCAAACTCCTTCAAAACCTACCAAACAAAAAAAACCCCAAACCTGAACCCGTGTGTGTGTAAGAGTTTGTATTTAGCCACAGCTTTATTTACTTCAAGCAGTGAAGTGATACAGAGTTATACCATTAGAAAAATGGTACCAAACATCTTCCTCGCCAACCTTTTAAGACAACTGAGAAGTCTCATTTTGAAAAGCATGGTCTCTCTCGTAGACACAGTTTTCACCCACTACTCTGGGCCATTAGTAAGCTGCAAGTGTAACCCGGTGCAACAGCAGCTATACATACCTGAGAAGAACCCGGTGACGAAACGCTCAGCTGTGCTGATTTTACAATTTACACAACTAATTTAAAGTATCTGTATCAATAACAGGGTTAGAGGTTATGCCTGTAAGACTGTTAAGGTCCCTACCTACCTTGGAAAACCCTCCTTCCCATAGTGTCCTGCTACAAGACCTAAAACCTCAGCACACACCCACAACAAAGCAAGGCACGGAGCAGAGCGAGACCAGTCACTGATATTAATTCTCCAAAAGAAGCACTAGTGAGAGGGTCACCGGGGCATTGTACCATCTCCCTTTGGCTCTTCCTAACCATCTAATGGAAATACAGTACAAACAAGTTCAGGATGTACATTTTTTTCCAAGAAGGTGCTTGGAAGACTGATGAAATTTTATGTCTTTGCAATTACAGTATCTGCACTGCAGACTGATAGAAGTTTCCAACATCAAGCGTGGAACTGAAGTGAACCTCGCGATTTATGTTCTCATCTGAGTACCAGAAATTACACAAGCACGTTGTTATTTCTCTACGTTGGTGAAATACATGTCAGGGGTCAGGAGGGGAGAAATCAAGCAATCTTTGGGGTGGGAACGCACACCCACCATCAGAGCCCTTCTCCTACTGGAAGGGGAGAAACAAATTCCCTGATGGATCCATTTTGAGTAGTAGTATCTGGAACACTTTAAAAAAAAAAAAAAAGGAAAAAAAAGAATCAAAATCTCAATCCTACAGCTAGGATTTGTCCTTATGGCTTATGCTCACATCTCCGACTGCACTTTGAAAACTTTCTTTGCTACTGCTTATATGAAAATTACTCCAAAGTCACTGTGTTCAGGAGACAGGTGAAGCTACTTATTCTCTTGACTTGTTTTTACTGCAAATGTTCTTGTTCTGTGCAGAGAACACACAGCTCATTTTTGTAGAACTGAAGCTTATTTCTTACATATGTTAAGAATCTGCTCTAAGGCAGGAATGCTTTCAGGTGCGGTGGGCTACGTGGGAAAGATGACAAAAGTCTTGTGATACTGCAGACTGCTTCAAGTATTAGTTTTTTAAAGCGCTGGTGTACTCCAGGCGTTCCTTTATTGTATGCTGGGAAAGTACATGCATTCATCCGAACGCAGCAGGAGTCAGTTCTAAAGCCGGGTACCTGACATTTAATCCCGCCACTAAAATGCTGCTGGTGCACAGTTTTTAGGGCAGGCGGGTTAGCCGATAAAGAGCCCTTTTCATCCTCTGCTGTCTGTAATTGCCGCACCCCCGTCAGGAACACGCAGCGCAGACCCTGTCCTGCACATGCGGCAGTGCAAATAGTAAAGGGTAAATTTAGTAAAGAATACCCAGTTTAAAAACAACCATCTACATCAGAGAAACCATAATGCTACAGATCAACAAACATTATCACACCTACTTAAGTGCAACTCTTCATTGCCAGTAATTTAAACCTTTAGCAAAGCAGTTGCTTAATAACACCTTCTAGCAGAAATAGAAAAGGGAAAGAGAAGGCAGAAAGCAAACACACAAAAGCAGAGCCTGGCTGTTCTGCAGACGCGGTGCATGAGGAGGCTTCTGGCTCTGCTTCCAGAGACCTCCACCACGCAGCTTCTCCCACGTTTCTGCAGTGCGCGGGGCTGGCTGCAGAACTGAGCTTCACAGAGCTAAGGCAGAGCGCAACAGCCTCCAGAGACTCTAAAATGAAAGCGCTGAATATAGAAAATAAAAAGAAAAAAAGAAAAATACATCATTCAAGGACTTTGGTCAATCTTTTGCAGCCCCATCCTCTATCTGTCTATCCATAAGACAGACAGAATTAGTCCACTGTAGCCTAGAAAAAACAAGTGTAGAATAAACATCTCCATGAAACTGCATTTTTGATATTTTTATGCCACTGAATACAGGAGCTTTCAAGGACATAATGAATTGAAAGCACTCAACTTATCCAGTATCATTGCTCTTTGCAAGAGAGACCCAGAAATCTACTTTTGACCTGTACAGGAGCATGAGCCACTTCTGTAGCTCAATAAAGACATGCAAAGTCTGAGTCAACAGGGTGACACTGTGGAGAATTTGTTAATGTCAGACTGGACGGTAACTCAGATAAAAAACAACACTCTCGAGAATGTTTAAAACATTTAGAAGTTTCAGAAACATTTGAAAGCTTTTTATTCGTACCGTCAAAAATATCAGAATCAACTGTCAGGCTTTCAGTTGGGCTACCTAGTCACTTGCTAAAGGGTCCCCTTGAGATTTTAACATGAGAGCTCCAGGAACTCAGGAAAAACTTGTCTAAAGCATCATAAAGCACCAGAAGGCACTGTCTTGCATAGGGGACAGAAATTTATGACACAGAAAAATGGGAAACATATGCCAGTAGTGAAAATTTGGTAGGCAAAAGATGTAGTTTATCAGCAAGCTAACCAGTGTCTGTTGACTCTCTTGTGCATCCTTTTAACAGAAATGATGAAAACCCATCATCCCATGCCCAGGGCAGGTACCCCCACACACGAGGCTCACTAATGCCATCTTCCGTCTTCTTTCCCATCACACCCAAGTCTGAACTCTCTTGTCAATAAGATGTTATTAGTTTGAGTCTTGCAAGATGCAGACAACCAGCTGTGGCAGAAGAGCTGTGCAGACAGTCAGTATTTCTCCCTGTCCTGAGAAAATGAGTTTATTAGTCAACTTTACTTATGGTCTACAAAATTTCACTGTAAAAGCACCTGAATTCTCATTTAGTCAAAGGAGCCAGATGTATTGAGATTCTGGGATCTAATGCAGTTCTGCAGTCTGCAGACAGCTGAAGACTCTGCTGGCAGACTCCAGTGGAGACATAAATGTATCATCCACGATTTTCATGGAAACATAAATCATACTTTCACTACTTTTAAATTCAAGGAAGAGTAGGGAGTGCGAAAGAGAAGAAGGTGACCCAAGAAGGAAGGCATGCAAATAAACATATGAATATTTTAAACTTTATTGAGAACCTGTCTTCAAGTTTCCTCACATCACATGAAAACTCTTGCTTTGATGCCCATGTATTACTTTCATAAAGATTTGTCCTGACTTTTAGCTACCTTCCTGGGTATCAATCTGAACAGTGTTCCCTGTGTAGGTTTTCCATCAAAGGACTACACTGAAACATTTTTTCTTCCGGTTGACAACATGGGTGGCGAGAACAGTAGCAAGGCTCTGTACGTATCAGTAATTTGGTTCATGAGGAGCCATCCATCCATCCCACACCTGTATGGCTGAACCCCCCCAACAAACGAGCTACTTTAATCCATTTCTGTGACACCTCATGCTGAACAGCTCAGCACGGGCCCCAACACAGCACCAGTTGCTTTGCCAGCTTCCATCACACTTAGCGTTTTATGGATGCTTCTTTGGAAGTAATCAGTCAAAAAAACTTGACAAATAAGTAAGGAGTCTCAATACAGTAATCAGGAACAAAACAAACAAAAAAAAAAAGTAAGTCAGATAAGTTGTACTTCTGGCCTTCAAGATGATGTAGCCTCTCAAAAAAGGTTATTTTAAGTGCCTAGTCAGTGGGAGGCAGGAGTTAATAAGGCCATGCAGTATCTGCCACCAGCAGAGCATATGCTTTTGTGCAAAGAAAAATTGGTACTGCCTTAGAAGGCAATGTATGAAAAAATTACTTGGTAATGTATGGGCCCTGAGAATGAGAAGGCAGAGGGGGAAATTTGTTGCCTGGAGGAGGCCAAGACTGGAACTGCTCTGTTGCTTAGAGTGAGGATGACAAATTTCAAGACAAGGACGAGCAGCATCATTTGCTTTAGCACTGTACTGTTCTTAACCTGAAAAATAATTCTGCATGAGGTTCGCTAATAGAAAGAATACATTGCAAAGACATTACTCAAACCTTTTACATACTTAATCATTTCTAGCTCAGTCTACAGGAAACACTTATGAAGGTAATAAATTTTAATAAAAAAGAATTCAAAACTTAGGAAGGAGCAACATCATGAATTGGATACCAAACCTACGTGACCTTAGTAGTAGATGTTGACTGATCCCAAATGCTTCACCATGGAGACTTGACATTTTCTTGATATAAGAAAGATTTTCACTGGATTTTTTTTTATTCCTTTAAGATAGTAACAAACATATACGCACTATATAAAAGTAAGTGTTTGAGAAAGTATTAGCAGGATCAGAACCTTGATTTCTACTCTCTAAATCACTACACCACTATCCCTATTTCATAGACAAAAAGAATAGTTTATATGCAAATAGTCAAGAGCACACTTATAAGTTGTTATTGGAGCTCCTCCATCATTATCCATCAGGTTTAGCAGATAATCTCTATTTCCATCACAGCTTTCCTGCACTTTTCAGCATCCTGGCTGATTTTGTCAGGCATCTGACAAAAACTGCATTTATATGCATTTGTACGTAAAGCAATTTCTGAATGTTTAGCAATTTAAAGTTTGAGGAATGCAAGTGTCCTATAACTTAACAGGTAACAGTCCTGGTATCTCTGTCCACCCAGACAACAGCGTGAATTCAAAATTATTTCTTCTGATGTACTGTGAGAAAGGAAATTTTCTGTTCCCATGGGTTAATCACTAATTTTTGTCTCTTATAATTTCATGAGAACAACTAGAATAAAACGCAAGTTGAACTTCCACTATTACTTTCAGTAGGCATGACACTTACAAAGCAATTTCCATTAGGTGCTCCTACTTACGTACTGGTAATTTCAAAGAGAAATATGTTTCAGATTTAAAATTTCCATAGTTGGTTTGTTGCTCAGAGTTGTATTCTTTATTTGAAAATTTGGAGAGACAAGCTGTACAGTTAAGAGGTGGGTTTTGTTTTTTTCAAGCCTTTGATACTCGCTAAACAAAATATAACCATATTTTCAAACTGTAAGACTTCTGAAGCTTGGCATGCTGAGGCTTCGTCCTCAAAGCCAAACCCATTAATCTTGCTACAGGCTTGTGTGACTGAACAAGAAATAGGAAGTGTCCAGACATATTCTCTTGTCACTGCACTCTGAGTCTTGCGTGGCCTCTACGTGCTGTTGCCAGCACCACTCTACGCTGCAGGGTCATGGATCCATCCTCTGGACCCGTTGTGGAAAAAGAGAAATGACTACGTCGAAGACCAGCAACTCCACAGGGTAGTTAAAGAGTCAAACCATCTGAACCAGTCTGATTACTGCCCTAACTATTCAGGATGACGTAAAGAGCTAAGTCACGGTAAGCGTTTCACATCCTTCAAATGCTTGGTATCATTATATGGTAGTTTGAGAACTTGTATCAGGGATAAACGTGTAAGTTAATTAAAGAGGAGTGAGGTTGTACGTTATTTCCTTTTCCAATATTCTACTCATCAAACACAGTGTTGACAACACTTGGGGTTTTTTTACTGATTAGGAGTTAAATAGAAAAGGAAGTATTAATATAAACTCATTAAAAGTCAGAAGTGTCAGTAAACTTTTAAGTAACTGTTCAAGTAGCAATATTAATTCAGCCTTAGTATGTATATTTAATATTTTTCATCTTGCTTTTCTCATTAATTATACAGCTTAATATAATACTACATTTTACACCATTTAACAAATACGGTAAAATATGCAGTATGTACAGTGAGACAACATTAACGCTCTTGCTGGAATTTTTACTTTCTGATGTTTGGTCGTCTGCCTTTTTGCCTCACCGTTACATTAACAGTTTAATATCACTACTGCTTTGAGACTGAGCAGGTTCCGCTCCAGCAGCTGTTTCTTGTAAAAACAGCCCAATTTCTGACCATCTGGGCATTCCTGAGCCCTCAGAGTGAATGTTCACCCACCAGTAGAAGAGGGCTTCAGCCTGGATCGTGTGAAGATTTATACACCTACATTTAACTGTACGTCTTCCTGCACTGGCACTATTCTCATATAGGTAAGCATATACAAGATCAAGACCAAGGGAAGATAACACCAGTTTTGGGGGGGGGGGGGGGGGGGGGTGTGTGGAAATCAAGAGCTGACACCAGCATTAATTATTTTTAAGATTTTTTCCAGTCGATGACAAAGTAAGCAATGTTTTCAGCAAAATCCTTAACAGAGTCATGTGGGAACTAATTTATCTATGATTTGGTTTCTATTTCCAATATGCTTATGAAATTGATTTAAGAATCTAGTTAAAAACTAATCCTTTGCAAACAAGCTACAGCAGTGATGTTTGCAATCAAAGAGGACATCAGGCATTAAATTAGGGCTATATGAAGCAGATGCATCAATTTTAAAAGAACAATAAGGATAAAGGAAAATACAGTAGTATTACAACAGCATGAAATACAAATGATTTATATCAAAAACATAGTATATGAACTATTTTTCTGGGACTGCACAAGGAAAAAAGAAAGAAAATCTATTTACTGCATATAAGTGGCTAATGAAAGAAAAAATCAAGCTTATTTCAGATAGCGGTTTCAATTTTTATTGTCATCTGGCGCCCAGCCTACTAGAGATGTGTCATTTTATTTCACAGCCTGAGCTATTGAGGCAGCAGATGGAACAAGCACAAAGTGCTCCCAGCCCGTTACGCCTATGGCAGGTAGGCTGCGATGGCTGATGGACGCCTGCACTTGGTTTCACAACTTCTACGGATGTCACTGTCACTACTTTTTGCAAAATACTGATCTGCTAAAAGCAGTAACTGCAGCACACTAGGATTGGTTCAAAGTTGACTGCGGACGATGGCAACCTTTCCAGCTTTTGGTTCAAGATCCCTGAAACACCAGATGCTCAAAGTAAAGATAGGAAAGGTTTGTTACATAGCGTGGCTTGGCATTCTCTCTGGTACAGTTATACACCCAGCTATATAGTTATAAGCTTTATAATGGTATGTTTGACTTCCTGATACCCAGAAGCAATTTTGGCAGTAACACGGCTTCTATTTTGGAGGGTGGAGAAGAAGGAATAGCCACGAAAATGCAAAGAATGAGAGAAACATCATAGAAATTGAAGATTTTGCAGAAAGCCTTTGCAACGGGCAACGCTGACCATTAGAGAGTGCAAAAAGAGCAAGTCCTCCTCAGATATCTACTAGATCCTGTCCATAGAGATCCTGTCCAGTAATTAGATCCTAGAACAGCAGCCTGTATTCGAAGAATGAAATGAGGAGAGTGACAGTAAGACCAAAAATGCGTAAGAGTTCATGAAAAGCGTTCAGTATTTGACACGGGCTGTCCAGCAGGAAGAAGGAGCCTCCCCACTGCCGCAAGGGCAGCAAACCCTTCGTGGAAAAAAGCCCTGTATAAAGGAGTCAGGCTCTTGGGAAAGCCATTGGTGCTGGCAGAATACCAAAACCAAAAGCCCTCTTGTCATTCCTTGCAGGTTTGCAACAAACATATGAACCTGCATTTGCTCACTTGCATTGTGAATTTAGTTGAATATACAGATTGAGTGTCTATGGATTTTTATGAAAGGCCATTATCTTGAGCCTAAGAATAAACAATCTGGGCTCTTTTCCAGTAGATTTGAATTGTTTATTTTTTGTAAGAAGGAGTCTCCTTCAGGGGAAATCAGTCTTGGCCACAATACCCACGGGCAAACCATCTTAAGAGGAGTTTGTGCCAAGCCGATCAACTTTACCCACAATGGCTCCGGACAATTTATTAGAGAAAATTAGATTTTTCTGGGACTATACTCAGTGTTTTCACTGTCTAGAGACCATCCAGCATTGAGCAGAGGTTAATAAAAACCAACTCTAAACTTCAATACAACTTGTGGATAGCTATAAAAAAATGCAACCATTTTCACCTGTGACGAAATCTCTCTCTTTTTTTTTTTTTTTTTTTTTTTTTTTTTTTTTTTTTTTTAATGTGGACAGTTTCCTATGGCCTCAAGCAGATAACCCGTCCCCATGAACGGAGGACAGACTCAAGTCACGGTGTTTAAAACAGGGCTTTTCTTTCATTTCACACGAAGTGTTCCGGATTGACAGGCTGGCAGCCAGCTACACCTCAACACTTCCTAAGGAGCAGCCAGCCCCGTGAGGCAGCCGCTTTCATGGGTGTTCAGTGCTATCAGCAGGGGCGGCCCACGGCTGGAATCAGAACTCCTGCGATACAAACTGATACCTGCTTCTAAATTACAGTTTGCAGATCCATACGTTGTGACTCGTTGAAAATTTGCAAAGATGTTATCCCCACTACATCAGCTCGAAGAGGCACGCAGTAACAGACCTAAGCGTTGTGTGAGACCCAGTTATCCTCTACACATACAGGCAGGTGACTACTTGTAAGCCTGCCCTTCACCTATGCATTCCTTTTCACTATGCCGATAAAACTACTTGTTAATAAAGCTTCTGGAAACCTGTGTGTTGCTTTAAGTTCCATTAGTGAAAACAAATTTATTTTATTTTCAAAATCTGCATGATCCTGTGTACTCTTTTCAGTCTTTGAAAAGTATTTGACACTGTAAGCTCTTAGCAACTTTGAAAGACTATTCAGAAATGGTATTGTAACTTACATTTCAGTGGCATTAATTTGAACAATTTCACCAGTAGCACAGTAAAATGCTTGAAGGCAAAGGGAAATTTTTAATTTTTTTTTTAGTTTAGACCTGTCCTTTTTTTTTTTTTTTGTTTCTTTATGACAAAAACACAATCTGATCAACCGTTGCTTTAATTCTTTCACTGTGTGGGCTTTCTTTCCCTAAAATATAATTGCTGATGCTTTCTGATTTTGCCTGCGAAAGTATGTTGTTAGCTTTCTGTACTGGGAATAGTTGGAGGAGAATATCTTTATTAAAAAGGGAGGCTATTTGTTCCTTCAGTGAACATGGAAGAAATCAAACAACCTTCCATAAAAACTACTAGAGAACAGCATTAACATTACTGATACTTTGATTAAGAAAACTTGAGGAATGGAAGTGAAAATGTATAAAAAAGGCCTGAACACTTGAAAAGAAAAAAGTTATTTTCTTTTTCCTTTGCCCATCATTTTACAAGATACTCCGATATACAGAAAATAGAGAAGTCATTCAATGTACCCTCAGGAAAATGTGGACAGTGACTGTAAGCCAAGTGATTTTTTGGGGGAGAGATAAACTATCCCCTTTCTGCCAACACCGTAACCGCATGAAAACATCTATGTAAACTGTGATCATCTTTCCAATAAATGGATAGAAGACAGCCATCACTGGGTGGAAGAGTCTAAATTAGCTTTAAACAGTCTAGGTTGTAAAACTGAAAAGCCAAATCCTTAACATCATGCCTCCCCAAAGCAACATTTAGTTCATCATTCCCATCCTCATTTGCTAGCTCCATATGCTGGCTCTCACTTTCCACATTTCTCGTTTTCACCACTTCACCAGCAACAACCAAATCAATCTGAAGAAAAACCCCGAGTAGCTGTGTTTACCGAACTCCATCAGCCCAACTGAGAGACCAATTGATGGCTCTGAAACTTGGGGATGCAATGGGAAAGGGAGGAGGATCAAGCTAGGCACCACTGCATTTAGGCAGCACAAGTGAGTCCACCCAGGGACAACACAGCGACGTCTTCCAAGGTACAGGGTCACATTCCCACCCTTGCACAATACATGGTGTGCAGGAGAAACCTGGCTGTGTGAACTGCAAAGTTCACACAGGGCAAAAATACTTCCAAAACTGACGGAACGGAGGAGGGGGGGAAGAAGAAAAAAAAAAAAAAAAAAAGAGAGAGAGATGTAATTTTCTTACCTCAGATTCAGGGATTTCCAGAACTAAACAACAAAAACGAAATTGAAAGAAGATGTCTTAAACGACTGGTTTGGCATTATATCTTTATTTTGTTTTGGAAGCAAAGAGACACAAGGATGTCCACAAAGTTTTTGAGTTCAGCTATGAAGTGACCTTCTGAATTTCTTTCATGTTTAGTTACATCCAGGTTCCCAAATTACCTCCAAAATTTTTAAGTTGTATTTAGAAACTGATACTATCTTTTCTGTCTTTTATAATTCCTCTTTTCTTAAATTTCATCATAAATAAACAGGACACATCAGCCGTTAGGTGGAACAGAAAGATCCTACTAAAAATATTTAGTTTTCATTGCATCCTAGTAGACAACGATTTAGAGAATCAAGTTTAACTTGTAGTTTATAAAGTGCTAAGATTTATAAAAATATTTTAGAATCAGCATGCATAGTATGATCATCTAATAGGTGCAAGTTAAAGCTGGAGACATCTTCTAAACAGTGGAACCAAGACTAGAAAATGGATCTTGACTCCCATATCGCAAACAGCCCTAACCATTAAGTTAGAGAAGCAGCCTTCTCCTGTGGGCTGCCCAGTGCCCCTGCTCTAGTAAAGGGCTACCAGTGGTCAGTCTACGCTCCAGTAGAATAGATCTGGGTTCCCTCAGGCTGAAAACCACCCAAAAGCTTCTCTATCTGAGCTTTCTGGATCATCATCTTACTACCTTAACACCCAAACTGGGGCCTACAGGAGAGCTGGGGAGGGACTCTTTATCAGGGAGCGTAGCGATAGCATGATAGCACCTTTTTAATCTGCAAGAATGAAAATTGAGATTAGCTATTAGGAAGAAATTCTTTACTGTGAGGGTGGTGAGACACTGGAACAGGTCACCCAGGGAAGTTGTCGATGCCCCATCCCTGGAAGTGTTCAAGGCCAGGCCGGATGGGGCTTTGAGCAGCCTGGTCTAGTGGGAGGTGTCCCTGCCCATGGCAGGGGGTTGGAACTAGATGATCTTTAAGGTCCCTTCCAACCCAAACCATTCTATGATTCCATGAATCCATGGTAGTCAACTCTGAGTTGCTGCAGCTGCTGTTCCACATCACATCCTACTTGGCTGAGGAAAACCAACGAGTCTTTCTAATAGGGGCAGAAAAATAAGGCTGTATCCTGGATGGTTGGTTTTGTGTAGTGTGCTCTTGCTGACTACTGAAGGACACGTAGGAGCAGAGCGACATTGCTGTGTGACACAATACCTTCCCGTCACTTTTCATTTAAAGAAAGTGATTAGACAGAAATTTCATACACCCACAAGCTGCTTCAAAACTCATTAAAATTCCACAAATGTTCCTTTTGCCTAATTCTAGCATGTTTTACTCTATTATTCATGGGCATCAGTGCTCATTTTAAGTGTTCTATTAATTGGAAGTTCAAGCAATCATCAAGGAAACTGTAATTTTGATTTATGCCTTGTGGGAGTCACCAGTTTTCATTTTCATTTCAGCTCTTGATTTAGTGACAAAACAGGCATGTTTCTGCAGCAAATGGAATAAAATAAAATAAATCTTTGTTAAAAGTGACAAAACTCCAAATCCTGTAGCTTAGCATACTGCAATAAAATAAGGCGATTTTAACGGCCGAAAAATTACAAACAAAACCCAAAAAAGCAAACTCCATAGAAGAAAAGCAAAAGTTGAGTAAAAGTGTTGTGGATCTGCACCATAAAATTAAAAATCTGCAATAAACCCAACTTCCACAGCAATCATACGCACCAAATTGATGCATCACTTCAGGCAAAGGAAGACAAGTACTGCTATTTAAGCAGGTGCCGCTGAATGCCAAAGGCCCATATTTAAACAGCGCCTTGTGGGTTTCCTTCTTCCCCTGGGGTATTTATCAGGGGTGCGTCAGCATATCACAAAGCGTCCCTTTCCACTACCCAAGCCTGTTGGAAAACGGGAAACGACAACCTGTACCCGCTTGCACATTCAAAGGAGCGCAACCATGACCCACCACGCTTTAAGATCAGTATTGTTGCTTATTGTTGTTGTTGTAGTTATCAGCCTACCAAGCCTGACCCAGCCTTAAGGGCAGTCTTAGACATAGGGCAAGTACAAAACTGCCTTCATTAAATAAGACATCCCCAGAATAGTGCCTCGTCCACCTCCGCCTTCTTATTAGTTGCCTTCCCTTAAATTCCTCTTTTCAAGCTCCACTTTCTGCTGCAAGTGCAAACAGATCCAACATAATGGCACATTTGGGTGAGGGATGCTACAAAGTCCTAGGTGCCCTTTGTTACAGCATCTTGCTTGAGGTACTGCTGTAGACAGCTCTAAAGATTCAGAGACTTGTTTAAACTAAGTCCCGATGGCAAAAAGTTAAACAGTAATATTATGTCTAGGGTAAGGATTAAACACAACAGAATTTTGTTCAACTGGGATCTAAAATGCTCACAGTTTTGGAGCTTTCCACGCAAACAGAAGTGTAACACAGGCACTGGACACACAGTGGGGAGGAAAAAAGGACCCCCTTGGATGGTGAGGGCAGGACTCGCAGAGCTGCAAACCTCACAGTTACAGTAGCATGAAGCCAAAGCAACTGCACGCAGAGCAATCACATCAATCTGGGCTTGGGACAGCAAAGTAAACTAAGCCTTCCCACCCCTTGAGACTTCAAGGGAGTGGGGGAGCACTAGTATGACCTTAGCTGTCTCTCCTAAAAATCATACGCAGCAGCCTCCAGGCCTCCAGCAATGCACAGGCTGCTGCAGGGCACCAGCCCGAGAGTGAGGAGCTCCTGCCTGGGTGGAGGGCAGAGTGTGAGGGACCACTTCCAGCCCTCCCCTCCACCAATAACTCATCTTGGAAATGAGAGCAAAGGGCATGCAGGATATGGATAGCTCAGCTGGAACGGTTCACCTAGCAGGTTTTGAAGATTTCTGTTTCAATGAACATCTCCAGCCTTTTTTTTTTCTTTTTTTTTTTTAAATCTGTCATGACAACACTAAATCATCCCTTAGAATCTTTTACCTTATGATCTCCACAAATTATTTTTAACACTTATTATCTACAAAAGTGAAACGATTCCTTCATCTCTATTTGCATAGCCTTTTAAAGCTATAAATCCTTTCTTGACAGGCCTTCAATGCACAATAAATGTAAAAGACAAAATCAGACTTAGGTAGTAGCTATTACTCTTTCCTAAACCATCTGGATCCCATTCCTTAAGAAAAACTGATGCCAAGAAAGGGATCTGAGGGGGAACAACAGGGAAACCCAAAATATACAAAATGCTTCTGATGCTTTTTTCAGTTGTTGGAAAACCACAGGGTTAGCACAAGATCCAATTAGCCACTCTAAGATCCCAGCTTTATTTCTCTGGCTTCTGAGAACATTTGGCTAAGTTTTTACGGATTTTCCTGCAGGAGGCAAATCTTTCATATGAACATTGGACTGCTTTTATGCCCACTGAGCTTGCCAAACTAATACAGCAAAGCATTGCAAGGTTAAATATGCCCTGCGTGGCTGAGCTGCATTCCTATTAGATACTAAAAAAAGAAAAACTAAGTGGAGTGAAATGAGAACGTACACCAACACGCTAACAGGAGTCAGCGGATGGATTGGCTTCGCAAGGCAGGACTAGCGTACAACGGGCACAAAGATGAAACGTCTTGTTCTCCAGCCTCACCTGATGTGTTCAACACACCTTTCGAGATGAGATGACAGGAACTATAATGGTGACTTTATGTATTACATACATAGAGAAAAAATATAGGAAATGCCAAAGGAATGGAGCTCTATAGATGACCTGAAACCATTTTCAAACACTGTGCAGGAAAGCAGCCTAAAAACAAAACAAGAAAATGAGGAACTAAGGAATAACTAAATAAGGCAGCAATATGGGAAAAAGAAGGAAAAGAAAACAAAGTAGAAGAAAAAGTCTCTCGTCCCTCAGCCTTAAAAAAACCACGTCTTCAGCCTTTTAACATATTTGTGTTTACTTCAAAATTACACACTTTGCATCAAAAACTATTTATCTGCATCAGCCCCACATATATATATCAAGTCAACGAACTTGCTTCACTACAACCGGCTGGAAAACCCACAGACTGATTGTTCGCAGCAACCGATTCACAGTGACTGCAAGCTTTCTAACAAACATGGGAGGATGTTCAGAAATGCTGGCTTTAGCCTCCTAAACCTAATTTCCCAAGGTTCTCTTTAACATACCCTCCTCCCTCACCCTGGGCCTGGCACTCACACAGCTGTGAAACAGCTCAGACCCACCAGCCCATCTGGGTGAACACTACGCATCAAGAAAGAAAGCACGAGTTTTCTCTCGGGCAGTTGCTTTTTCCAAAACACCCCATAATAGACCCATTTCTAGACTTAGTCTTTTACCTAAAAAAAGATTTTTCTGTTAAGCATTTAACATTTTGTTAAGAAAATGTCAGAAGAAAGATACTTGGACAATTACTTGTTTTGTTTTAGAATGGGAGACTTCGCAATGAATCTTCTCCCACAGTTTTGGTTTCTGTGAATCAGCATTTTCTGCTAAAATAAACTCTCGCTGGAAAATTCCTGACCAAATTTATTTCAATTGCGCAGCCACACAGTTAAATTGCTGCATGAATACTTCACCTGAACTGCAGCACCCTATTTGTTTTGTAGTTTCTTCACTCCCGTGCTGAGACGTTTGTTAATTTATTACTTAGGCAAAACCCTATTGACTTCCAAGGAAGGATTAAGTGGTATTTCAGCATCCTCAGCTGCCAAGGTTATTGTTGTCTTTGCCATTAGAACTGAAGAGCAGTTGAAGCACTCTCTCCATCCCCCAAACCTACCCAAAACAAGTCTTGCCAAATGAACGAAACGCACCAGTGATCCATGGATAAGTACGGGTTTCCGTGGGACAGAATCGCCTCTTCAGTGCTTCCTTGCCCCAGTATGAACACATCTAATTTTAATCAAGTGCTGGTGTCATGAGGCAGCAGAACTTAGTCAAGCAGTGAGGTGGAGAAAATTAGTTGTATTAACAACTAATGTACACATGAGTCTCAAGTAGTCCTGCACAAACTAGAACTGAAAGGGCACTGGGGCAGAAACAACAATGTTGATGTCTGACCTGGCGTATTTAAACAAAGAGAAATACTTTATCAATCCCCATATGCTATTATTATTGCATTACAAAAGTAGAGAAAAGCTAGAAAAAAGTTGCATGAGGTAGAAAACCAGCACTTCAAAGGGCCTTTGTGTGTACAAAGCCTGGAAAATTTTTATTAAGGTCACACAATCATTATAGAAGTATTGACAGCATAGTCTTGGCACTTTTATGCTCTTTGGGCTCTCATTGAGCGATACCACAGTCTAAGTTAACTTTTCCATCACTGGCTCTTTAGTACTTAAGATGGTGTGTGCAAAAATACTTTCCTGTATTTAAAAACGTCCTAGGTGCTATCTATTATCTTATATATTGCCTTGGTTTTTATCATAAATTACAGAAGGTGCTGAGATGTTCTGCAACATTAGAGCATGACACAGAAATGGCAAGGCTCAGCAGCTCAAGTTGACAACTAATCAGACATTAGCAGCTGAGGTATCTCGTGCATCTCCCATTTCACATGGGTGAAACTTCCCAGAATTCGGCATTTTACCAAAGTGTCAAGAAAAAGTACTGTTGTAATAACCTCTCAGCATAAAATACACGGTATGCGTAATCACCCTTTTCATATCTAATGCAGCATTTTTGCTGCTCTGCTCTACCACGAATAACTGTTGCTTTCACCAAAGGAAAACACATGAAAGAAGCAACACATCATGCTCTTCCACCACCCTGGGAATGCCTGAAAGCACGGCAGCAGCCCTCCCTGTTCATTAAGCGCATGTCCTGCGTGCATGGAGTGGAAACTGAGCCATCAGACAAGGTTGATGAGGCGCAGAGAACGCACAGAACTTGGCATCTTCTATATACACTACGTATACTGCGTCAGAGCAAGGATGCAGCACTCTGAAGAAAAATGTGGAGGAGGGTTTCAGCAATAAAAGCACCTAAGATAAAGATGTCCATTAAGTAGCTCTCTCTCAGCAACTCTACCCAACTTCTACATGTTGTTGTCTAAGCTAATTTTCTCCATGACTGGTGCTTAAAACTGTACTAGCATCACTTACACTACTATAATTAGGACCTCTTTTTCAGGATATCATTTCTGCTCTTTCATACTCAGTCAGATCCACTTAGATCCACTTAGTTACATGTAACTTATGCCACTTCATCTGTCAACTCTGAATCCAGCACAGTAACTTACCTACTTCTGCATTTAAATTGTGCTTGGCCTTCAATTTCATAGTGCAAGTAGCCACTTGTTCCTTGCTGTGGCTCACACGTCTCTCATTTCTTCTTAGACTACAACAGCTTCAGCAAAAAAGAAAAAACCATAAAAAGGGTTGATTTCAAGCACTTCAGTCAATGAGTCCCTTCTACAGAAGAGCACTAAAATAACATCACTGGGCTAAAATAACACCACTTTCACATTAGGACTAACACAAAAGCCTACTGTTGATGAATGATGGAAATGTAATTAGTATGAGCTCGCAGCGTTGCTTAAGTCGCTATTATTTCAAAGAGCCCTCTCTACTTGCAGTTGGGCTTTTGACATGCTCTGAATTTGAGAACGGGTAGTAACTGAAGGAGGAGTGCCCCAGAAGAGCTCACAGGCATCGTATGAAATCAGAGGGATTTCATGAGTTGATAACACACCAGGCCCTAGCGCTGCTAAGAGATCTGGCAGCCAGCAAGCGATGTTGATGGCCTGAAGCTTTGTAGCACACTGGGAAGCGGAGGCAGGGGGAGTGCTGTAGAGGAAAAGCGCTGCAGTTTTTGCTCATATTCTACACGGCTGTTGAAGAGGTATTGCTACATTGCCAGGCATCACAAGTAACGGCAGATATCGCGGCAGGTGTCAAATTCCTTCCATGCCACCTGAGAAGAGGAGGAGCGCATCTCTGGAAGAGATATGAGGACCAGCAATACCGTGCAATTTCACAGCTTCCTGGTCATTGTGGCAATAGCCACAGTTGTTGACAATCTTTCCAACAGTATTAATTAAAGGTGACAATTATAACATCTTCATATCTCAGTTCCTGAGATAAAGCCTTACGATAACTCACACAGATTCTGCATCCAGAGTTAACAAAAGGTAAGAAAAAAAAAAATAGTCTCTAGGATAAGAAAAAGCATATTCCAGAAATTAGTGATGTAGCCAGATTCACGATAGCATTTCATTAACCACACACCTTTGGTAATGCAAATCATAACTCAAAGTTGCCATTAAAATTGAGAAAAATACTAGATTTCTTTTATGTCTTTGTTGTGATTTCTCTGCTTCTGAATCTATGTTGTCATATTCAAAGTGTGCCCCATCTTTCCAACACAGCGCTTCTGAACCTCCAGTGACTCTGCCTTTGATTTTTTTTTTCAAATCTAGATGGGAATTTTACAAGCCTCTATTTAGTATAAGGAATACTACTTTGGTTTTTTTAATGGTTACATTTTTCTGGCATATCAGTCTAGTTCCCTTCCTTTACTAATTAATCAATCTGCTTCTGGTTTTCATCATAGTGTACATACACTACAGTAAACTCATGACTGAAATCAGAAGTTTTGGGGGTTTTCGCCCTTATACCACAGCATACAGAATAAAGACTTCTGTTCTATGAAGAATGTGAGCCTGGCAATTGCAGCGCTATTTTGAATATTTTTATTTCTTTTTTCTTCAGGGATTTCATTTTCTGTTCTTTTGAGATCTCATACACATCGCCCCAAAAAAAGGCTACCCTTCTAATTTTATGCTATTTCTTTTAGGTTTTTAAAAATCTTTGATCCTATTGCTCATGCAATGTTCACATTTTATTCTGGTCGGATATACAAAGTAAGAAGTATTTCTGTACTTCCACCCGCTTTCCCGACTGAAAGGATCCTGCACGGTGAAAAGGGAGGACAATCTTGTGGAAGACACTGGGGCAGCCCCCACCAGACCTTCCTACATCAGATCATAAGTTAATGGGTTGTTAGAGCAGTGAGAAGTATATGTCTTTTTTTTTTTTTTTTTTTTTAATTAGACCTTGCCACCTGACTGAGGCCCTTCTTTAGGATCGCCAACAAGAGACAGTTAAGTGACAAAGGTAAAACAGGATGAGAGAATGGGCATCTGAATGGAATAGGGAAGCTAACATGAAATACTGCTGAACCAGAGAGAGAAAACAGTATGCTTACAGGATTATCAGCTTTGGAAATCCTACTGGCTACCTCTCTATTTCTAAATGTCCAAGCTACAGTGACAGTGTCTTTTTTCTTTTCTTTTTCTTTTTTTTTTTTTAAATAAATTAAACTTTAGTTAGCTGGAGATTTTGTATCATTTCTTTGGTTATCACAGCATTCTTTCAAACAGAGCAGTCATTATGTTCTGGTCCTTCCCATTCTGATACAGGAATGGGCGCTGCAAACAGAGGAACAATCTATCAGGAAGGCACAGTGAGTCCTCCCAGGATTTCACTGACCACAAACCAAAATCCCAGGATGGGGATGTAAAGTTTGGTGGCGCAGAAAACCTGGAGGCAATGCTAGTTTGAATTAAACTGGGATATTTTAGACACTTATGCAAGCATAAACTGAAACAACCTGAGGATTTCAAAAAAAGGGCTGCACTTCTTTACTTGTGATGGTAAATTTAATATGAATGTTTTTCTTAGCACCCTGAAAGCTCAAATTGTTGATGGGGAGGTGGTTCCCTGGGCAATAGCATGAGGAAGGGTAGTTATATGACATTTCACCCAATATGACCTTGAGATTGAGAAGCCATGAATCAATTTAACACTGCCCTCTTCGATGTGTTTTGTTGTGTTTTTTTTTTTTAATTTTTTTCTGGTATGGCATATATGGAAAACTTGGCACCTGGACAAGCATCAAAGTCCCCCAAATTGGGGATTAGAGTGAGCTCATCCCATCATGGTAAGAACTAGTCTTTGTTCTCAGTGTGACATCTTGCATTAATAGGAGATCATTTTCTCACAATCACCGCCATTCATCTGGAGTGCAACAGGGTCCGCATCGAACAACTCCTCATTGAATTGCAGAAAACAGGGAAATAACTGCCGAGTTTTCCCGGTTACGCTATTGATATTTAAGTGCTGTTCTCTGTGGGGACGTAACAGCTTAACTCCAAAGAGGCTGTGACCTATTTCCATGATTACTGCTGCACTAATGAACAAATGGTTTCTAAAAGGACATAACCGCACCACAAATGTCTGGAGAAAGACAGACGCTCCCTAGAGAACAGACTGGGTTAGCTAAAATATGTAAGTCCAGGAATTAGTTTTTCTAATTCTGTACTGAACAGCAAAATAAATGTTTGTGTACACATCCACAAACAAATACTTTCATGTTGAATCTGTGTTTTAGCTCTGCATCCTCTTGACTTTGAGGCTATTCTCACAGCATCTTAAGTTTGGAGGAGATGCAAGGGTGAAGATCTGAAAACACATAAATTCTCCACATGACCAGCTCTACCAAGGCTGTAGAGAGTGATAAAAGTAGTCCATATTAATGTAAAACATTTCTTTTTCATGAGACAGCGTCTTCAGTGCTGTGTCTGTTTCACTAAGGAAAGCTCAAATCATAGACAAAAATCTCATTTTCATTGAGAATCTGCCTTTTCACCCTATTTGGCAGCAGGGGTGGCAGGACTAAAAGGTCAACGAGATCATGGAAGCCCCTGAATGAATTTAAAATACCACTTGAACTCCTTCAGGCTCCAAGACCTTTATTTCACATGAAACAGCCGTTCAAGTTGCTTTATTCATGAGAGCAGTTATGTGATACAATTCTTCATCCTTAAGAGCCATATTCAAACTCTCATCGCTGTGGATTGCATTTGAACAGTACTAGGTGGGAATCCAGCTCAGTCATCTGTGCGTGAAAAGCCACTCTTTTGAGATCATACATATGTAAAAACCTCACAAATTACTAGAAAGTTTGCAAATTTAACTTGAAGGAAAAGAGGCCCCTGTGCTTCTAACCACTGAGTAGTCTAAACTTAAAACAGAAGCACAGCAGACAAGACTCTACTACATGAAAGATTTGCTCAAAACAACAGAAGCAGTTCTGCCTTGGCAAGTGACAGAGATCAGATCTGCTCAACGGGGTCCTCTGCCAGGTGCATGGCACAGAAGCGCAACCGAGTCCAGCTGTGCCCTCCCTAGGGAGGGGGAACTTTACACAATACATAATTTTTTAAGAAGCTCATTACATCAGATTCTTTCCTTTCCCTCTAACTGGCACATAGGTTTCCAAAGCAATTTACACCCACAAAAGATTAAAAGAATAGACACTAACTGTTTTTAAAATATGACAAAGAAGAACTTCATCTTTCTGACTTCCACCCTGCAGAAGTTAAGCATCTGAGATTTGCATCTGGGCTTGCTCTATAGCTCATGGATAAGATGGTCACCTCTAGAGGGGTTATTCATCTCATTTGTCTTGCACAGCTGTATCCACCACCACAGAGGAACATCCTGGTTCCTCATGGATCTCCTCTGTTTTCACCAGCTAATCTTATCTGGCATTTCAAAAGCCTTTCCTGGAGAAAGCGGTGACAAGAGAAGCGCGTTCCCCACGATGCCGTGGTTCTGTTGAACCAGTACTTTCCAAAGAAAAAGCAGTTTGCAAAAACATAAACCAGCTCTCCTCATTTAGGCTTTTCTTGCCAAGGAACTAAGTCTGCAAACCTCTACAAATAGCTTTGTCAAGTAAAACAATTTTAAAAGGGTATTAACTGTTCAGAGACAATTCCCTCTAGTTGCCTGTTTCAACCACAAGCCTGCATCCATTGCTGATGTTTTCTGCATCCCAAATGAAGAAGTCCTCCTCAAAAAGCAGCCACAACCTCTTTGCAAAGTGGCCTGCAATAATTCACAGCCTGTAGATTAATACACTTATCATAGCTTATGCTGCACTGCTGACCTAAATGGCTCCTTGAGTCATTTACTGGCTAAGATGGAACAGGGTTTGGAAGCAAGCCCTTAGCAACTTTCTCTCTTGACGGTAATGGATAAGTTTCAAAGAAAAATGAAGAATATGCAACTTCTGTGTTAATCAGTGGAGATCTGTAGATGGTAAAGCCAGGTCGACCAAAGAGGCTGTGGATTCTCCACTCTTGCAGATTTTTTTGATCTGACCTGAACAAGGCCATGAGCCACCCGCTAAAGCTTTGAAGTTAGCGTGACTTTGAGCAGGAGGTTGTACTAGAGACTGCCAGAGGTCCCTTTCAACGTAATATTTCAATGATCCTATAAGGTCTTCCAAAAATCACATTGTATTTTTTTGATGCACGTTGTCCAACTTGAGCATGTCACTGGTGGATGAGGCAGCCAGTGTTAAAACAGTTAACCAAGTACCGATTTATTTACCTTCACATCCATTTACATTTAAAATCTTCTTTCATTGCTGCAGGGGGCAGGGGAAAGTATAAAAAAAGACCTTATAATATATGAGAATCAGGAGCATTACATTTTGGTTTTAACCCACAGAACTTCATGAATATACAACAGAACTTCTTTCTTTGAGCTTTACTATTTGAGAAGAGCACAGCATATTTAACTCAAGGATAGCAAGCTAACATAAGTAAATATACATCCCTATCAATATTGAATTACATATAATTTGTCACAAAAGAGACTCTGTATGTGTGGTTTTATTGATAACTGCCTTGAGCAGTTATACCAAGCATAGAGATGTTCAACACTGCCATCATTATATACTGCCCAGTCTCCTGAAAATAATTCCCAAATTACGTGTGACTTCTGACATACTTTTCCCTGGCTTTGACCCCTAAATAACACAGAAATTGCACAAAGATTGTAAGTGCCCTTAAATCCATTATATATGGGTAATTACAAGACTTCAGCTGAAGATGATTATTCTTGTGTTATTCTCTAACTATATTTTATTAAATACTTAAAATACAACAAACAAAAGTTGTTCTCTTAAGCTAGATCCAAAACCAGGGCTTATAAATATAAGTCATGGCTCACCAGTGATGTGTTCGATAAGTCACACTAGTGCTCTTAAAGATACTGAGAAATCTCTCAATTGTTTTGGATCTTATCTATACCCACTCAAACTTGGTGCCACGAAGCATCCTCCAGGCTAAGCTGAGTAGGACCCTTTATTTTGTTTTCTTTTTGTCTGCCTTTATAATAAAAGGAATGATCCATTCTTAGAAATCAGACTTTTTAGTCTAATGACTAATGACCCCTAATCTCTCCAGCAGTTTTCTGTGGCACACTATTATCTAAAATTTATATCATTCTTTCTAAGAAGCGCATGTATACTGTAAATTCTTTGAGATAGGTCTGTTTTGTCTGTGTTTGTGCTAAGAAGGCCTGATCGTTATGGACCCTTTAGGTGCTATTTTAACACAAAAGTTAAACAATGTTCCACCCTGGTCACACTGAAGCCAACAGTTTTCAGCAAAGATTCTGTAAGGCTTCAAGATTTCTGATTTGTAATAAGTCTGTTCGCGTTGTATACGACCTCACCTTTTTGTGTTTTTTTCCTGCAATCAAGACATAGAGCATGTATGCGCACATGCTTTTTAACACAGAATAGGTTAATGGAGCTGAGCAGTTCATGCTTCCCCTCCTGCTGTTTTTTAAGTAGCCAAAAAATCAGCAGCCAGACATTGCTCTTGGCTGCTCTTTTCGGCTCCCAGATTCTGGGATGTTTCCTTGCTAAATGTCAGACAAGGGAGAGACAACTACACGTGAGCTATTTTAAGACACCTTTTCAATTCAGTGGAGATTGATAAATACATTTAATGAGCAATTCATTAAATACTCTTTTTTTTTCTCCCCATTTTTGCATGAAATGCATTGATCCCACAGGTGTTTTCTCTGCACTGACTATATGGAATAGTCCAGACACGAGATCAGATGTAGGTGTCTACCTCCATGCTGACGATTCCCCAACACTTTTGCTAGTCTTAAACTACGCGTTACCCTTCTCATCAGACTTTTGTAACATAACAAGTGTTTCTCAGCTCACGAAGGCTATGAAATAAAACCTTCCAAGTGAACACAGAGAAGTTTTGGCTGATTTTGCAATACGCTGGCATAGAAGAGTACGATTTTCCAGTTATTGATACTTATTCCCATGCTGCCTGAACTTGCAGTTGATTGCTCTTTCTAGAAATCATCTGCCACACAGAAGGAAAACAAAGAAGAACTTCAAATCATAAATCATTTGACAACGCTAGTGCCCCATAATCTCATGAAACAGTAATCCCTTCAGCATTTTTCTGACCCAGTTTTCCAATTTCTGCTGTGAATTACCAGGCTACAGACAACCTTTGTGACCCTGGACTCAGAATAAAGGGATAACGCCTAAACATTCCCAGGTGACTCGTGGCTCTAGGTGTCCATCTTGAGACACGGGAACAGGGACAGACTTTAATGAATTGTAAAAACCGACGCATCTGAAATGACTGCTCTTTTCTGAAATCCTAGGCCACTGACAGCTTAGCTTCTTGGCACATTTGCACGCCAAATGTTCCTCAGCGTACCAAACTGAAAGTTATCTTGATTCCATTCCTGTCTCATTGCACTCCATTTTACATTTGTGTGCTGTACTACAGTAGTGCAGCGCAGCTAACGGGGCCACTATAGCCAAAAAGTGACTGTCACTGCTTCCTTTGACCAAAACCTTGCTTTCATAACACCACCACTCACTGTCAGTTTGCTCAAAATCCATCCACAAAGTTTGAAACAGGTTACAGCCGCTTTCAGTGCGGCGCACAAACATAAATTAAACAAGTTACCTTTGTGTTCAAAATCCTACAATAACACAACCCTTTATGATAGGGAAATTCCCCCTTCCATACCAGATTTAACAGCTTAGTGCCACTAAGAATAAAACAAAACATGTAGCAAGAAGAAAAAAATTTCCACCTTTCTTTAGCTCTGAGCACAGCGCCGAGGGCTGTACTATTCATCCCTGCCTCAATGGCAGCTCCGTCAGAGCAGAAGGACGCCTTTCCCTTGTCCTTTCTGGGCCCAGTCCCCCGAGACACTGACTTCAATAAGAGCTATTGGTACTTGTCAGGAATGGGCTTTTGTTAATAAGTGGTGGAGAAACACAATCCTAAATCTACTAACTTAGCTGCCAACTAAGTGAAGGCATTAGCACACTGATTCAATATACCCAAAGGAGCTGCATTTAAAGTGCCAGTCTGCTGGGACCTCCTACCTTCTCCAAAACCCCACCTTTGATCTTAATCTACCTTCTTAGCTGCTTCTCATATTCCTTCTCCCCACCATTTGTAATGTGATAAGCCATGTTTCACTCCTCCCATTTCATCTGCTGTTCCCAGCAATTTCACGGCTGCCCCTTTTTTTTTTGTTTTGCTGTCATTGAAGCCTCCAGCAATTCCTTCAAATTCAAGGCTTCGACTTGATTTCCATCCCCCTTGGCCCGTTTATGACTTTCAACAGTTCACATCCAAACAATATCCCGATTCACACCATCTACTCTCCTCCTGCTACGTCAGTGCCAGGGTCCTGCCTAATGATTCTTACTACACTTCTCTATAAAGCACCATGACTTCTCCGTTGCTTCCTCCGTTTCCTTCTTTACCCCCATTAAGTCTGGGATGAATGGTATCCGTTTTATTTATTTGGTTTCCTGTGGGAGTATGTTATAAAGCTGGTTTGTTCTGTGCGAGTGGGATGCAGAGAGGGAGCATCGCTGCCTGCCTGCTCCCAGCTGCAGCACGCTGCAGGGGGTGGAAGTCACTGGTGGGAGCGGGAAGCTTTCCTTCCCCAAAAGCTACAGGCCATGCTAACCTGGAGGAAACCTTCCAGACCACAGGACAGGTAAAAGTAAGAGAAAGACAGTGAGGAAGGAGGAAGCTGGGTGAGCAGCAGAGGTTACGTCAAGACAGAGGTTTTCCCTAGAGCAGTGAGGAACCCTGTGGAAGCTATTCAAACCAGGAAGCCACCAAAATGAAAAAGATCGACCCTGCAAAGACAGGGATTTGTTTTCTTGTCCTTCTATTTTAATCTGTTCCTATTCAAAAGCCACAATGTTAACAGAGTTAACTGCACCCTACTCACTTTTAACATCTTTCCGTCAGTACGCAGGAAATTTTCTCCACGTTCTCAGTCTCTTGGGTCCACCACATTGAGGCTGTATCCAAACATTGCCACATTTCTCTCTGGAAGATGAATTTCTATCCATCAACTCCCGCTTCCACTGATTTCAATGACCACTATCTCTTCTCAACTGCAAGTCCATTATCAAGACCCTCTTTTACCATGTACAAATTAAAACATTACACATGTGGCAATGCGTCCAGCTCAACCCTTCCCGCTCTATGTTGCTCTGTAGAACAGAAGTAGCACAGGGAGTAAGACGCTTCCATTTAGGTGTCTACATGAAGGTGTCCACAGAGGTAGCAGTTGTCTACACTGCCATTATAATCAATGCAGATCTAGTCCGTACAATCAGTGGAGCCTAGAGTGTGATTCAACTCGTGTTTAAGTCAACATCTAGGGTACAATCCACTTTTCATAAACATAGGACACAGACAAGTCACTAGACATTGGTGTCTAGTGTCCTGTTCACTAGAATACCCATCCTAACTCCCAGCTGCCTGTCCAAAAGGGCATGGAGCAGGTCTCCTGCAAGCCTGTATGGCACCTACCCACCCATGAAGATGTCCCAGATTCTCCAGCGTATCTCAAATACCACCATACGTCTATGTTTAGGCATAGGCTGAATTGAGCCTATACTGATAAATAGCTGAACCACTGCTCTCTAGGCTTTACTAACATTGACTGGAAGTTTAGGCACCGAGTACACACTGTAACACCCAATGTAGGTGTCTTCACCTCAACCTGAGTCATATCTGCTGTGCCCTCCGGGATGCATTAGCAGTGCTTAGTGCCTTATGACTGTCACAGGAATTCAGCAAGTAACAATAACAAAGAACATCTGTCCTTCTTTCATAGTACTATGCAAACATTAAACTGTTAATCTAAAAATCAAGATGGTTGTGTTCTAAGTATCTATCCTGTACCTTTCTGGTTAGATGAGCAGGATGTGGAGTTTTGCCCTCAGGGGCAGCAAACTTCTGAAGCTGCCTGTAGAAAAGGAGAAATTCCTGCAAATACAGTGTGATAAATAAGTCACTTAGCTTTCTTTGCATGAATGGATTCATTATGTGCAGATGTTCAGCGCACTTCTACAAGTTTTTACAGAAGAACAAATCACGTCATTATTGTGTTATTTGACCAGAAATGAAGCATGGACTAAGGCCATCTGAAGGAAAAAAAAAAAAAAAAAAAGTTTCCTGTGTTTTTGAGTTAGAACCTTAGGCGAATCTAAAAGATAACACACAAAGTGAGCAAGAATACACCTGGAGATGTTCGATGACTCCTGCAATGAATAACAATTCATCACAAAATAAGAAACTGATTTTTTCATTACACTGCTGTCTCTATAATATCCTTTAATCTGCTTCAGCAATTTTACTACAACATCCGGAAAATTGCTTTAAACTTACTCTGATAGATCCTCTCCAAGATGAAGAAAAAAACTGAGTGCAAACTATTTCATTTTACCAAGCAAGGAAGCTGAGCATCCATGGCAATTTTCTAATTCCATTTATGCCTTGGATTAAAAAAAGTGACTCATGTAAGTACTTACACTGGCAACTACAGGAAAAAAAAGCAGCTAATTATATCTCAATACTTTTGTCAAGTTATATGACAGAGAGTTCCTTATTTTCAAACCTTATGGCAGCAGAGTACAAAAATCCTCTTTCAGATACTACTGATGTGCATATAAGTTAGACAAAACAGTAACTCGGAAGCACCCCCAGGTACTAGCAAGGAATCAGACCACCACCACAACCATAAGTTTCCTGATTTCTTCAACAACGGACATGGTCTAAATAGAAAAACATCATCTGGGGCCAAAAATACCTCAGACACTGCAAAAAAGTGGTGCTAGAGCAAGGTAGCTGATGAAGAAAATGCTTTCAGGCCTCAAAGCTGGTTGATCAGAAAGTTTTTTGTTAGGAGGGACACGCATCAGGGAAAGCAGCAGCACTTTCTCCCTACTATCAAGGCACAGCAGGGGCCAGGGGCTTCCCAGGGGCCAGGATCAGTGGGAGCCTCCCCCCCCTGCACCCGCCCAGGGCAGGGCTACTACTTTAAACTTTCCTTGATTAGTCTCTGATACTAATCCTGCTGAAATACACTATTTCTAAATGACAGTGAGTAAGAAATGCTTTTTCCGCTAACAATCAGACTGAACCTGGCAAAACTGAAAACCCCACTCAACAGCACATACAAAGTAAAAATTCCTTTCTTTTTTTTTTTTTTTTTTTTTTTTTAATAAGAGTATAATGCCATGTTATCACAACTGGTACAGAGTTAACATGTTGCGTACATCCTACGTCCGATGCTTAGGTGCCTCAGCAGAAGGCAAAGAGCAAAACCAGAAAAATACTCCATTACAGGTGTTCAAACCTGAAACTCTCTGGTTTGCAGTAGTGCATTTTTATTTGAAATTCTATTTGTTTGCTGATATTGGCATGTGATTCACTGTAGCACTCTCTAGAGAGTGCCAAAAAGTAGGCGTGGTGATGCTGCAGAACAGGATAAGGAAAGGTGTTAAGTGGACATCCTTCAACTATAGCACGGGGCAAAGAACCAGCAAATTTAATCTAATATCTACGTACACTGTACATGGCAAGTCAGCCCTACCTACTTTCTGGCCACCTTGGCATTGTAAAATAGTTGTGGTAGATGTTCATTGTAGTGATTGCCTCCTGAATGCATGCAACAGTTACGCTGCCAATCTACCCAAATACTCCAGTTAACCTATGCTCAACCTAGCAAAGCACCAAAACTGTGGTTCTATTGAAGCCAATAGATCCAGTACCATTGTTTAAATTAAGAAGATGCTTAAAGGGCTTTTGGATTCCTTCCTATTAGAGTTTCCTATCATCATCTAAAAAAAAAAAAAACCACAAACAAAAAAAACAAACAAACAACCCTCAAACAACTGCTAAATCAAAGCATCCAGTGTAAACAAAATTCTACTACACAGTATTTTGTTTCCATAGCACAAGTCATAGCTGAAAAAGATTCTAATTACAGCAGTAGTGCAGCTGTATTAATTACAGCTGCATTAATTAGAGCAAATTTCTGTAATTTAACCAGTTTGGCACTTAAAAGTGCTTGTTCAATTACAGTACATTTCAGACCTTTGTCCATCTCTCCTCATCAAGTTGGTGAACTTTTAAGTTAGTGCTGTGGGGGTTACCCAGGTATCTATGCAAAGGAGGTGACAGTGCATAAGTGTTATGGCTTCAGCTGCCCTTGTGTTATCAAGGGAGCTAATAAAACCGGCTGGCAGGCAGAGCTCAGCCTCTTCGAGCTATTGCCCGCTACAGCCCTCACATCCTAAGATTTTGTCTCTCCTTTTGGGCCTGCCCTGACAAGTGTCAGTCTACAACATTCTGCGTTGCTAAAAAAAAAAAAAAAAAACCCACCTTTTCAACTTAAAGCGATAATTTCAACAACCACCAAAAAACCCACAGGCTGCATGAAACAGGGTAGGTGAAAGAGAAAACTTCTGGGTGAAGATTTCTCAAGTCCCAAGGAAGTTGCTGAATTTTTGATCAGCCCATACTCTTATTAAAAAAAAAAAAAAACAAAAAAACAAACAAACAAAACCCCAAACACTGCAACAACAGAGACATTTCCCATGTGAAGATGGGGTAAAGGAAAAGCGAGCTGGAACGAGACCTCAGAATTTAGCTCTTTACGTGCAGCCAATGCCTTTTCAAGATTTCTATGTTCCAGTACACTTAGGCCTCAGCTGAGGTTCTTGCCAGCCCAGACATTTTCACTCCAAGTTTAACAGTATTGAGGTATTTAAAGACCTGCAAGTCTACCCCACATAAAAGGAAGAAAAACTGAAGAATGATCAATAGGAAGACGCTTTTGCCTTCAATATTGCCATTCCACTGAAAGGACAAGACGGCTAGTGCCTATCATATTGCATTTGTGCCACAATGTTACTGTTGGGACACTACTGCCCCATGATGAAACAGACTGTGCAGGAAATGGAAGGGGTGGAGGAGAAAGATGACAAGAGAAAAGTCGGGGAAAAGGTGAGGATGCTGTACAGCAGAATGGCACATCTTTCCTTGAAGTTGGGATGCCAACTATTAGCATGACTTTGCCAGAGGACTCCAGTTCCAAGTTAGCAAGCAGCTAATAGGCTCCTCTTGGCAATTTTAGACTTAAGTATATACTTGAAGTATTTAAAGTCTAGTAACGCTCTATATTAATATGGGAATGCATATAATATGTTCATACATATCAGTAAAAATTTTGAAACCTCTGAATATCTAAAGAGACAAGAATCACAACATACTCAATCATCCTGTTTCTTTAACATTGGTGTTTTACATAGGTGTATATTCTCAGATTGATTTTTAACTAGGTTACAAAAGACAGAAAATTGTGAAGACACACTCATTTTTAAATGGCACATAGCCATAACATAATCTAACCAGATTTTTGCATGTTGTGATGACTAATTAAATAAATGTCACTGTCTACAGGAACATATGTTAATGGAAACTCTGTGCATGAGCGTATACGTGTGCGTGTGCTAGTGTGATACCCAAATTCAATTAACAGGTCTCTACTAAAAAAATATGTCTATACAACAAGAGAAAGCTAAGTAAAAATACAGTCTCAGGCTTGACTGAAGAGGCAGTGAAGAGGCTGAAGCTGTGGAAATGGAATGAAAACACAGAAAATTAATTTAACTCCAAATAAATAAATCCTCAGACCAGGAAAAACTCACTAATAAATATTGTTACTGATATCACTAGAGACAAACTTCGCTTAACAAAATGATGACAGAAATGTAGGAAACTATGCTGTGCTCAAGATCCATATTGGCCTGCGAGGAAATATTGGTTGCAGAGAAGTTGGAGACATAAATTGCCTGCATGTGGCACACAGCCTACATGCACATCGATTACCCTCCTACCCAGAATCCAAAGATGCATTCCTTGCATGTCAGCCAAAATGCACATCACAGGACATTCAAAACAGCATAAAGGATTCAGATGATCATTTACATACATCTCAATAAGAATTAGGTACCCTACTCCCTTACATTAATGTATATTGTCATAAGTGGTTTTAATCAGTGGACGACTTAATAACACAGACATCTGTCAACTGTAGCCCTGATTGTCAGCATTAACTACAACACTTAATATTCTACAGATGATACGCTGTCTGAGCCACCGAGAGCAGCTGTCAACCGCCGACATGGCAGATATGGGTATACCAGCTGCTGATATGGGTATACCAGATATGGGTATACCAGCGGCGGATATGGGTATACCAGCTGCTGGTCTGCTCCATCTTAAATATAGGTAAAACTGTCATTATCTCCTGAACAGTGACCCAGAGATCATATTCATCTATGCTGTCTGATAGCTTAACGTTGCTTTAGATTTGAGTTGCATTATACTTAAGGGAAGATAAGAATTAAAACTCCCTATCCTAATATATATATATATATATATAAACTAATCATAAGTTTGTACTATTGTTACCCCCATAAGTTATACAAAAACGCAGTATGAGGCTCCTGCTACCAAAACCCACTTGAAGCACCTTCTGAATTGACAACGCAAGCCACTTGCTTGTTCCAGGTTGTAAATCACACAAATCACACCCAAGAAACCTTCAGGTCACTCTGTCTTGTCCAAAACCACAGAAACCTTCAGCTATAACAACGCTCTCCCCCTAATGAAATCTAAATGCAGCAGTCTCATTCCTTAAAGCAGTAGTAGGGGCAAAATTTTATCGGCAGGAATCAATCAGGGATAACAAAGCCTGTGCAAAAAAGTATAATGATTAACGCTTGTCAATCATAATATAAACTGGAGGCCCACAGCTCCAGGAGCAAAAATGGTCCACGTTACTTGTTTGTGATGCACAGCTGGCTAGATGATTTATCTTCTAAGATCAAAACAATACACTGACTTTTGGTTTTGTTAAAATGTTTAAGTCTTCATTATTCAACATCCTGAACTAGTTCCAGCCTAGCACTAATCCTGCCCTTTCCCACGCATCCTAGTTTAGCAGCCACCTTCTTTTTTTCTTACTCTTACCTTCTGTTGCTATTTTCATGGATTCTATGAAGGTCTTGGCACTGAAGGCCGTGACATTGAGGGTCAACATCAAACCTTCAGCTCCATAACACTTGGTTTGTCCCTGGCTATCTTTCTGTCTCCCAGACAGTTAGCAATCTCTACTGGTAACTCAAACTGAAAGTTCTGAAGAGATGAAAAGAATGAAGGGGGCTTCAAAATCCCTAGCCAGGAAGTGTTAAACTTCAACTACATTCCTCGGTGGAAAAAAAAAATATTCAAATGACATTGGTGGTGATGGCTTTTCTGCATCATAAAGGAATAAATCTTTGACAAACAAACACTATAAACTCAAAGTGAGGTAAAAATTTTTGTCTGCCAAGATTTGAGATTCTCCTTTTTAAAGTTTTTTTGCTGTTTCTGTTTGTTGTCAGGACATGTCATGGACTGAACACAATTCTATTATGCTGAATGATGACTGACACCGCAGAAATTCAAATACGACATTACATGGTGCAAATCTTTTTATTTTCACCTAGTGGCACTGTCAATGAGTGCTGCATTTCCAAAATACACTTCAGTTACACGCATAGGCCTAAAGAAATAAAAACCTAAAGCAGAGACTGAGAACTGCGGTCTCCCAAAGCAGAAGCTGATTTCAAACTCTTTCTGCAAGTAGCTGATCAAAAACTGGTCACAGTAAAATGAGAGCAAATGCAGGGAAAAGACTGGTCTGACTCCGGTCGGGAAAGGGGTGATGTCAGGTTGCTGTGGGTAAGGAGGCGCTGCTTAAGGAGATTTGGGGAAGCCAAGAAGAGGCGACTCTCGGATAACTGAATGACCTGCACAATGATCACAGCGCTTGGACTCTCGTTGTAAAAAACTATTTCTGACCCACTGGATTCAACACAAAACCAGCCAGGGTTTCCATCTCATATCCATATCTTGCGGACTAGCTATGGACACATTTTCATTTATTTGATTACCTGTATCACTGATAGCTGTTTATTGAAACAGAAGAAGGAACTCAACATTAGCACACGCTCTCTCTGTCTCCCCCATACAGATGAGAAGGATCCCGTCCCCGAGGCTGCCAGCCCGCTCCCGCTCTCTCAGACACCCGGCAGCCACAGCACGCAATTATGGGTCAGTACAATGGAGTGTGCAAAAACTCTTTATATTGCTGTCACCAGTGAGACTCACAGAGAAATTTCATCTCAGGCAGTCTAAAGAACAGAGAACCAGAGACAGGCAGCTAACAAACAATTTACGATCAGCATCAGTGCTGTTAGTGCCTTGCATCCCAGACGCTTATTACACAGCGGAAAAGGGAAAACTAACAGATTTGGATTTTTTTACTTCTGTAAATAGCACTAGTTAAACGGAAATAGAAGAAAAGATTTAAAGGGTGGTGTTCTCCTTTTTTGTTTTCAGTATAAATGCCAGCAATTCATTAAAGAATACGTGCAGGGAACCAGAGACGAAGCATTCCTACAATGGGAGTCCATGAACAGGAGCTAAGGTCTAGTAATTATATAGGACAAGGAGCCCTTTCACCTTTCCATTTTATGGCTTCGGCATTACATGGGATACTGCTAAAAGGAAAGGAGACGTGGCTGTAACTACTGCTTACTTAAACAAGCCAAGTTACCTACATAATACTCAAGCTCTTATTTTCTCTCTTCTTATTATCCTGTTGTGACTAAAACTCTCCTATTCTGAATTCACACCAGGGCGTTTGCATGGAGCTTTATATAGAAAAATCAAGCCGCTACATATTACACAGACTTTCAAACAATACTAAGAGATTGCTTTATTTGTAACAGCGGTAGAAGGCTTTTAGTACTTGGCAATTTGCTTGGCAATTTAGTGGAATATCTGATCTGCAATAATTATTTTGGAATACTGTCATTTTTTCTGAAATCAATCCCCCGTTATTAATTAATATCCAAAACTCTAACTGTGCTTTCCTTACAGAGTAATGAAAGGCTCTACAAAGGATTTTTTTCTGATTGAAAACAAACCCCTTTGCTACAACAGTGACTGGAGCTCCCCAGGAAAATCTTTTTTTTTTTTTTTTTCTCTCCACATTCAACATTTAGTTTTTCAGCAATTAAGATTTTTAAGTGAACTGTAGCTTCAAGCTGAAAGAAGAGAGAGGACAAACAGGGTAATGAAACTTCCTAGCCATAAAAGAAGTGCTGCCCTGCACCACAAGTGGCATCAAAACTTTCTTCCCCACTGAGTGGCCAAAGCCCTCCTAAAAAGAGCACTAAAGGCCACTTCTGTTGGGTGAAGGTTAACTTTATCACCTTTTAATTCATGCCTCAAAGCCTCAACATCAGATTCTACATTCCACCAGTCCAGCCCGCGTTGCGTCACTAGCAGCCAGACAAACCAATTCACTGCACAGGAGGTACTCTTCAAAAAGTTTACATTTTACTATTTAATTTACCTATACTGTTTACTATGGTATAGGCAACAATCTTTGAAACATCTCCTCCATATGTAAAGACCTCAGTGCCATGCAGGAAGACAAGGATACTGAATACAGGACTCTTCTCAAAGCACCCAACAAAACAAGAAACTCCTCAGAGAGGTCAGAGATGCAATATACTGCACTCTCCTGCTGCAGGTCTTACTGGGAGGCTCTTCTTTGTCATCAACGCTACAGACTGCCGTCAATTGTCATGACAAGAGCATCGCCACAGAACATACCAATTACACTTCATTTTATGTTGTTACGTGCTTAACTAAGACCCCCCCAAAAAATTAGGCTTATACAGTGTAACAGCACAACTAATGAGGCCAAATGAACCGTATACAGCCAGGGATGCATTGCTGAAAATCTATGAACACCGATGTAATAGATATCACCAGGGGAGACAACCATTCCTTTGGTGGTTCAGACCTAGCTTTCAACCTCTTTTCTGTAGGCGACATCAACTTTATTGTCCAAGCTGCTGTTTCACGCTACACTTGATGTTTGACAACTTCATTGGTGAAAATTATACACATGAAAAATACAGAACTGTAAAACTACTGTTATTAGAAGTTATTATTGCTGAAGGCATGATGCCACAATACGTTCGTTTTCATGTACGAAAATTTCACTTTGCACATCCCACATTTTGGAGGTTTGTTAGACGGAGCCAAGCCCAAATCAGGGGCTGAGAGGAACAGCTATAGGAAGAAATACAGATGAATCCAAGGATCCATGCTCTGTGATACAAAGTACAGGAGCAGCTCAGAATAAAATACAAACTCACATGCGGTTGATTTTGTTATTTAGAGAAGGATTACAACCTTCCAAAACTTAATGACCCACACAAATGAACATATCCTCACTGACTATCTCAAAACTCAGCAGAGATATCTCATTGAAACATAAGAAATCTACAAATTTTGGCAGGTTATCTTTTTACCCCATTCCCTTGCAGGTACCAATATTTAGGAAGAGAGAAATACATGCTCAAAGACTGTTTCTCTGCAAGAACGTGACCTTTGAATACAGAGTGAAATTTCCAAAGGCAGAAATGGCATCAAGGTGCCTGACTCTCACTGAAAGTCAACAGGAACTTGTGCCAGATTGTCAATTATGTTTTATTATAATGAAAAGCAAGAGCTTAATTATAGGTCGCCATGGAACACCCTCGACCTTCACACTGACTTCAGCTGGAGCAAGAGGAGAACAACCTGATCAGGGTTTTAAGTTATAAATGCCGTCCCCAAACAAAAAAAAATAAACAGCAGAAGAAGAGTGTTGTGTACAATGCAAACTAATCACTTGCATGGGAAAATTAATTATTGCTATTCCAAGCAGTAACAACGTCACTGGATCCGAGGAACTCTGCCCTCCCCAAACCAATCGAGCACATGAACAGTAAATTAAATTCTAGCTACTGCAATGCGCGAACGACCTCCCACCCGCTAGAAACCAGGCTAACACCCGCGTGCCTGCGCTAAGTGCCACTGTGAGAGCACCAAAGCCCTATATTCACAGGGAAAAGCATATTACTGAACTTGGTTTTCAATACCCGCTGTCTCTCCCTGCAAGCAAGCAAGCAAAAGTGGTCAACATCAGACCTCTGTCACTCTCTTTTCTTTTTTCTGACATGCTATGAGCAAAACACAATGCCCAAGTTCTTGCACTAACACAGAGCCGGCAGCGCCAGCTCTCAACTCCAGTCAATAGGCAGGCAGGCTGCTCTAAAGTCCCCACACCAACTAATTTGAGATGCATGAGCTCCTGGCAGCAAAATAATTATTTCCTCAGAGGTTCTTATTGTCTCCAGCACGCCATGAATTCTGTTCAAGTTCAGTGTCAATTTATCACTCTACATTACCGGCAGCAGCTGACATCATGGGTGCAATTGTTAAAGAAAAGAGAAATTATTTCTGCCCTCGTACATTTAGATTCCCTCCCCCCAACAAAATAAGCGCAGTGAAGGGTAAAAGCTTTGAGCAATCTCAAATCGCAGAATGCCTCTTTCTGTAAAAGCATTGCACTTGTCCAGCAAACCTCTCTATCTACCACCACTGAGTAGTATCAGGTACTAGAGAGACCTGAAAGGGATCAAAGTATGACCTGCAAAAAGGTAGTATTTTTAAGAGTACAAAGTAATTTTTTTTCCCCCTCTAATATGCAACACTTTCTTTGGGCTTGATACAGCGGGGTGCTGGCCCCTCTCTAGCGAAGCATGGCAGTATGTTCAGCCTGGAGAGGAGAAGGCTCAGGGGAGACCTTATAGCAGCCTTCCAGTACCCAAAGGGGGCCTACAGGAAAGATGGGGAGGGACTCTTTATCAGGGAGTGTAGCAATAGGCTGAGGGGGTAACGGCTTCAAACTGAGAGAGGGTAGATTTAGATTGGATGTTAGGAAGAAGTTCTTTACTGTGAGGGTGGTGAGGCACTGGAACAGGTTGCCCAGGGAAGCTGTGGATGCCCCATCCCTGGCAGTGTTCAAGACCAGGCTGGATGGGGCTTTGAGCAGCCTGGTCTAGTGGGAGGTGTCCCTGCCCATGGCAGGGGGGTTGGAACTAGATGGTCTTTAAGGTCCCTTCCAACCCGAACCATTCTATGTCCTACTTATTAAGCACAGCCAGCCTGGCACAAAATAAAGCGCTTTGTTGAGGGGAGACCAAAGCGTCAGCACCTCGCAGGCTGGAGCCCACCAGCCTATGTCTCATGATCCTGATACACTGCATGAAACATCATTTTACTTAAAATAAAAATAAAATATTTTATTTTTTTGGGGTAGTAAATTGGCTTAAAACTAAATTCATTCCACCTAAAAAACAAGGGACTGTTTATACAAGGTGTGTTATTCTGTGTCAGTACAAAAGCGTTTTGCCTTCATGTACAATCAACTCCAAGTTAAAAAGCAACTCCAAAAGCCACCATTTCAACACAAAAAGACAACACTGTGAGAGACAGGACTTGTTTCAGATAACCATTCTGAAAGTTTGCATTACTATACTTTTTCCAAAAGAATTAAGCAACTTAAGTAAAAAAGATGAAATGAGTATCAGACAGATGCTTTTTCATAGACAGCAAAACCTCTGTACCTGCCCTTGAAATGTTGCAATCTGTTTGATGATATGGAAGTCTTCCAAAGTGGTGTAAGCACACCCTGGCAGTGCACAAGATGGAAGGGGCTTAAAAGTGACAAGGCTGAATTTTAATCACCACTAAAAGGGAAAACAACATGCATTTAATTCAGTGTGCTGAAGCCTGCAGCGTGTGTAGCACAACCCCACCAGCAAGCAGCTACAGTCCAGCTGGTGGCACCCACTCTTCTCTACTGGTGCCCAGCGGCAGGACAAGAGGCAGTGAGCACCTGCTCAAACACATGAAAAAAATAAATATAACTTTTTTTACTGCAAGAGTGGTCAAACACTGGAACAGGTTGCCCAGAAAGGATTTGGAGACCTGACAGTGTAACAGGCTTACATGCCTACTCACAGTATTATTAAAATTTGATCAAAGGATAAAAAGTTTTCTCATTATCTTTCAAAACCGGATAATGTCACGAATGGCACAGAAATTCCCTTCCGTTAGGAAATTAACCTCCATGGTTTTAGAAACTTCAAAGATGCTTCGTTATTGATTGCCTAAGGTAACTTTCCATGGCTTGAAGGCATTTTCTGCTCTCCCCTCCCCCCTGCAACATTCACTCTGGTCAGATTCTTAAGCAGCAGCTTAGCTTGTATGCAGCAAGTTTTAATAGCCTAACAGATGTCCACCTCAACTCTGTATTTAGCATTACTAGCTAAAACACTAAATCCATAGGCACTTGAATGCTTGTCACTTTGAATCCTGTACAATTTGTTCTCCAAGGCAGCCTCAGACACCCCAAACTGCCAAAACACTCCTCTGCCATCCTGCAGTTTCCCTCGTTTTTTGCATGTTTTCCAGCTTCTGATACCGGGACCAGGTCAGAGAGGCAGCAGCAAAGCTTTAATACAGTACCCCGGCGTGGTCCCGAGCAAGTCCTTCTGCTTTTTGATGTGGCAGGCAATTCGCAGCACACGATTGTACAACCAGAAGCTCTACTGTAGTAGAAAGGGGAAGTAAATTCAATGTTTACAGGTCACTCATTCTGGCAACTGAGATAGGCTTCGCATGCGAAGCATAACAGTGCCCTCCCCATGCGAGCGTTTAATGCATTTAACCATTTAGATTTCCAATAACGAATTGCAAACCCAGAAATGTCCTCACTGGGCATCCTGCTATGCTGCTACGGTTCGTTGGCACAGTGGGAACTTACTGATCTGCCATTTGGGCTAATGAAATAACTGAAATTAGTCACAAGTGGTTGTCATTCTTGTGGTTGACCAGCACCGGAAAGAGAAAGCCCTCCCTGCCATGAGATTTCACGTTACTTGGAAGCTCAGCAGCAGTGAGACCCAGGAAAACCACATTCTCTTCCAGACCTGGCTGACAGTACTGCCATGCAAATGTGTAATTCTGTCCACAGCCAGCAAGCGTAACTCCTTCTACACTCTTATCTTCGCCCTGTGCCCAGTCCATCTCCTCCTACCTGCTACTATGTCCTTTCCCACTCCCCCCCATATTCTCTTTTTTATACAACCTTCCAAACAAATTATCACCCCTGAGCCACATAGTCTATTTCAGTCTTGCCCTCATCCCCCCCTCCCCCCAAAAAAAACCCAGGTTTTTCTGGTCTTCTAGATCATGTCCTCTCCACATCTGAGCTGGGAAACCTCTCCCTCTACACAGCCTAAGTCCACAGTGAGTCCTAACAGAAGTTGCAGAAGACAGACAGGTTCTCTGTCCTCCATTCAGATGCATTAATCTAGCCCTAAAACAGCCCAAGCAAGCCAGAGCTGTAACCCCTGGATTACTCCAGGTCAGCCCACAACTGGAGCACACCCAGTAGAAACATAACCCAAAAAGACTCTGCTGAGAATACGTTAACTGCAATTTCTCAATGCTGTGTAATTTTACCAAATTCCTAAGTGTTAGAGATTGACAGCTGGCACACACTCCTCCCTTGGGGTTCATCAGGGTTTATATGCAAACTCTGGAGGTAACACTGGTTTTAAACAAAAAAAGGGGGCAAAAAAAAATCATTAGAATTTCTTAAGGCAAACAACATCCCCTTTCTCTGGTTGTATTTTCAGAAATCGTATATTTTGGCTTAAGCTTAGAAAATAAAATCAACCAGAAATATCCACTGTGCACTCTACCAAATATGCCACCCTGGGGAGGGCAAGCTCATCCCAGGGCAGCAATGAGCACCAGGAGACAGCACGTCAAGGGGGGACAGTGCCAGGTCCCCATCTCAAGCAGAGGTGTCAGCCCCCACCACGACCACACCTCCAGAGTCACTCCAGCAGCCTCTCCCCAAGCTTGGTGGAAGCTCTGCCTGCTGAAAATAACCTTTATCTTCTCATTTTTTTCCCCCCTCGACAGAGTTTGTGCTAATTATGGCAAATGCAGCTCAAGATGAAGGAGCAGAACTGAGTTCAAACAGTACGGGGGTATTCGCTGGAAAAGAGTGGTGGGGAGCTGAAAGACAACCTTAAGGTCTAGGATTCTCATGCCGATGTGGTGGCAATAGCGAAGATTTATCTGCATTTCTAGAAGGAAATGGACTAGTCCTTTATTATGACAGGGTTGCTACATGCTCCTCAGACCCACACATGTGGGATTTTGCTTTGCTATAGAATAGCAAATTCATCCCTTTGTTGTTTTTAGTAGTAACAGAATTAGGCAGCGGTACTAAAACATATTAAGAACAAGCAATAAAATTAAATATAGACAAAACCAAAATACATATATGCTGTTGTAGTACTTATTCTGGAAATAGTTAATAATATCATTTTTCAGGTTACGTAAAGAAGCTGGGAAATATCCCATTCCTCACCAAATCAAGGCTTTTGCTATATCAATTTAGTTTAGTCATAGCCAGGCCTGAGATTTGCAAAAAGATAGCCGCATACCAAGGCAAATTTATGTCACAGAAAAGTTGATTTGCAATTAAATGTTATGGAAGAATTTTACCTTGCTGATGAAAATAAAATTACAAATAGATCAGCACTCTGAGACTGCGAGTCAGCAAGACCTTAGATAAGTAAGAGCAAAGACAAGTGAAGTCTTCAGACTGACAAACTAGCTGCTTTCTGAAGAATAAACTGTACCTCTACTAAGTACAGGGGAGGGGGGGGGGGGAAGACAGAAAGATACTGATGATTTGAAAAAAGTTTATTTGAAAACGTGAGGCTTGATCTAATGTAGGTCTGTTCTTACTGATTTTAAAGTCAACACAATGCAAAGGTCAGTCTGTGAAAATATGACTCCACTGTAGAGAAAAGGAGCTAAAATTGGATCTCCATCAAATAGTGGCTTGTATCTCTCACTCACCATAGATATAGATATATAAACACACTGCACTTCTCCAGCTTTTTTTCATCCACATAAGACTATAAAATACCAAAAAAAAAGTAAAACAGCGGATATACAATAAATTCCCATAACTGCAAGATGTATAAATGTGTACACCTGCAAAATCTATTGCTTCTCCTTCTCACCACAGCCTTTGACAGAAAGTTGACGTGCATTTGAAATATGCACCGATGAAACATTTTGGTAGTAAAAGAAAGGTCAAACCAAAAGAAACACCACAGGAACACATACTTAATGTAACATTTTCACCTCTGGGTTAAAAATAATACAAGAGGTTCAGAAGCAACTTGTATCAAAGCAAATCAGCTTTGCGTTCTGGTTTGCGCAACTCTTTAGTGTGTATTTAGGGGGGAAAAAAACCAATTATTTTTAACAGGTATTCCTTAAAGCACAGTTTAAGACAGTTCTGAAATTAAAGAAACTGAAGTCTTTTCATATGTTATTGATAGGTGGTGTTTTTTTTAAAGAGGTGTAGAAAAAAATCTCCAGCTGCACGGATGCCTTACTGGCTGGAAATACAAGCGTTCTTCTAAGCTGGATTGTGTGACAGCTGGCTATACCTATTCCCAACATCCGCCTCTAAGATAAAAAGCAAATACGAAATCTGCCGATTACTTATGAATGTTAAAGAAACCATATCATTTTGGGGTTGAGTAGTCTGTTGGCTTGGTGTCCTGGCCAAAATCCAGCTTCAGTAATTACTCTGAGATGCATCTTGCCCTTGAGCTTCATTCAGCAATATTAACTTGTTTTCATTTTCCTCCCTATGGTTACAGAGAAAATGGTGCAAGTTTTGTGTGTGAGCACTGTTTCAAAAGAGAACTTTAGTGATGTTCTATGTGTATATGGAGAGACCCTTTTCCAGAAACCTTTCCATCAAATCCATAAATTACAACAATAAAATCTTGAGTAACCACACTTCATATCAATGATTAAAAGTATATTCGGTCTTCTTTAATACCACAGAGATGCACAGGCTGGGAGACAGATCTAGCTGCTGCTGGTGGCTTCTGAGTGCTCCCAGACAGACAGGGATTATATTTATCATACAGATAAATGAAAAAAATAAATCATTTTTCCTCACCTGCGGTGATATAAGCTACAGGCTTCACATCCAGAACGTGTAGTTTAGAATACCTCTGCATGCATTCTCAATGCCCTGCAGTTATATGCAAAAGACAGACCGATTGTTCATGGTTTTTTGTTTAGAAATTATTATTAATCTTAAAACAGCTTGGTTTTGGTAAAGCAAAGAGACACGTGTAGGAGTATGAGTGTAACAGGATTATGAGAAATTCATTAATTGAAAGGCGAGAAGTATGAAAGCAAGCATGAAAATGTGACGTGGTCAAGAAGCGCATGCTAGAAAGGACCAGAGAACACAGGGAGAGGTAGAAAGCCAGGCACAAAGGTAGGAAGAGAGCACATGGAAAGCAGATCGAGGCTGGGAGTTCACAAGACAGCCAAAAGGTACAACATTTGAAAGAAAATCAGAGACTGAACAGGATGCCCCACATTGCATCCACCCTACTGTGGAGCGGGGATGACCCCCAGGGAACGTTCTCCTTACTGAGCGCTGGATAAGCTTCTCTCAGCAGGTGGGTTTCTCACTGACAAATTACGACCTTAAGTGACTGATCCAGTCTTATTTACTAGCACCCTGACAAAGGGACATCCAGCACTTGCAACTTGTCCTGGTTGGACCCCCAGTGCAGAATCACTGTTCCCTACGCCGCAGTCACCACTGGGAGAACAAATCCCACTGCACCTGATCCAAACCCCCCTGAAGCTAAGGAAAAGACTGCGACCGATCCCTATAGCATTATGATCACAATAAACAAAATGTGAAAAGCACGAGAAAAACAAGATACCAACTCAGACCCTGCCCCAGGCTCCTATTCAGGCAGCGGGACCCATGCCCTTTCCCAGCTGCCTGCCCCATAGCTGTGGTTGTGCCACCTCTGCAAGTCTTTTTCAGGCACTCCTGAAGCTAAGAGACCTTTAAACTCTTACCTTGTACACAAAAAAAATAAGACATATGAAAGCCCTGTTAAATTCATCTTGCTTTGAAAGAGAACTGCAGGGCATTTTATAATTAGCTACTAACCCAGGGAGCCAACGCTGCTGTATATCTAGGCAAACAGATTTTTTATGAAAGGGCCAACTATTCGGAAAAAGATATCAGCAAGAATAAATCACCGTTCCCCGTTGGTGCAGGCTGATTATCCTGATGCCTCAGGATTTTTAGCAGCCTGAAGACCTGAATTAGCTACATACCAAGTAACCTCAGTGCCCAGTAACTTAAATGCTAAGTTACAGCGTTCAGCATTACTTCAGGCACAGCAAAGCATGGATTTAGAGAACTCACAGGACAAAGGAGTAGTGGGAGGATACTGGATAGGCAAAGAAACAACCAGTTCATAAAGTTTCTACCAATACTGTATCACTGATAGCTATGACAATATGGCAAATGCTTCCTGCACACACGGTCCTTGCTTAAAAAGCTCGAAGTCCATCTTCTCTGGTACAAAAGACAAAATTAAACATGGTAAGAAAAAACAAGAGGAAGACACAATTGCCCTTTCAGATTACAGCCGGTTTTTATGTGGTCACCTATCGCATTTTAATAGTGTCAAAAACACAGCAAATCACTTCTACCACTAGAAATTCCACAAAGATATACTTTTGGGTGTATAATATTTCTTAGAAGTATTATTTGCCTTTTATTCCCTCTGTCAGCATGCATATCACTTCATCAGCCTCCCTCCGATTTCCTTTCCTTTTGGAAGAGAACACTTCCTGCCTTGCCCTAGAAAATATGAAACCTTTGGAACAGAAAAGCTCATTTTTCCACTTCATCAGATGCTGCTGCTGTTCAAGCTCATCTTAAGAAATACTGCCTGTGTTCGTGGTCTGCACGCTCGTTCATTTTCCCATGCCAAGAAGTCAGCTATAAATGCCAGAGACAGAATTTCTTCCTGCTTCTGTCCAGTTCACGTGAAAGTCAGCTGGAAACTACCGCTCTGGTTGTTGCGGAAAATCACGTAGAAAGCAGTTAAAAAAATGGGGTGATGCCAAATTCAGTAAAAAGAATCTCTGTTCTCCTATGTGACCCTTCGAGATTTAAAAAAAAAAGAAAAAAAGGAAGAAAAAAAAAGCAGCTGTAGCAAAGTAACTTTAAATTGCAAGTATAAATCAGATTCAGAATCCAATATAACCCGTAGCCAATCTGTGTCTAACATCAGAGGCTCTGGCCATTCAGTTATTTCACTGCTTTTCTCTAGGAATGGCTGCCCACAACAGTTTTGCAGGTGCTCACCCACTGGTTTGCTCTATCTGTACCAGCGCACACCTGCTCACATCACAGCATCAAGCTCCGGCTCCCAGTACAGGTACTGGGCACAGATGGCTCTCACAAACAGCACTGGAGATGGTATTCTGTTTGCAGGAATCTGACCTCGCGCACCAGCATTGAAGCCAGGCAGCACGCGAATCCCTACCTTTGACCCACCTGTTGATTCACAAGTGCCAAAAATAAAAGAGATGAAGAGCAGGGCCGGGGAAAGTTCAAAGCCACACCTGGTTGCCACTTGGACAGACGAGCCTGGAGAAGGCACTTCAGAACACACACATGTGGAGTGCAGACGAAAGCAGCAGCCAGTTTCATCTTGTAAAACCTCCTCGGGGGAGTGCTGATCCCCAAAATGCTATGTTGGATTATTTAGGCTTGCTTTGTGATCTTTACAATACCCAAAACTTGTATGCAGGCACACAGAGATATGTTTAGTAATTCCCTGAGTACATCCAGGTGTCTATAGTTCACTAGTTATTCCTTTCAGAGAAAAGCCTTTCTAATATACGACAGCTTTCTTCTCAGTAAACTTTACATCATATGATCTGTATTCAGTGGACAAGAGCCAACAAGTAAGCTGAGTTACAGTCGTCCTCCTTGAAAAATCACAGCTTTCTACTTAGGATACTTAGACAATATAGAAATGGTCTGATTTTTTTATGCCTCTTTCCTCAAAACACGCAACAAAGACCCCACCTTAGAGGAGCAACCAAACCAAGGGAATGTTCCAAAGCCGCTGGTATCAGCAAGCCTCTTTGGAGGCTAAATAGTATTCAATATTGACAAAGATAGAAGCTGCTGCTTTAAATATTCTGGTGGGTATAATAACAACTATATTTCACAGGACCCCTGTGCAAAATTCTAAATGAGGCTTTAAACTTGTTCACTAAATGTAAGGTTTGGGTTTTTTTAGCAGTTGTTGGTTTTGTGAGGATTTTTATTGGTGCGGTTTTGCCTCTAAGTCAAAGATAAGAGAAAATCCCATTTGCAAAACTGGAAAGCTTGTATTGGGATGTAAAGAGAGTCTACAGAACTCAAGATTTCTAAAAATAGAATTATTGCCAGCCCTGAAACACAGCTTTTGCAGAGGCAGACTCATTGTTTTTTCTTTAGCTATCAACATTTGCAGCCACCACAATGTCAGCGAGCAGAAGACCCCACCTTCCCTCTACAGACTGCCAGAATTAATTTGATCAACTTGACTTATCAATTGCATGTTTTATATTCTTCAGAGATTGTGCGTATTCTTTTTTCTTGTAGGGACATCAAACTATTAGAAAATCTTTTGCTAAAGGTACTTGGCGAGATAACGAACCCTTATTGGACTTAGCTGTGTTATTGCAGCTAAAGACAAGGGAGGTCCTTCCTTTCCCCAACTTATAGTTTTACAATTGAGTATGTCAATTAAGATTTAGCCAAGATTTAGCAGGCAGTAGCTGAGGGTAATTACTGCAAAGTCACTGAGTTAAAGATACGTGCCTTTATTTTTCCAGAAGCAGAATTAATTTTATCTAGCCATTTTGTACAGCAACCATCTTTATGCAACTTTGCTGCTTATTTGCAAGATTCTAGACTTTACATCAGCAGGCCAGAGGATGGTACTGTCACACATGGAAAAATTTATCTTCTTCATCGGTAAAAACACCACCTTTTATTTGTCCATGGGAAATCTGAATATATTTTCCTTTTTTAACTCTGATGCTGACATTTATGTTACCACCGTTCCAAGTTAGATTCCCCAAATTCAGGTTTTGTTCCTGAAGACAGAAGCATATTTACAGAGCTCTGAAACTCTTGGTAGGAGACACATTTTGGAGGGTTCTAGATGACACCCACAAAACACGTTATTTTAAAGGCTTGATCCTTAAAAGTGATCCATGCTCTGCCTGAACTAAATGGGGTTTGAGAATATGACACATTTCCTAGGAAGGCGGCTGCATCTCAATGGTTAGATACCAGGCACCTATCAAACAACATACTGATATCAACGTGATGGTATCAAATGGAGATAATATACTAATATCATATTGACAACAAAGACAATTTAAGATATGGTATCTATGGATTACTATGGGCTATCCATGCTCAGTACTACCTCTTCCTCAATTGTGTCAACAATTGTTTTAATGCTGGAAAGCCAAAGCAGAAAGACGATGAAACTTTCCTCATGTCCTGTTTGGTGGCTCCATGGCATTTATATTATTCAAGTAGGAGATATATCTGTGTCTTGTTAGAGGAACACTTGAAGTCTGGTGTGTTGCCAAACGCAAGCTGTATTATAGGGCATCTGTATGCGATTTGTGTTTGTTTTTTCAGAAGTGTAACACTTGACCAAATTAGAGCAAGTTTTCATAAAGCAAGCAGATGGTGTCCCTCAGCCTCCACACCTACTCAGCGTTAAGGCATCAATGAAAGTTCTAGAGGGCTCTGCTGATATGAAGCCTTCATTAAAGTTACAAGAATTATTAAATTATATAAGTACTCACTGCTACTTCTCTATAACAAAGACACTCAACTAAAATTACGTCAAACTGATAGAAATTAAAGCTGAAGAAACACATTCTGTGTTAGCAATAAGGATTATGTTTGACAGCTTTCCACAACTATTCACTCATCGGTGTGAATGCTGCAGAACTGCCCTGATGTTACCCAGATGAGGATCTTTCCAGTGCTGTCTACAAGTATGAGGCAAAACAAGAGATCGTTTTTGCAACTGCTAGGAGTGGCAAGATTGTATTAGCTGTAATACAACAGCCCACTATTATCGCACAGCGTGGCAGCATGAAATATAGCAGAAGCACAGGGGCTGGGAGAAGGAAATCGATGGGTATTTAAAACACCATTTAGTTGATTTACCTATAGCACGAAGCACTGTCATTTAAAAGTCTCTCATGGAGATGTCTCTTCTCCAAATAAATGTCTGTACTGAGGAGATTATTTACTAAAAGGCTTTTAAATGCTGCCATTAAAAGCAACACATTAAAATCAATTAAAAGGTTTTCTAAAAACACCCATCTTCTCTCTCATTTCCTATACTCTTGCCAACATCATTCCACCCATTCATACTCCTGCTACAGCAAACAAGATGTTTTCCCTCCCCCCAATTCAAAAAAGCGCAGAAGAGACCATATTCTAGGTCTCTTCTAGGCACTGCTCAAACATTCCCAGAGGTGTGTGTGCTTTCATTTGACTTTGGTGCTCTCTTGCATGACATTGGTTTACCTTGTGTACGTATTGGGGAGGAGGTAGACAGCCTCGATCGGTTAATGTCTGTCAAGGATTCTGATTCCCTCAGAAAGACACAGATAGCAATATATTAATTTAGGAGTGCAATCCATCCCACCTAACTCAAGCCATCAAAACCCCACCTGTCAGGTCACTTCTACTCATTCTTCCTCGAAGGAGAGGGAAAGGCACAGTTAGAGGACAATGACACATTTTAAGACAGGACAAGCTATTCTCTGGGAGGGTCCATCTTCCTCCACTGAGTACAGAGGGAACACATGTTTACTAAAGGCCCCGTCTAGAGATGGCCAATATCAAGCAAAACAAACCCTGATCTACGTGATTAATAAACCATCCTTTATACATGGGTTCACTATCAAATTTAACCCTATGCCTATGAAACCTGGCAACACTTGATTATCATTGAAGTCTAGGAGCAAAAAATTGTGGAAGTAGCAGAAATAATTTAGGAGTCAAAACCCCATTTTGCAAGAGGCATAGTGCTGCTTAAGCTCTCACAAAGAGAATACAGAAGGGTGCAAAAGGAGCATCTATGACTTCCCCACCACCCACATTTAGTTTCCTAAATTTTAGAAGTGCACATATATTTATTAAACTTAGAGCTTAAAAGAATAAATAATCATTAAAAAAACCAGAAAACCCACACTGGCAATTTATCAGTGAAAATTATTCATATTTTAGCACTTTACAGACTGTAGAAATAACTCAGGCTGCCGGTTGTGACAAGCCTGCTTCAGGTAGCAGAGCCTGCTTAGATGAAGAACACAACATTCGCACCAAGAAGAAAGGATGGCCAACCAATAGCTGCATCATGGCTGGCATCTTGAGATAGCTAAAACATTAGCATAAGTTTCCCCTCCTCTTTTTCCTTCTCCACCTTTTTTAGGTTTGCCTAACCTTTGGGGAACCAAAGTTTTCCTCCTCTGTTCCAGCATGAAGATGTCTGCTCTAAGCAGCAGCTCTATATCTACAACAACAAAAAAAAAGTCCACAAGAAAAACTTCTGAAGCCTCTATCCATCATCAGGAGGCTGAAGGTCAAACAAAGCATCATGCTTTCAGGCACTACAGCAGAGAGAAAAAAAAGAAAAAAAAAAAAGAGAAAGGGAAGAAAAAAAAGAAGGTGCAAGCTCTGCATTATTTTTCTGCTTAGCCCATGAAAAAGAAGCAGCCAGTGAATTCTCAAAGGAGCAAAATTTAAAATTCATTTTAAAAATCACAAACTAATTTAACAGTTCCCCTTGTAAATCTCGGAAAATCATTATGTGCTCAGAGTTTGTGTGGTAATTTGAAAGAAATGCCATTCCCCATTCATAGCCAAGCAGTTGGATTATCTGCTTTAGAAGAAAAATTCCACTCATTCACAGCCTCCGAGCGCGACTGGGGCTTCCATAGGAAATAATAATTAGAGCTGGGAGAGTGCTACTTCAAGCCAGTGCTAGCCTGCTAACTCAATGGAATTTCACCCATTTATTCTGGATACAATATTTGCTCTCAGGCCAGCAGACAGAGAAATATGTACCTCACACTCAGTTAATTTATTGTTTGGCTACCAGGAGGTGGCCATTGTTTCACATTTGTGTTTGGGGGGGAGGGGGGAGTTGGGGGGAGGAAACCCCACAACCACTACTTTTTTATTTGCTTGGGTTTTTCTCTTTCAAAACAGCCTACAAAGTGAAGTACTGTTTCGCCTCCTTGTGCAGCAATTCTCAGCTACGTTTCTGCTTCCAAATGGTCACAGTCCTACGGAAAAGTCATCCGGGCCCCCACGAGTTCATGTAGCATTTTTGTGGCAATATGTTTTAACACAAGAGATGTAAAACCTCAGAGCGGGTCCCAAGGGCCAACTTCCCGGTGGCTCGGATTAAGCGACAGAGGGCTCGGGCAGCAGAATTTGGCGGCGGCCAGCTTGTCGCGGAGGCCTGGATGCACTCGCACAAAAGCGTCATCGTTCTTTCAGGCCTGGGTTTTATCAATGAACTGAGCGGATTCCAGGCGCTGTTCCCCCCGTTGCCTAGTAGAGGGACACTCATTGAGGCTTTAATCACAGTTTAGGTGCCACAAAGGAGGGGACCAGACGACCGCACCGCACAAAGCAGCCCAGCAGCACATCAAAGAAGCGGGAGCCATGGCTGTGCCCGGTCTCATGTATGCTCTCCCACTGGCAGCAGCCGCCAAGAAGGAGGGTGCTCCTCTCCTCCCCGTCATGGGAAACGCACCCAGGGGGAGACCATCTGCGGTCTGGGATGCCACTCTGATCCCCATCACTGCTCAGAGAGGAAGGGCACAGGGCCTCTGCAGGGGGACAACCAGAGCCCCCTGCTCAGGGTCTGGTACCTGCTTGTGCGCCGGGAAGATGCTCGTGACGAATTATACCCCTGCACCAAGGGAAACTACTAGAAAATGGCACAACACTGTGATACATAACAAGCCTCAGGTCTGAATGTAAATCCTTCATCCTTTTCTTTAATAACTCTGAAATTGCAGCTTTGACAAAGAGCTTAAAAAAAAAAAAAAAAATCACAAAAATCAGAGATACAAAGGATGTTTTAGATCATCTGTGCCTCCCTCTGCCATCAGCAGAGAACGATTTCCTCCACATGCATTTGTAAGGGGTTTCTGTGAGTTAGTTTAGATGATACCTCTTTTTCCATGAAAGATTAGTCCACATTCAAACAGATATCTCCATCAAGTCCTGTTTTCTATTATCCAGTTTTTGTATCTATCCCATTAGTTCTAATTATGTCTTTTTTGAGATGTCCCAAATGCCTTCTGCTACAGCACAGAAAATAAGTAAGACTTTCAGATTTTGTCCCTTAAAAATAAAAATGACTGGCGCATACGGGTTAGCTAGTACATGTTCTTTCACATCCTTCAGCCTTCCTACCCCAAAATGAATGTAACCTCTTTTCTAAGAGTATGTTGCAAAACAACACAGAGTTAGGACTTAACAGAAAAAGATGGTATCACAAAAACTTCTAGCAAAGGCAGCAAGGAGAAAATTTAATGAAAATATAAGGAGCCTTTTGGGGCTAAATCAATCTTTGACATACTGGAGGGTGCAGATTTCCTTCAATGTGTTTTGGGACTAATTTTTCTCCTAAATCAGCCAGCAAAATTCAAGTAAACACATAGAGAAGTAATATTTTATTTAAGAAGTTAACAAGTCTTGCGTTAAGCTTATTACAATAGCCCAGGATGATCAGACAGGTTTTGTATTGAAGCCACGTTATCCTACACAGATACCAAAACACCTGAGAATTATATTCTTTCTGATTTCTTTATCTTCTTCAGACACCATACAAGATGCAATTGTGGATTCTTCCTACTTCTGTATGGCCAAACTCCACAAGCTTTACAAGAAAGCTAACACACACTCCACACGGATCTTTAATTTCTATATGCTGAAGACAATCTTTTTCAAATATTCAAGACTGAAATTTCATGTTCATTAACTGCAGTTGACGTTAGCTTGTCAACAGTTGTCTCTTCGTCCAAGTAACACTGTTTGCTGTCTATTTTTGTACCCTGAAATCTGAATCTCAGTTTTTTTCGCTTGTCTGGGCTTATGGATGCATATAATAGGCTATCATACCATAGCCAGACCACTGCATTTGTAGATGGCTATTCTGCCTCCAACAGGGGAGAAATTTGTGTTCCATCGCTTAAGTAGTAAAGACACTGGTGCCTCAGACACAGAGCTAAGATATGGAACAGAAATTTCTGCTTGTTAAGGAGGACGTGGACGTGCTGCAAAGTAGGCAAAGAAATGTACTTACAGACACGTTTGGATCTGAAGCTGGACAAAAACCTTCTGCCAGGTTTGTTATTACTGTTTCCAGGCCAACTTTAAGACATAAAAGCTGTAGAAGTACTATGTTCATAATATACTTTACTAACTCCCAATTTTACCTCTGTTAAGAAGGTACAGTGTATTTAAAACTATGTTGGAGGCCATTCTTATTGTGACAAGCCATTCCAATAGAAAGAAAACTGAAGAATGGCAATGAAATTGTCAGCAGAGTGGCTTTTCCCATTTTGGGGGCTGAAGCATGTGTGTTTATGTGGTCAGTTAAAGCAGTGAAGTATTTCAGATGTAATCTTAGAATACCTACTGGGCTGAGCTCAATATTAATTTAAAAAGTCATAACAGTCAAGGCATAATTGTATATAATCAGGCCATGCAAGTAAATGAGGAGGCAGCTTATTTACAGAGACTATTCTGTTGGCAAGAAAAAAAGCATTACCAAAATGAAACTAATAGAGAACACAGTGCCAATATTATACATAATTCAACAGCGTCCCAATTACATTGCCCTTTTATGTTTTCTTGAGCTGAAGCGGGAGATGGAAGAGACTCTTCCACATCTGTGCCATGGCCTTTATAGCCTCTTACTCTCCTTCACCACGGCTGCTCCTCTCCCCTGCCAGCCTGTATTTACAATACAAATTAGAAGCATTTATAAATATCTTTCCTGTTTTTTCATTAAACAGTCCAAGTCTCCTGATTTTTGCATCCAAGGGGGAAAAACCAGAAGCAAACCAGGGAAATGCCTTGCTCGAGAGGCAGGGACTGCATGTCAGAACGTGGGTTATAACTGAAGAGGCTTTGTTCTACGTTCATGCCACTACCTTGTAATTATCCCACTACAGCATTAATCTTGGCGGCTAAAAATAACATACCAAGGATATACATGAAATCAGTTAAAACTGCTCTTCCACTAGAGGGGATGCTGTGCCTTACATGACTTTCTCTGCGGCTGGAAGATCCGTAGCCCTGAGAGCATGACACCCCAACAGCAACTCAAGGACCTGCACCTGGTGATGGTGAAGCCGCTGCCACAAGGACATGTCCAGTGATTATTGTCACGCTGAACAATCTCAACCACAGAAATCGAATCTTAATCTAAATTTGTATTTATTTTTAATCAGACGCGTTGCTTTTGTGAGACATGCTAAGCAGACTAAAGCCATGAGAAAACAGACCCCACTCACTTCTGCTCCTCAAAGCCCCCTCAAGCCAAATACCTCCACGAGATCCCGGAGAAGTTGCAGGAAAGGATACAGGCTAGCGACTCCTCCTAGCAGGCACCAAAAAGAAGCTGTGCTATTTTGGTCTCAAAACCCTGAGCTACTTTCCTCAAAAGTCTTGAGTGTTTGACCCTTGCCTAAGAATATCTTCTCTTTGGGAAGGGCAAGAACAGGAGGGAGCCAAGCTGGGGAGAAGAAGGAAGGGGAAGCTACAGGGGATGGTGTGAACAGAACGGCAGGCACACAAAGAACAGAGGAAAGGGGACAACTGACTAGTGCTTCAGAAAAACAGAGCACTAAAAAGACCAAAAATAAAAAAAAAAAAATAGTTTCTCAGCGCCAGCCCTGGGACAGGTGGAGCAGGTATGATGCTGCAAGGCTTGGTGGGAGTGGTGCAGGGCGACGGCCAGCAGCAGCAGCTCCTGCTGTGGTGGCTCCTGTCAGCTGCCTGGTGGCCCTTAGGGACCCAGGGCTTTTAACAGGGAAAACTCAGGAATGGGCCACTTTCTCATCTCAGAGACAGATCTCTCTCCCCAGCCCACCAGCCCTGCTGTTCACCCCCATCCCTGGCACAGCTCAGCTTCGGCAGGTGGGAGACCATCAGAACAAGCAGCTGTCGTCTCACTGACACCACACCAAAGTATTGCTTTATCTTACAATGCCAGTTGATTTTCTCCTCTCTCTCTCCATTACACCTTTCTAAAAACATCACAGACATCTGCCAGCTCCACTGCATTCAACAAGAAAGCCCCTCAAAAAGTAGCTTGCTTGTGTAAGAGATGCAAGCGAGGTCTTCCTCCCCAGACACACTGGTTTGAAGGAGCCCATGCCCCACGACCACCAGGAGGTGCCAGCGTACATCACTTGGTCTTTGCAGCTTCCCATCTTCTGAGTCCACCCTCCACGTCCAAGCAGCTTTCCACCAGGGTGAGCTGACAGCCACAGTCCTGCTGCGAAAGCTGCTGGGAGCTGCCAGGATGGTTGGTATCTGCCACTCTCAAACAAGAACAAGTTTCTTCTTTGCCTCTGCTAGCAACGCAAGAAGCTGTTTATACATCATTCTGCCAGGCTCCAAGACATCGTAACTGAAGAGTGCTGTCCCGGCTTTCTGCTATCACATTAGGATATCTCCTCCTGGCCTCCACCAGCCTCTCCGTAGGCAGTCCCACCAGGGCCTAGGAGAGTTTCACCCAAGAAAAGCCCTCAGAACCTGGCCTGCCATTTCCACCGAGGGGAGTCCTGGAATTGCAACAGATGGAGAAGGATGAAAGAAAGTTTTCAGGACTTCTGCAAGAATACAGAATGACTGCTGAATACGATATGCTGCACACCACCAGAACCTGTATAATCACACTGACATGTTCGAGACAAGCACTGCTGACATGCACAGGGCTGCCTGGAATATTTTCAGTGAGGCAAAAATACCATCGTAGTTTTATATTGCATTAAAGGAAAAAAAAATAAATAAAAATCTTGTATTGGAAAAAAAAATATATACTGTCTTCAACAAAATTTCTTGGGAAGAACAGGGCGAGAGACTACAGTCTGGTAGTTCTGACAGCATCAAGGATGTAGGCATACCCAAGTTAAATCCTTGTTCAGCTGGATCCTCAGAACCATCCTGGATGAAGAGCTGCTACAAGCATAGCAGAAACTGAAGCCTGCTCTCTCTCCCATCCCCTGCAAGCCCTCTCAATCCCAATGCCAAGACAAGGCTCTGATCGCCAAAGGCAAGAAAAGACCAGAGGACATCACTGTCTTCACCTAGTGCCTCCAGGACTATTAGCAAGGAGAACAGGTACTACCCCAAAGACGCCATCTGCCTCAGGGCGTTTTACGTGCCTCTGCTGACCAGGAACTGTCAAAGGGATTTCCACAGGCTCCATGAAAAGGAAGGAAGAGAAGAGAATGCTCATTATTTAACTGGTTCTTATTCTTCCACACAGGAAAGCTGATCCTGGGGGACCCAAACTGAAAAAACAAGACCTTTAGCCTGCAGTCCTTGAGCAGCAATCTTGCACACTTTGCATTTAAAAGTCTTTAACAAGGGGAAGAGGTACTGGCTGCAGAGACGTACATTGTGGGTGGCGTCCGTTTTAATCACTTCTCCTCAAACTGCTCCAGCTCGACCAGTCCTGAAAGACCATACTGATCTGACACATGTAAGATGAAACAGGACTATTTCTTCAGCCACAGTTTAATTATCAGCAGTAAGTAGTACTCGATGCTCCTCAGGTATTGAAATATCAAAAACAGAGCAAGCGAATATTATGTTCCTATAGTCCCGTAAACTGTATATTCCTCTGTCTGTGAATAGCAGGACTAAACTAATCACCCAAAACCAGGACATACAGCGTGCACTGAGTGCACACAGCTATTAATGTTGCTGATAATCAAAGTTACCTAATCTGTTTTACCACAACGTTTGACTCTGATCTGGCATACCAAAGAACGCCAACATCTTACCCGCTATCTCCAGTAAAAGTAATTGCAAGCTTCCATGCACATATGTTGTGTATACAAGCATGTATGTATCAAGGTGACGTTCATTTAAAAAAAAAAAAAAAAAAAAAAGAGACTGTGCTGAATCATACCTACCACTTTGTTTAAGGCTAAGAGAAAATACTGTGCATTTGATAACTTATCCCTTTAAACTTGTTTCCCTTCATGGGGTTTGTTTTTGGTAGTTGGGGTTTTTTGTTTGTTTTTGGGGTGGTTTTTTTGGTTTGTTTTTTTTCCTTTCTTCTCCTGAGAAGCAGTATAACAGAGGTAACAGAGTAACAAGGTAACAGAGACTTTAATGCCTTCAAGGAAAAAAAGAACTTTCAAACTTCTGGACAGATTTTCCAACCATTCTAACAACGTACCAAGGAAATTAAGACTGCTTTTCAAAAGAATGGGGCTTTAACCTACAGGAAAACTTTTAAGAATTTATGTTCACCACTGTTCAGATTTCTGGAATAATGACATAGTAAACATTTCCTATTTCTCTCCTATTACCTACACAAACAGACAAATATAGAGTACAGCCTTGCTGTAGCTGCTTTTCATTTCCATCACGGTTACATAAATAGATACAAGCAGCGCAGTAATTCCCAGATGTTCTCTTTACAGCACAAACGAAAGCCAAGCACATACACATTAATTGCCTGGTGTAAACCTTTTGACAATTAAAAAAACCAGAAAAATCCATGCACACCTCAAAAACTATGCTTGTTAGGTTCCCCAGGCATGCATGACCTGCTGGTCACATGCAGATTACACGCACAGAGCTGGAAGACAGCACATCCCCATCTATTTTGCCACCGTTCTCCACAAAAGTTACCTGCGTTTCAGCAAGCCCAGGAAGGTGAGACAGTCCAACAACACGTACCAAGTTATTCTAGCTTCTTTCACGAGTAGGGAAAAAGAAAAACAAATAAACCCAAACCCCTCCATTCCATCTTTTGGGGTAAAAATCAAATAGAAAGGTGCCTAAGGAGCAGCTTTAACTAGTGTTCTGGGTAATTTCCAGGGATTTGTAGTCGACACCAGCCCTTAAAAGTGGCGATTAATTGCTATAGCAACCAGGGCATCACACCACACGCACTGGGGCTGGGGCACAGGGACTGCAGCATGCCCTCTCACCCCCACACGCCTCTCAAAAGGGTAACGGGCTCCTCGAGGGGCCGCATTGTTTGGGCGCAATTAATCCTTTATGATAGACCCTCTTCGCTGAGGATGGGGGACTCTACCCATACTCCCCCCTCCTCTACAGGAAATCTTGCAACCGCGGGGCTGCCGTGGCTTTGGAGGGAGGCTGCACGCAGCGGGAGAAGGAGGAAAGGGGAAACGTTGGACGTGCAGGGGAAACAAAACCAGGGTACCATGTATTTTGGGATCCAGGTACGAATTCATCTTAAGAACTGGTGTACAATAGCAGCAAAGGAAAAACTTTGTATTTTCTTCACGCATTTCACGTGTCTTTCATAAAAAACAGATGCCCCTCCCTCCTTCAATACATCACCATAACCAGATTTATACAAAGACAGCCAATGTGTTTATGCTATATCCACAGGTGCAAGCCAGTTCATTGCAAGCCACATGGCAATCTCTCCCTACCTGAAATCACCACAGAGACATAATCATTAGAAACACCCATAAAGCAAAGAAACAGGTCCTTTCTCCCTCCCTGACAGCTTATTTCTATGCCACAGAAGCACACTTAGACACAGAGAGACAAAAGGAGATGAGATTTTTGCTGTGTTGCACCTCTCCATTCCCAAAAACTGGGATTCAAACACCAGCAGAATTTATCTGGAAGCGTCTTCCCTGGCTTCCTGCTCACTCATTTTGGTATCAAACCATGAACTGCTGTATATTGCACTGTTGGGTTTTTTGTTGTTTGTGGGGTTTTTTTTCTTAAAAAAATCCACAAGGCCTGTACTCCTACTAATAGAGACCTTCCCAGTCTGAACATGATAGCTCCACTTGCCTGTGGGACATGTGGGATTATTTTATTTTACTGTTCATATCAATCAGGTACCAATCAAAGCTAAATCACAAGCTGTTAAAGCTTTAACTGGGAGCAGGAGTGTGGCGAAACTACTGGTTTGAGCTTCCCCCAAACAAGACCAGCCCCAGCAAACAATCCAAGTTTGTGTTGGACAATAATTTGGAGGCTAGAGCGGAACCAAGAACCAGAGAAATTACTGCATTAGGTCATAAACCAAAAAAAAAAGAAAGGAAAACATCACAGCTGTCTCAAGGCCAAACTTGCTTTCAATACTGTCACCAAAAAAATACTGATGTTAACACCCAGATCAGTAGGCAATGAAGGCAATGACACATTCAGTTCCTCATACGGACAGAAACACAACTCTCTGACCTGAGCCACAAAAGTGAAATCTCCTAAAATTCCACTTCAGGGATTGGTCATCTCCACCGCTCACAGAAATAACTGGCCAAGAAACTCCAGCATAATCTCGTATTTGCCAAAAGCTGGATAGACTGCAATGTCCCCAATTTTTTTTTTAAGAGAGAGTCACAACCCAAAGAGGCTTTAGGCTCTGATCTGGAATTTCTATTATCACTTCCATCTTTTTTCAATAGGATCAAAATGAAGAACTGAATAGTGGCAGATGTTCTCTACCTGGATTTGTCAACCCCTTATTTCTCTTCAGGAACAGTATACAGCCGTATTGTTGTATGCTTATTGTCTTCTACAACACCCTTTTACTCCTTACCTCTGCCTGCCTGTGCTTTTGGTGCTCCAAATCCAACAGCTTTACAAGCTACAGTAGAGGAGGTGTTGTGAAGCAATATAGATGGACTGTGCAGCACCTTTGCACAACAGGAAAAGGGGGTTGGACTAGACGTCCTTTAGAGGTCCCTTCCAACCCAAACTATTCTATGATTCTAGGATTCTAACAGCACTGACTAGTGACAGTATAACAGCATGCTAGAAGGACACAGGGTTCATTCAGGGAACAGGACTAACAAAGAAAAACTACCAGAAAACTGTCTCTTTATGTCAGTGCAGTCTGCCTACCCAGAAGGAGCTCAGTTGGAACTACTCCCAAGGCGATCAAACTGGTGGATGCTTTGGTCTTTAGAAGTTTTTTTGTGTAACTGAAACCACCGGCTTGCTGATCAGAGCACTCCCTCAACAGCATGGCTTTTGGGAAAGAAAATACATGACTGCTGGCCCTAGGGAGAAGCGGAAGAGAAAAGAGAGGCCAGGGAGTTGCAATAGGCCTCCAAGGTCACATCAGCCAAATAAAAACAGCTATTCACAGTGCACCATATACTGGAAGGCTGTAATACAGCACATGTCATCATGGAAAGTGGGACAAACAAGTTCAGTAGCCACTGATCAATTGCTATTTTCCTAATCAGCAAGAGAGAAGCTACTGCACACCTTGCCAGAGAGACAGAAGTGAGTCATAAAGCCCACAGTAGCACTACCACACACTAGATATAATGATTTTAAACCTGCTGAACATGCACCTCTATTTTAGTTACTGTGAAAAAACAGTACCAGGGATAAGGCTCCCGTTCCATATTCCAGCAACAAGGAAACACATAGCATGCTTATATTAAGGTTTTGCACAAATGCCCATCTCACTGAACTCAATCCCTGCCTAAAAATAAATAAATAAAAGGTATAACAAGGAGGGCCATTGTCCATTTAGGGCTGCATCATACCTCCACCACCACCTCCAACAGTGCAGTACACAGCAAGTACTTACAGTCCTTACAGCACATATTTTTCCCCCAACTCCATCCAGACTCATGCTCTCAAATGTCAGGCCACCTTCTGTTTTTTCTTTCTGCATACAATAACATTGCTTACCACCTATTTGAGTAAGGAATTGGCTACAGCCGAGTGTCTACCCCGTGTTGATAGCCACCAGGCCTCACCTGGGGTGACCACCACTCTTCTCAGGAACATCAGCACTAGGGTTTGTAATAAAGGAGAAGGCAGAATAGCATGGGCAGCAGGAAGTTAAGGACCCTGGAAACAGGTAGTTAGTTCAGGCATGGTAATACAATGGAGATGAGTCAAATAAAAAGCTTGTGACCGTAGCAAAAGATACTTTCCCTTCCTCCTTTCCAGTTTATTTTACCACCAACACCTGCTTTCCCCATTTCTTCTGCCCCTGCTCCTCCCTCTTCCCTGCCCACAGGCTCCTTCCTTGCCCTAGTCTAATCAAAAGTTAGCTAAAGACCTAGCAACAACAACAACAACCTTTTTCAGCCAGGTTAATTCTCTGCTGTTTTAGTGAGCTGACTGTGAGATGTGACAGGAACCAGATCTGGCTTAGCTAAAGCAGAAGGACCAATTTGGCCAGGAGCAGGGAAGAGAGAGAAGTGAGACCTCCTTTTGGCAGTTCATGAAACTGTGACTTAAAACCAAACTCATTCCTCACCTTTAGCTCACGTTTATCTTACCCAGTTCTGTGAAATGGTTGAGAGGGTGAATCTTTGCATCTGGTAACTCTCTAGCCTCTCCTAACAACTTCTAGGTATTAATTCAGGAGAGGCTGATTAGGAAATGGTTTTCTACCACCACCACCTTTTTTTTTATTTTTTTTACAGTCTCCTATTAAACCAAATAAATACATGTGTGTGCATGTGCATTGCTCACATAGTGCCATATATTCATGTCATAAGTATCACAAATAATAGTGTGAAGACACAAATCTCAGAAATTATTATAGGCTCATCTCTAGCACATCTTCAGCTCCTTCTCCCTTGTTAGCAGCGTTTCACACACAGTGTGGTGAGCTTCAACCACGATCAGCTTTTCGCCGAATGCTCTCTCTTATGCTGCCATACACGTCTCCAATGAAATCAGCGTAATATGTCTTAGGAGGCAAGAAAGAAGGTTAGCTCACTAACCTTCAAACCCCTGTGATGGCAACATCTTCTGTGTTTGGGTAACGTGGTTTGTGGCATCACCTCCAGTGTCAGAAGAGCTTCAGCAGCCCCAGCCCCACTTTCTCTCCAGACACTTGTTCTCACCCCTGTATCAGCCCCTTCACCATGCTAGCCCTCTGTTTGTAGCCACATGAAAAACTACACTGGAGAGAAGACCCATCCAGAAACACAAACCAACAACAACAGAAACCTTTTTCTACTTTTTTTCCCATGTGGATCAAGGCAGCACCAACCTGGTTCTCCATGCCACAGCGCAAACAACTCCACCAGCACAAGAAAGGGGGAAGAGGTTGGGGGACGGGGACAGGAGTAAGAACAAGCAGCTGGGAAGCTCTTCTGCCACCTTCCAGAGCCCCCCTCTGCAGTCCCAGTCTCATCCAACACCGGTTTCAGTGCCAGACCGCTGCAGGTACCCTCGGGAAACCTCCCCTTGTATGCTGATGGTAGGTACCTCAGGAAAGTTAGACACCTTTAAAAAGATGTGGTCCCCTCATCTCCCAAAGCCCACATGTACTGCATCATTTTGTTTCTTGGCAAACATTTGCCCATAAAGTTCCAGAGAAGCACTACACTAACTGCAGACCAGATGCTTCCGAGTACTACACTGTATTTTATAGCACTGTATAGCCTTTTACAAGCATTAACTAATCAACAACACTTCCAGGTAGTTAACTTTAATTATCCCCATTTTACAGGTGCTGAACCAGACCCAGGGAGGCTGAGAGATTTGCCCAAGGCTGAAAAAACAATTGGTGTCCAATCCTGGTCTGTAAATCAGGAGCTACTGTATGTAACTTCTTCCTGAGCCTCTCACTGCAGCAGCAGAGTTCCCTTCATCTGCTGCTGCAATACAAGCTTCTCCTGAAAACAAAACAGGCCAAAGCCCACCCCTGCCTGCCCTTCATTGCAACGGGTTGGTCAAGCTGCTGTTTGTCCACCAGCTCTCCTGTAACTTAGTCAAGAACAGTCAAGGTAACACAAATCCTCCCGCTCTGGCTTTGGTCCCAAACCCTGCGGCTCAACCAGGCTGGCAGTATTCACAGGGCATCTCCCCATCTTTCTAACTCTGATGCCTTCTTCTGCATCATACTGACATAAGATGGTTTTGGGGGCTGGGTTTTTTTCCCCTCAGTTTCCCTTTATCACCCGACTGGTCTTTTTGTGCGTGCTGTTGTTTATTTATCAGGCTTGAGCTTTCAATGCCCAGCAACTGCAGTGGTGCACAAGTGGCAGCTACGGTAGCAGCAGAAAGTCCAGACCAGAAAGTGGTGAGACGAGCAGTATACTGAGTGGATACAGCAACTTTCACTAGAAAACAACAAAGACAGACTGGCAGAAGAGTCAGTTTTAAGGAGCTTCACCTTACAGACCACTGGATGAAACATTTCTGTGCGGTTGCAGCTGCTAGAGATTTCTTCACTGCAATGTTCAGTGAGCTGCTTTGGGTTGGATTTAAAGGCTGGGCTGAGGTCAACCAGTCTCTGTAATTCTGAGAGTTACAGAATATTTCTGGTCCATCCAAAGGAAGGAAGGATGGTATCTCCAAGCGCCACTGGGGCTGCAATGGCAACAGAAATGCCAGCGTTGGGACTGCCCGAAGACTGATCTCTCCCTGCTGTCAGTGCTCTCCACCAGTCTGCAACTGGCAGCGCGGGCAGAGGTGGCCAAGTAGCTTTCTTCCCTCGTAATTTCTTTGGCCTCCGCCTCCCTCGCTTCCCACTGTGAGCCATCAGCAGGTCCCATCTGATGCTCATCCTCTGAAAGCAATCGAACAAGCCCCACATCGGTTACCCATTTCGGCTGGTCTTTGTGACTGCTTCTCAGATAAGCACCGCTGCTTATGAAAGATGAATGCACGCATGGCCGCTGCTCAAAGAAAAACATGTAAATATACTCCATTTGGCAGACAATCTACTTGTAAGGTACATTTCTACCTTTGTTCCCTCTCCTGCTTTGGGCCTGCTGTGCAGAACGGCAGCCAAAACACGTCTCAAAGGTTAGGTCTGGTCTCACAGCCCTCATCTTGCAAAAACACATAAACTGACGACTAGTCTCAGTGACCAGAGTATGGTCATGACTCGTTTGATGCTTGATGCACGGCATTTTGCTCAAACAGAGCCCACATACATGGGGGGAAAAAAATCATTAAAGGACAAAGGCGAAAGACACATTTAAAATTGCTGGAGTGTATGCTTCAAAATAAATTGCAGCTAAATACTCTCAAGTGTAACAGTATTTTGGATGTTAGTAAGACCATTCATAAATGAGAAAAGAAATTGGTATTGATTCTGCAGGCTCATGTCTCAATACATCTATAGGTTGTTGAAGTGTAGGAATAAATCTAATAAATTAATCTAGCTGAGTAATAATAAGTTCCATTAACACAGTAATACCTACCAAATCGATATGTATGCACAATTTCAGACATCAAATTTAACAGAAATTCTTTTCCAAGTTAGAACATGCTAGAATTTATTTATTTATAACAGGACATTAAATTTGGGTAACTTTAGTAGTTCATTTTAAAAGATCTCGCACACTTACACACACAGAGTCCTTTTTTCAAGTGAATTATCAGGGAAATATTTGCTGTCTTAAACTCAAGTAACCTCTTCAGAGCAGGAGAAACTTTGAATCCTAGAGATTTCACTTGGTTAATACAGATGCAGTTTAACTCTTCCACTTTGGACAACCCTCCAACGACCGCATGATGCTGCATCTCACCCTGACCACTCCTTGAGTGCATTTCTGCTACTGAACGGTTGTTCTGACGTCACCTTTTTGTTTAAATGAGAGAAAACATGGAATTTTCCTTTTCAATGCCAGTAAGCGGTGCCTTCATACATGTAGGACAACCATCACACCACTTTGCCCCTGTGCTTGTAGATTAAGTCCTCCAAATGTCCTGAACTCTACTCAATCTCTTCAAAAATGTGATCCCTCCTGCCACAAACTGGACCTGAAAAAACACTGAAATATACTGTGCAAAAAAAAAAATGTCAGTCGGCACTAAATCAAAGCAAAACAGAAGAAGCTGGTTGAAGAAGACTGGTTGAACCTGAAGAGGAGGCAACAAGGACTCCAGAGCTACACATAGGTGTTGTCCGCTTTGGGAGGAACTTCTGCAAATGATGATCTCTAAATTCCAGAAAAAGTGTTGTTTTTCTACAAAGCATCCCCCTCAGCACACCAGGCACCTAACAGTGGGCATCAGGTAACCAAAATCTGACTGGAAGTTACCTGCGCATATCAGGTAGGTCACCCAGGAAAAGGCGGCATTTCAGTCTGACTGTTACATGTATTTAGGTGCCCACTCACTTTTTCCCCACCATGTTAGATGAAGCTTGGAAACTGTTTCTACCTGATAGTACTTAATCTTCATATCCAGCCTGATGAAAATTATATCTACAATATTAAAGTTTTATGTCCGTCAAGTATCAAATCCCACAACCATCAAAATGTTTTCCAGCTCCCTGCTCAACTCTTGCCAACCTATTTGCTATTTGCTCTTCTTCCTCACTTTCAATCTACCCAGGACGGTCCCCAGAGACCTCAATATACTGGCAGCAGGGAGTTAAAAACCATAATCAAAAGCATTTCATGTCTGTAGCAGCAGCAGAGAGAGAAAAGGAAAGGAGCAACAGGAAAGAAATACTTGCTCCATTTCATTACAGCTCTCAGCTTCTAGTAAGAAGAGATTTCATAAGGTAAATGGCCCAAATCAGAAGCCACTGAAAACACAGAGCTATTTAAACTCCATAAAATATCTGGGCTTAGAATAATCACAGCATAATTAATTTGATTTTATGAAGTATTTTCCAGCATTTGTCTCATCATCACAGGGGCAGAAAAAAAGCAAAGAGCCATGCAGAAGAATACTGCACCCTGGGGTAGCCACAGAGGCACCTGGGTAGACAACTTAAAGATCCAAGTTTTGGTAAAAAATAGAAAGCATAGGATCGGGTATAGCTTATGCCTTATCCTCCTTGAAGCATTAGGCCTCTACCTGTCAGTGCGTCACTTCAGGCCTCCCCCGTCTGCAATTCACAGTCTTGAAGAGTTAGACATAGACACCTACATCCTCTCTTCAGAAAAAGGCAGAGAGAACTTGCTTTCACCTTGCAGCCACCGCTCTCATTCAGCCCCCCTCCCCTTAAACTCCCCCTTCGGCTGACAAGGTCTGAGACAGCAGTCCCAAGGCTACATTAAGGATCAGGATTTTAGTTATTAGGCTGGAGGGATCCAGGAGTGGAGCTGTGGAGCCTTCTTCCTCTTCAGTGAGGCCAATGAAGAGCCACCAGAGCAGGAACAGACTCCAGGTATCTCCTTCCCACACTGCCAGTGGCTTCCTCTCCATTTCACCAAACTGGGGGGGGGAAACATTTAATCCCCTCTTAACTTATTTTTCATTTCTACCAAATGGAAACCAGAAAAGGTCAGGTTACATCAAAACACTTGCCAGATAAGACAAAGTAATGAGAACAAACGTGGCACAGAAGACAGCGCCATTTTAAAATTAATGCAGCCCAATAAAAGACAGTAAAGCAGGCTTCTGGTCACACGCGCGACAGTTTCTTTGATAAATGAACACCAGAGAGAGCTAAGTAAACTAATGGCTATCACTATAAATGTTTCAAATTTTGTTTTTGTTCCATCACCAGCTAATACTGGCTTACAGGTTGCAATTAACACTAAGGCTTGGGAGGTAATAATTATGGTCTTGCTACTGGACATAAATTACCTCATTTATCTGTATTAGAGATGCAGCAATCTGTTTCAAGCATAGTGTGCTTTTGTAGATGAACACCTTGGAGCCTGAAATGCCTTGGGAGATGAGCTGGGCAAAAAAGCATCTTCTGGTTCCAAACTTTTAAATTACAAAACTTCTCCCATTTTGTCCATTAGGACAAAACCATCACCTTTTTACGTTCTTCATCCCAAGAGAACCTCACAGTTCATGTCTTCATGGTCATCCTCAAGGATGCAGCAAAGCAGAGTTAAACCTGGTCTCCTATGTAAGTACTCCCATCACCAGATTACCATGAAGTCTTACTCGCTCTCCATCCACAAAAATCTAGTCTGGACATAAGAAACCTTGCTGAATATGCAGTCTTGAGAAAATCCCATCCTTCTTGCCAAGGTTTTGACTGATCTACATTTTCTGACAGAAAAAAAAAGGTATAGCAAAGGAGAACATTCACCACGCAGCTCTTAAGTTCCTACATGTCACCACAGGTCAGACCTATCTGAAGGTGGAGCGTGGCCTCCTGCATCACTACGGGAAAAGGCACTGTGAGGAAGCAACTGACCACCACACCAACAGAAAACTCAAATTAAGGGTTGAAATGACTGTATCGGCAACAAACAGAAGGTTGGCTTAGTAAGTGTCACTGTTTTTTACAGGGCATCGTTTGTGGACAGACCGTTCTGGTGAGACTGAGGGTGACAGAGCACTGGAACAGGCTGCCCAGAGAGGTGGTGGAGTCTCCAACTCTGGAGACATTCAAAACCCGCCTGGACATGTTCCTGTGTAACCTGCTGTAGGTGACCCTGCTCTGGCAGGGGGGTTGGACTAGATGATCTCCAGAGGTCCCTTCCAACCCTATGATTCTATGATTCTATGATTCTATGATCCACCTTGTCTAGGAAATGATTTGGCTAGCACTGTGTACCGTGGTTCATCCCCAAAAGCAGACGTGCTCCCTGCGGAAGTATGGCACAGTATTGCCACACAGGTGCCCTCATCGAGCACGGCCGGGCTGTGGGGATGTTCCCTCCTCCATCTCTTGCTCTTTAGTTCCAGCCATAGCCAGGAGAAAGTGATGCATGGGAGTCAAACACGCTGCCTCAATCATTTGGTGTCTCTGAGAAAAATGATGGAGAGAGAGTATGTATTGAAGAAATGCTTTCTTAAATCATGAGTGAAACCAAGTCAGAGAAAGCTGAAAGACAAGCTTCAAAACTGGCATGTTTTAAGTAAAAATCCCAGAGAGACAGATGACAGACATAAATAAGGCGAGACAGGTAGATTAGGCGGTTCACAACATGAATTTCACAACCACCAATACTTACACACTTTACAGTCATAGCAATTTATGAGTCCCCATACAGCTGTTGTTGCAACAGGTGATTTCAGCTGGGTTTGAGCTCATCTCACAAGCCTTTGCGCATGAGTTTTCCGGTTTGTTGGGTTTGGGGGACAATTTTTTGTAGTTTTTTAAAGGCCAGTTTCTTGAAGCCAGTTCTTTTTCCTAAGCTTTCCTGGTAATTAGCCCTAATCAGTATTCAAGTCCTGATCTGTAAGGCTATCTGCTGACTTAAAGGAAGGGAACACCTCACTAATAGCCCCAGTGTTTCCCTCTGCCTGCAGAAACAACCGCGATAAGGACAGAGACTCCAGCCATCTCCAAAGAGACAGAGCCACAAAGAGCCCTTCTGATCGCTGCTGGCATCTGGCCTACCCCTCATTAGCACATTAAAGCTGCTCTGTCCATCCCATAAGAGCCACTCTGTCCATTCCTCCCGCTTTCTCTATGGAGCCATTTACAGCGCTGCTCCTTTGAAACCCCCATAGTTCAAGAGGCAGTAACCCCTTCCCAAAGCCCACAGCACAGCCAGTGTCAAAAATTCCCACTTACAGACAGGCACCCAGTGAGTACTGGCCTTCTGAGTGTCATAGGTAGACAGAAGACACCCATATATTTTGCCTTGCCAAGTTGCCCCTCCTCGGGAAAATCTTTTCCCAATCATATGTGGGCTGTGGGGTTTAGATTACAGCGCATTTACCGTATCAAATCACTTCATTTCAAACAATTCCTATTTCAGGATAGGACAGGCAAGGCTTGTTGTATCTCTGAAGGTGCAAATTCTCAGAAGCAAAAGCAAGACAGGGGGGGAAGCAGCTTTCCAACAGTGACTCCAGAGCTTGCTAGGAAACCACGCTCGGACACTTTGAAACCACGTTTGGACAGACTTCCAGTACCTGCTACAGCAGCAATGTGGAAGCTTTATCTACTTTAGCTCATCTTCACTCCTAAATCAAAGCATTTTAAGTGTGCATTCACTGAAATAAGTTGTTTGGAGGGGAAATGGAAAAGCATCTTTTTCTCCCGTTTTACAGGTATTTCCCTTATGCACCCAAATTATCGGGAACGTAGCAAATTCCCAGAGGTCACTTGCTTTCAAAATGGCAATTGCAAGTAAACTAATGGATAAAGGAAAGAGTGGACAATTTTTCATCAGTTGATTTCTGTATCCTCTGCAAGAATGCTTTCCTACGGGAAGATATGACCTTCCCATTCCCCCCACCAAAAAGAATAATACTAATATGTACAAGAAAGCCAACCTAGTTGCTTTATCTATGCTCTGAACTTATTTTCTTTGACTTACTTCAGAATGGTATAAATATTTTTACCTAAAAGGAGAGCTGCAGCTATATGAATTGGGCTCAGGCTCATTCTTGTACAGTCACTGTTATTCTGAGTGGACTTTGAGAAGCTATTTGTACTTTTAAAGAATAAAAATCCCAAAGGAAGCCAATCCTTTGGTTTTGAAGAAGAAAGCGAAGCAACTGAAGGTTATGAATACTCACTCTTTTTTTGGATTCCAAAAATGATGTGTTTGATCCTTGACTTGCTTTTCATTAAGGAAAAATGCCATAAATTATTTGGTTTGTTTGCCTCTCTGATCAGTCAACTGAAAGATGTTATTGCTTTGGGGCAATGAAATACGTTGCCTCAATTTCATTATTATTCAGTTTCGGGTTCTTTTTAGTACATAAACTCCCTCTGTCTGATTTACTATGCGAATACGTGTTATTAGAGAAAAAAATCATTGGATTATAGCTTTTGATACTTGCAGTGTCATTTAAACAGCTCTCATCTCTGAAGTTAGTAGCCTTGACATATGTTTCAAGTTCAAACTTAGTCAGGTAGTGGGACAAATTCTTCCTCAAGTCCATTATCAGGGATGAAGTGCGCCTGTAACATACTAAAAAGGCAAAAGCTTTACTCAGACTGTTCCTGAACAGCCTGGCTTTCTGACAAGAAGAATCCAAATTGCTTTTCTATGTATAATTTTGTTCAGTAAATCACTGCCTAGCTTAATGAATTATTAGCAAAATTATTTTTTCTTCCTTTTCCTAAGAAAGGTAGTAGTAATTAGACCATACGCTGGCTTTACGTACAAGGCTAAAATTTATCTGGGAAAGTAAGTAAGAGGGCAAAGAAGTAGAGAGGGACTCATGCTGCACCAGAGAAAGCTTTCGCAATTCACTAGTGCAGAGAACATAACTACAAAGCTATTTAAAAGATGGCATGAGAATGAGTGCCTGAAATTACTCTCGCTCCATTTTCTGGTATCAAGTTGAATATGTCTCTAATATTCTGATATGATTTTTAGGAAACTTTGGAAAAAATACAAAGTGCCATTTAGCAACAGAGAGCAAGAAAAACCACAGGAAGACATCCTTCAAAAAGCAAGATAAGGCAAGGCTAGATTTTATAGCTAGTACTCCTTACAGAAGTACTAAAAGACAGAAGTGGATAAAGTCAGAAAAATGTATGTGCTGTCCAGCTTTCTAAAAAAGTCCTCCTCAAGGAAAGCAATACGATAGCAGGGCCTTAGACGTTACTTTGGAGACCTGAGTTCATTTATGGGGCTATGGTATTTTTTGTTTCCCGGAACAATCTCATTTACTTAGGTAAAATAACTTTGTCAGAGTATCTAAAGATATTAACTCATTTTCCTTGCAGAAACTTAATTTTCCCTCCTCGTCCTGGTGCCCAGGACTACAGAGATAATGTCCACGGATAAGCAAGTACCTTGTTTGCTGGCTCTCGTTTAGATCAATAATTTGGAAGAACCCCCCAAAGAGATCATTTGGCAACCTGCTCCCCCTGTGTTTCATCAATGTTTATTCTCTGCCCAGTTCCTTTAAGGAGGTGATAACCAACCTTCTCAACATGAGATTGACCTGTAAGTTAGTTCAAAAGGCCACATGCAACATTTTGCAGGTGATTCTCTGCTCTTGACCATCCAGGTCACGCAGGGAGTGCAAGGAAGGGAGACAAGCCACCGACCGCTCTGTGCTGGGATACAACCAGACAGAGCGAGTTCAGACCCGCCAACAGGTATCTCAGAAATACACAGATGCCGGGGTGGTGTCCTGGAGAACCGCAGAGCTCCAAACCACATGATTTTTCTCCTTTTTTTTCTTGCTTCCCACTATAGGTGGAAGGCAATAGGGAGCAGGTGAGTCACTGCTAATTAAGTGGTCCTCTACAAGCAGACAGAGTTGGTGGAGTCCAATTTTGGCTTCGCAGAGGCTGTGGGGAAGCAAGCAAGCAATCAAGCCACCAATGTCATCCTTTCTCTCCCCTGCAACACAGCAGGGCAGGGTCAGCCAGGGACACCTGCTGAGCAAATGTCACAACGAAGGTACCAGGCAGGGCCCTACAGATGGGATTCATGGACCACGGGTGTGAGTCACAGGTCCGGGAACATATTTGCAGAGGTAATCACCATAACATTTCCCCTTAATGCAATGGCAATTCAAAGCCATCCTCTCCGGACTTCAAGGATAACAGGAAGCTCGTTCCTGTTGCAGCAGGTCCTGTTCAGCATCGCTGGCAGGTCAGAATTTATATCCAAACTATTCCAGCAAATCCCAGAATTTCATTGAGCATCTCCAGTCCTCCATGATTCTGACCCTTCATTTTTGTGTTTTATTTTGGTTTTCTGTTATGGCCAACTTTTTCACGGAGTGCAGTGTTTGCTGTGATCACTGAAATAGATTTTTACAGTCAACCAGCTCTGCTTTCAGTATGTTCTCTCCCAAACACCCTGGGGGGGTTGTTCCGATGTTTCTCTATTACCTCGATGTTTCTCTATTACCTCAGGATCTACTGAGTGAACAGGGAGGAGAGGTTGAAAGGTGAAGTTAAAAGAAGTTCGCATAGCTTGTAAAGCAATTTTAAGAGGAGCCCTCGAAGACAACTCAGGAATCACCAGGTGCCTGGGTGACCAAATTACTACATATAAAGTGAGAGAGAAATGACGTTCAGTTTCTGCCAGTGTCTATCCCCATTCTCCTGCTGTCTTGTTATCTCCCTGACCGTGTCAGTCTGTCCCCACCCTGGGGACAGACTTTTTAGTAGAGCTTGTAGCAATAGGACAAGGGGTAGTAGTTTTAAACTAAAAAAGGGTAGATTTAGACTAGATATAAGGACGAATTTTTTTACAATGAGGGTGCTGAGACACTGGAACAGGTTGCCCAGAGAGGTGGTAGATGCCCCATCCCTGGAAACATTCAGGGTCAGGTTGGACGGGGCTCTGAGCAACCTGATCTAGTTGAAGGTGTTCCTGCTTAATGCAGGGTGGTTGGACTTGATGACCTTTAAAAGTCCCTTCCAACCCAAACCATTCTACAATTCTATCAGCTACAAGCAGGTTTCTGGCAACCCCAGCTGTTGTCAACTCTTTTATTTTGTTTGTCTGCCTGAGAAGCCCCCACTTTGTCTAGCAGAAGACAGAAGCACATGAGCTCAACTCAGAGAGGAACAGCTCACAAATGGGTCTCAAGCGAGTGGGCATACAAAGTATAGACAACACAGAGAAAACGCTACCCTTTTCCAGTAGAAAAACATTAACTGAAGAAGCCAAAGCCTGGTTTGTTCTGGGCTGCTACTTCTTTAGAAATACAGCATACATATTTCTTCCTTTCCCTTACACATTCGCATGCCATTGTTTCCACAGAAGATGAAAATATAACATTGTGTTGGCATTCACCTCACTCTGTCAGGATTCATTTCACTGTATCAACAGCAACATTGCATGAGAGCCATGATGTTACATGCACTGAGTCCTTAGTTGCCATGTAAAGTTGAAGGAAACCTAACTGAGGCAAAATTTCCCTTGATTCAGACTTTGGGATGGGATAAGGATTCTCTTAGACAAAGGAAAGGCTGCCTTCAAACATCACAGTGACAAGTCTTCCCCCTCTCCCTAAATCTCACAAATTTGGAAAAATTTGACTCTCATTTCATGTTTGAGGAGGAGAAAAGAACATGTTCACGAAAAAAGGGCTGGGCTTCTGGTTGTTAGGATGCTGCTCTGGGTGATGGGAGATGTCCTTTCTAGATTCAAGTTTGTGATTTAACGGAGATTTGAACCCTGATCACCAGAGCCAATTTCTATCCTTTTCTTCCTTGAAAAAAGTATCTAGATATTCTCATTTCAATCACATATATGTAACAATAAATATTGATTTGACTCCTGATCTATGGCTGAGAGTCATATATATACATAAGCATAATTGCTTGAACTGCATGAATTAATCTAATACCTCCTAGCCATGGAGATTGCGGTCTATTTGGTGGTTCCCCAGAGGTCACTCCCTTGAACAGGAGTACCTATTGCTTCTGTATCTGATTCCCTCACCACACCTTCATACATCTCCTGCTGCCCCTGAGAAAACTTCTTTTCTCTAGTGTTCTATTTCAGGACTGACACACACCTCAGGATGACCAAGCAGAAGGAGAGCAGGATTTTGCAAGGCACATGACACCTAAGATGACACAGACCATTGGGTTGAGGAATTCAGTAAATTTTACTACAGTGAGAGTTGCAAACGTGCACGTACAAGAAAATGTGTAACTGAGTTTGAGCTGAAGCAGCTCTTACTTGTTTCAACTTCTTTTCAATCTTTCTCATGCTTGAATAACAAAGGATAAATATTTCCTCCCTTACTGATGCTTTCCGAGGATCCTCCTAGAATGGTAACAGTTAATTAACTGCATATAATAGCAATGATCTGTGAGCCATCAAATTCCTTCAGGTATTTGTAACAATGTTAATTTCCTAATGTTTAAAAGCTTGAAAGAGACAATGCGCATCATCTTCTAAACTGGTATATCCAGATAGAAGAGCTGGTTTTCTTAGTCGCTCATCCATATTACCCGTACCCAAAAGTAAAGCTGGGACAAAGAGGCGACACTGGTACCCACCATCCCGTTGCTGCTCCTAACGCTGCAACTGCTCTGTTCAGCACTTAAAAGTCATTAGGGAAAAGTGATGGCTTCGGCTGGCTGAAAAGCACTCTCCTTCTGGAGAAGTGCAACCAGTCAAGCTCTAGAGAGATGCTGTTTTGCAGTAAAAAAACTCATCTCTAATCAAATGCGGCGCAGAAGAAACAACTGCCAAAGAGGAGAGGGTAAAGGATTTAAGTAAGACGGTTCCAGTGTTTTCTTGTGCGTTCGGTGAAATTTACTCCGAGTACCCTGCAGTTTTCCTGTCTTGGCACTGACAATTCTCAGCCACACGCACAGGCGAACCGACCAGCTCGGCTCTCGGCAGCATCCCGCTCCCGAAGCCGGGGGATGCTTCGCCCTGACCACGCGAGCTGGTGGGAAATCGTGCAAAAAAAAAACCTCACCCGGGGCCAACCGGCACCCCGGAGCACCCATCGGACCCCGCCGGGACGGGGGGGGACCGACCCATCCCTTCTTTCCCCGCCGCCACTCTCACCCGGCGCCCGCGCTCCAACTTCCCCGGCGGCGGCTCCGCCACCGGCCGCGGGGACGCCGGCTCCCTCCTCCCCGCCGTCCCCCCGTGAAAAAGCAAGCGGGGACCCGGCTGTGTGTGTGTGTGTGTGTGTGTGGCGTGGGGGGGGGTAGGGGTGTGCCCGCGGGCACGGCAGGTGCGACCGGCGCCGTCGCCGGCGAGGTGGGAGCGGGCCGGGGGCCGCGCCTCACGCCGCCGCCTCGGAGCCAACAATGGGCCGGGGGAGGCTCCGCGCCGCCGCCCCCTGCCCGCGGCTGCCGTGGGGAAAGGGGCTGCCAGCCCAGCCCAGCCGAGCAGAGCCGAGCCCAGCACAGCTGAGCCCAGCCGGAGCCTTCGCCCCCCGCCCCGCTCCACCCCGCCGAGGGGGCCGGGCCGGGGCTCCCCCGACGGCCGCCCCCGGGACCTGCGCGCCCCAGGGCGAGCGGCGGCGGGGCGGGGAGCCGCGCTGTGCCGCGCCGCGCCGCCGGAGCCCCGGTGCATCCCCCGGCCTCACCTGTTCAGCACTTTCCTGATCCTCTGGCGCACGCTGGAGGAGGGCGCGGAGATGCCGCTCCTGCCGCCGCCGCTGCCGCCCTCCGCCGGCAGGTTCTCGATGGTGGCCACGACATGGCTGGGCTGCGGCGGGTGGTGCGGCGGCGGCGGCGGCTGCGGCGGCGGGGGGTGGCGGTGGTGGCGGTGGCGCTCGGGGGAGAGCATCGCGGCGGGGCTGCGCCTCAGCGGCGAGCGGGGCGCATCCCGGCGGGGCGGGCGGCGGGCGCTGCTGCCGCCGGCGCTGGCTCCCTCGGCTTCCGGGCAGCGCCAGACCCTCGCCCGCTCCTCCCTCACTGGGCTGCCATGCAGCGAGGGGCGGGCTGCCGCCGCCGCCAGCGAGTGCCGCTCACGGTCGACGAAGTGCCAGCAGTTTGGCGACCCTCCTCCTCCTCCTCCCTCCTCCTCCTCCTCCTCCCCCCACACTCCCCGCGCCCAGCCGGTGCCTCCCCCCGGCGCTGCCCCGCCGCGATCTCCCCTTTGTTTCCCCGCGCACTCCCCCGGTTGCCGTCGCGGATCGGCCCGGCCCGGCCCGGCCCGTCACGGCGGCGGCGGCGGCGGAGCCCCCTCGGAGCCGCGTGTGGCGGCGGCCGCCCCTGCGCGCCGCGGTGCCGCCGGGAGAGGGCGGCGGCGGCCGCCAGGGGGCGCCGGTGGCGGCGGCAGCGCCCCCGTTTCCCCCCCACACCGGGGCCGGGCGGGATCTACGGGGCGACCCGGGGGAGCGGGGGATGGAGTGGGGGACACACAGGGGGCAGGGGGGATGTGTCCCTCCCGGTCCCTCCCGTGGGCCGGTGGCGCCGTCCCGCCCCCAGCCCGTTTGTCCCCTCGGCAAGGGGGGAAGAGGGGCAGATCGGCATGCTCACCCCCAAGCCTCACCCCATTAAATACTCCTCACTTTTGGGGTGTTTCGTTGCCTTTTTGGGGGTGTTTGGGGTGTGTTTTGTGTTTTTTTTTTTACTAGTCAATTTACTGTTGTCCACAGGTAGGCAACACGGCATCTCCTCCTAGGACAAGACACGCATTTGTCCTCGGAAACGCGGCCGGGCCTGTCTCCTCTTCAGCGCATTGGGAAAAGCGTGGATAAAAAAATGCTGCTGAACAACACCCGTGGTCTTGTGCTGGCGGAGAGGCGGCCGGGGACAGCGGGAGGCATGGCGCTCACCGTGAAGTTCAGAGCTCCGTGCATTTTTCATAGGGACGGTGCGCTTCGAGTCCATGCCCGGGCGAGGCTCGTTCCGGGCCATTGTGTCGGTCTCCCTCACAGGCAGGGAGGCTCGCTGGAAAGAAATGCAAACGAGCGCGGTTTTCATATTTCTTACTCTAAAGAGGGAGATACTTCATTTTAAAAATTGAGTTAGGCTCAGAGGAGGTAGAACGTATACATACCTTTTAAATCGATCCTGTCTCTTTGAAACGTATTGCCTGATAATTTTGCAAAGCCCTGTAAGTGAAATAAATTTGAAATTTCGCTTTTTCCATTCTACTGTTCCCCCCCTACTTATTTTTGTCAAAGATTTTTTTCCTTATATTCCTGTTTGTGCGAACCTTACACAAAGGCGTAAAGGTGAGAGGAACACTTGTAAAAAGCAGGGAAATGTGGTTATAAAGCTGTGGAGTGTCCCCCGGGGAAATCAGATAGATGTAATACTCTAAATTACTTTTGCTTTTTTTTTTTTTTATCACTAGATTTCAGGTTGGTAATGTCTGTTTATAGGAACGATTCCTTTTGCCAACATTAATTTTTAATATGTCGGTTTACTCTGAGTACCTCAGCAGCCTCAGTCTAACAGGTCTTCAGACGAGATCCAGTGGAGCATGTTGCTCTACCAGAGGAATGCTTTTGAAGATAGGGCTCGCTCGCTCGAAATCCTCTAAAGTTCATTCTCCGTTCTGGGCAGAAAGCCAGCTTTTTTTAGCACGAGCCGAACCTCAGTTGAATCGGATTATGCTACTAAGAGAGTCTCCTCTCTCCCGTTCCCCCCATGGCAACCACATGTTTCCATAAGTGGAGAGAAGATGAGGTTCATTCTCCCTGGCAGCTCTTGGAAGTGGAAGGGACAGAGCCTCCAAAGCCAGGCTGGTGCGACGTTGGTGCCCTCCGTGCCGGTCCAGCCGTAGCATAGCACCCCCAACTCACACCCTCATCTCTCTCCCATGGACCTCTAGCACCTATTTGTTAATGTTTCCATGCTTTTCGTTTCGTTAAACGCGCTGTTTTTCCAAACTGTGTCTGAAGGGCAGCTGCAAATATTGTGGAAATACTCTCTGTGCTGGTATGAGAGGGTTTTGATAAGGGATGTGTTTGTCTCTGGGTGCTCAGTGGCCGTTTCAGACTAATCCGACAGCTGAGTGGATCAGAACAACAGTGTTTGTGTAACTTTATTCCTACTGATTAAACCAAATGAATTTGGGTTCTGCCGGTAACCAGGGAGGGCTGTGGGAAGCTCCTGTCCTCAGGACAGCCCCCTTATTTGGCAGCCCCCTTTTTACCAATGCGGAGGGAAACCGTAGGTCCGTGCAGACAGCCTGGCTGCCATCATGACAAACGGATTTCTTGCACGCATAAGGTCTGTCATAAATATGATGACAAACTTTTGCTGTGTCCAATAAAATTGTTTCCAATTACTTTTCAGTTTGTCTCACTATCATACCGCATGTGTAGCGTTACGCCATCACAGGGCTTCATGCATTTAAAGTTGCAGCGTAGCCATGCTGGGTTTTTTTCCATGATGAGACAAAATTACCAGGAGGAGAAATTCTACTGGATGTATCCTGTTTAGTAATATCAGCAGATTGACTGCACCATACAATCAGTAGTGAGTGATTGAGAACAGCATTTTTTAACATTTTAATAATCGCTCACGATGCTGTTCGTGTGGCTCAGTATCCCTCGCAGCCTGAGCGCTCTTGGCCCTGTTTCAAGCACAGTGCTAAGCATGTTCACTCCCTCGTAGCCGTTTCTCAGAGTGTTGACATTCAACTATGGCACGTCTGGCATCTTCATTAATGTAACACCCAACTGGATCAGTTCTACCAAAAGAGAAGGGTAGAATTTGTAGAATTGTGAAAATGTGGTTTTTGTTAAGCATTTCATCCCACTGATTAACAGATGAACACACTAGAGGTTAGTCCAATGATTCCTCTTTGTGGTTTACGCTGAAGAAGCTGCTTTGCCTTCTAGCATGAAGTCCATTTTTAAGTCTGGGTTTTCCAAAATTGTCACAGCAGCTTAAAGCCAGGTTCTCAAAGGCGCTGAGCTGACTTAGCCTTTTTGGACACCAATGTGCTCAATAAATAAAACAAAAACACCTCTCCATGGTCACCTGAGTTCACAGGGGACTGAGTCCTTTTTATTTTTGAGTTTCTTTCAATAAACACGCACAAAGCTGTTGCAACAGCAGCCATGCCAACTTGCTAACGCACCGCCCAGGGGCCTGGCTCAAGCCTAAATCCTAATGCCTGAAGCCCAATCCTTAAGCTAAGTGGGGAAGTCCTCTCCTGGGGCTCTGACCTCGTACCTGCGCTCTGACCCCACTCAAGACGTTGCAGGACTTGCAGCAGGACCAGAGGCTAACCAGTAACTAGAGGGACAACACGGCACCAGTAAAACTTCTAAGCAGGGGTGAAGCGTCAACAAACGAGAAATTTTTATAAAGACATGCACATCCATCTCCAAGTAGGTTGAACGCTGGATGTGGGGACTTGGGCTCTCACCTCAGCTTAGGCAAATTATACAGGGTTAAAACCCAGTCTTTCCTATTCCAGCTGAGTCTCATGGAATTGCTGAAACTGCTCTTCTGCAGTACTGTCGGCATCCCTTGGTCCCCGGCTGCTGAACAGCTCCAGGAAAAGAAACCCACGTCCCAGTGGTTGCATCTCTGGCCTAAGATGTGGAACAGCTGTGAGGGTTGTACTCCCAAGGCTGCTCGGTTTCTCCTGGGGATTCAGTCAGGCAATCGGCCTTTTCCATCACATTTTTTCAGGGGTGGGAAAACTGAGGTACTGAGGCAGCTCTGGCCAAGACTGGACGTGGCCTGTCGCTTCTCAGGCAAACACCGGGGCTACCAAGAGGAAGAGTCATGGTCTCTTTTTCATTGGTCTGAATAACTATTCTGTATTTGCTGTTTGGTTTATATCAAAATTATACTTTGATTTATTAATATTTAAATTTTAATAGGTGATATAACATTTTATTTGTATTAAACCTTTTTAGTTGATAAAAACATTGATTAATTATTACTAATAAATCAAATATTACATCTACTTTTATACCTGGAATGAAATAGTGCAGCTGAAGGGAATGAGAAGGCCTTTCATTTGCATGCTCTACTGCAACACCACATGGATCAACATTAGCTCAGGGCCGAGATTCATCCCACTTGTTCCTGCACAACATTCCAGAGGTGGTATTAATACGCTGGTGAGTTTGGGTTGAGCACTGTCCTGAAGCTGTAGTGCTTCTGCCTACCTTACCCAAAACTAGCCCAGGTATCTTTACATGCGGTGCTGCATAGGTCAGTGGTGGTAGCCTTTGATATGGTGCTTTTGGGGGACAAAGAACAGCCACTGAGGCACAGTGTTGGTTTGCGCTAAAGCCCTTTACTCAAAATCCTTCCAAGCCTCTTATCAGGCAAATTTTTATTACTGCTCCAGCCACCTCCCAACACCCTGAGAAGGACTCAGAGAAGCGACAGGTTTCCAACACGTGAGGTTGATTATGAGAAAAAGAAACAGGGTTAAAGCACAGCGGCACAACCTTCATGTTAATGCTCAGCCTCCATGCGCCAGTGTCTCATTTTGGCACCATCTTTGCCATCCACCAGGCTGTCACAGAGAATCAGGACCTCACAAGTCAACTTCTTGGGAGATGAGAAGTCAGCAAGTTCTGAATCCGAGCGTAGCATGTTTATTCATCCACGCTAATGGATGAACAGCTGTGGAAAGGCAACATAGCTGTGGGGAATCTCAGCACACAGCCCACGTACAGTTCCTAGACAGCAACTCTGCATCTAACAGAACAAGAGGAGGAGAGCATGGGGGCAGGCAGAGAGAGCTGCTCCTCACTCCCTTGCAGCACAAGCAGGGCGAGATGCCCCACCTGCATCACGCAAGGGATGAGGAAGGTTGTGGGTAACAATGCCTATTTTTCACATCCACCGCAACAATATTTTATATTTCTCATTAGTTGCAGGAGGGAATGTACCAACTGACTGTAATAGTTTTCTCTCTTGTAGGGGGATATTTACACACGCACACAGAGACAGGGAGAATTGCATTGCAATACCATTGGAGCCCGAGACCAAGCAGCTGAGTCCATATGAAAAAGATAGATTATGCAATACAGAAAAGGTAAAATTAAATAGAATTTATTTGTTTCCATCACCTTGGGTGAGCAACAAAGGCACAATAAAAAGTACGATAAATAATCTGCGAATGCCTTAGCTTACTATAGTACAAGGTTCACAAGCAGTTCAGAAGTGAAACATCTGGCACAGCTCAATTTCTCTGGAAGAGCATGGGGAGAGCTCCTGTCTCATGTCTGATTGCCTCTTCTTCAGGATTTCACTTGCTTCACTGCTGCAGATATCATTTCAGCAGAGTTTGTAGTAGCCATGCAGTCACCGGTAGCTTTTAGATAGTTGCAGGCATTTATCTACTTGTCCTTTTCCTAATTTCCATAAAAATAAATGAATCCTGCAGAGGTTAATTAAGAAGCGCATTAACTTTCCTACTTTGCTTGTAGCATAGGTCACTTGCAGACTCAAAACCTCAGATTGGAAAGAAAGCTGAAGCTCAAAAGAAAGCAACAACAGCTCATCCTCAGAAAGCTGCAGGGAGGCAGATTGTTATTTCCCTTGTTGATATTCAGTACCGAAAAAGCAAGCGGGAAGAAGTCCCTAATCTGCTAGCAAAAAAGAAATGAACTTATAATAGTCGTGTGGTGCTATTTTTGCGCAGCCCAATAGCATTTTCAATCTACTTGTTCTTCTCAATAAACCACATTACAATTACTTTTATTTGGTTTATTGCATGCTTTCTCTCCTTCCTCATTACACAATTGAATGTCAGCCTACAGTATGCACTGATTTAAGTGTCTCTACTTGTCCAGAAATAACAAGTTTTTTAAATAATCCTGGTTGTCTATGAAACAACAATAACCCTTTTCAACCTGTTACTGTTCAGCAATCAGAAAACGTGATACACAGATGTGAAAAATCAAACCAATTCCTTTTGAGATTGCGGAAACAAGTCTTGAGAAGTCCTTTTCAGGAGGAATATGACAATCGAATATTGCTTTGTTTCTTTACTTATCTGTACTTTCCACAAAAAATTTCAGTCTTGGAGACTTTGTTCACTTGTGCATCATCCCTAGCGCTCGCACTTGGGAAACCCTTTGCTTGCCGTGTGAAAGGGGCACTGCTCCTCTCGCTGATGCCTTGGAAAGGACAGGCTGCAAAGGAGGGCTCTTCTCTGCCTGGGGGATTCAAGGGAGCAAGTCGGAGGCACGCTTTGACCCACAATTTGGGAAACATTTTTGGGACGGACACAGTAGATGTAGCCATTCTATTTGTCTAGGAGCATCTGTTTCCATGCCTTAAGAATGAACCTTGCCCATGTCCCTCCTGCATGCAGAGTTATCCGCGTGTCTGGGTCCCTTATTGTGAATGAGGAGTGCTACCCTAAGGATAACTAGAGACTGACTCCCTAAAATGGGAAGGGAGGCACACTTCACAGCAGAGGTGGTTTATTACTCCATTTGCAAGCCAGATAATCAACAATCTGACAAGGAGAGGACGGGGTTTACAAGAGTGAAGTTGCCCTTGGACTAAGAGGAGCCATTTCACTGCTTCAGTTTCATCACACGATTTCCATGCACAGATAACTCAGTGAAATGTAGAGGCTGTTGATGTAGAAGAGGTCGTATAAGGTGATCTTGAGGTCCTCCTGGCCGCGCACTCTCTGAGTAAGCAGTGTTCAGGCAAACACTCGAGGTGAGAGGACAGAGACATACTGCCAGACTCCAGGGCAAAGTGACATGGCAGTTTTGCTGGGCAAGAATTAGATCTGGAAAAAGGATTTCAACATCTAAAGAAATTCACCTTGGGAGAAGAATGAGAGTGCGTTTTGTCAGGGAGAAAAGCCATTAGCTGGACTGTGGAGGAATTAAACGGTCTTCCCAAACATAAAGTGTGCTAACCTCTAGAGAAAACCAGCCATACACGTTGTATGCCTTAGTGTTATTATAATACATTTCATTGACAAACTTTTGTCCTAGTTAATAACATTTCACTTTCAGAGGCCTCTGAGTTTCTAATTACTGCTGTCATAGCTCCCAGGAGAAACAAAATGGCAGGCCTGAAACCTAAATCAAACCTGCTGGAGATGCGAGCAAGACCCCAGGGACTGCAAGTCCAGCCCCGACCGAGGGCAAGAGCGGCGTGGTCCTACCTCCTCCACAGGGCCGTGGGGAGAGGTCTCCGGCCACCGACAAGCTGCAGGAGGCCAGAGCAGAAGGGTCGTGCTTTCAAGCAGTAGCCGTCATGGTGTGATGGTGCTGGGCAGTGTAGCTTTTCCCTCCATTTCGTCTGCGCGGTCTGGCTGATTGAAATGCTGTGACCGCATCAGCATCTCCTCTGGCACTGTCCGCCCTTCCTGTTCAATTCAAGCTTCTCCTGTCTTCACTCTCCGGCCCCGTGTACATCTAGTCCCACCTACCTTGGCTCCTGCGCAGAGCCACCTTCTCAGAGCTGATCTATACATCTGTGACAACACCACAGCGTTTTAACTAATTCTATAGGAGGAGGAAGACAACTGACCTTTGCACTGCCTTTCTTTCTACTTTTTTTGGTACAGCATTTGGATCAGCTATATTGAAGGCCGAGTAGGCTGCTGGAAGTGAAAATGGTTTCCTATCATTTCTAACTTCCTGAGGCCACCTGGGATTGTCAGGGTCTTGGTTACACCTTGAGGCTGCCCTAGCGTCTGGGATATACAGGAACAAACACTCTCTTTTTCTAGTATGGTAATGCTGTAAAGACGCCAAATCACAGCATCTTTAGGGTACAGGCTACAACAAGAACCACCAGGTGCTTTATTAATTCCATCAAGCAGTGGCACAGGCCGCCCAGGATGGAAAGTCTCCATCCTTGGAAGTTTTCAAGACCCAACCAGTAAAAGCCCTGAGGGACCTGGTCTCACCTCATGGCTCACCCTGCCGTGGGTAGGAACTTGGACCAGAGGCTTCCTGAGCTCCCTTCCAAGGAGAGTTATCGTACAGTCCTACAAATTATGATTTTAGTTGTGCTGAGTTATGTTTCAACAGTATGTGCATGTGTAACTGTGGGGTCGGAAGACTCCAGAAGGGGAAATAGCTGGGAAGAGTAACCTTTTCACTACTTTTCGCTTCATTAGGGCAAAGTTACAGAAAAACACAGAAGGATGAGAATCTATAAAGTGACTTATTCCCACATGGCATTATACAAGAGTGGAAATAAAATGAATGTGAATAAAGCAACAACAAAGTGCTTGACTAATGCAAATTCTTAATTACTCAATTTATTGATAGAAAGAGTAGAGATTCAGCTCTCTTGCCATATTCCTTGCTGGACTGGAGAGATGAGCCCCTCTTGGGATTATTGCCTTAGTAAAGATTCAAGATGTATATGACTGAGTGGCCATTTAAGGTATCCATCAATGGAGATAACAGCTAATAAAAACAGAGAAAAATCAGAATACTTCCTTCAGGAGCAACACTCTTTGGGGATACTTATTATTGTTTTCCAGTGATTCTTTATGCCTGGTACATTTTTGCGAAATGTCTTAATCTTTTAAAAATAAAGACTGAACTCCAGATACTAACAAGTTCTCCTTGTCAAAGTGTAAAGTGCCTTTACGTGTTGTTTTTTTTCATGTGCCACTCTGTTTTGCAGGCTTCGTTGGCAAGACGCAACTGTAATTCTGCAAGTGAGTGAGAGGAGGGATTGTTGTTGAGCCAAGTCCAAAGGCTAGTGTTCTGAAGGAATTAAATATAAAGATAAAATACCTAGCTTTGGGGAGGCAAGAAAATCACACTTGCTAGCCACACTTTGCAAATAGTTTAACTTCTGGGGTGATTAATGGAAATTATCATCAGGTTCAAGGCTTTATTCAATTGTTATTTATTATTTTAGTTCTGAATTACTGAAATAGTAGCAGCAGACATGATTAATAGGATGACTCATGCTTAGGAAGGTATCACCTAATGAGGTCATTATGTCAGCATCGTTAGCAGTGTTCAAGATAAAGATGGATACATGGCAAGTGGAATTATTTCAGTGGTTAATCCTGCTTGATTCCAGAGATCAGATTTGATGATCAGAGAAGTCATGTCCCGCAGTACCCACTACAGTAAATTTTACAGTCCAAGAATCTGCTAATGGTTAATAAAGGATTCTCTGAATGAAACTGAATTTTGAAGAGAGATATGGAAACCAGGGTCTGTGGGCAAAAGCACTGGACCAAATTGAGCTTTTTTTGCTGACTAGGGTGCTATCTCCTTTTGCCTTGTTCCTTTGAACTTGTTCTCAGAGCATGTTCAACTACCTCCCAGGCTAAACAACAGATGCAGGATTTTAAGAGGAAATTTTACCTGGTTCCAGACTTTTGCGACAGGTGCATAAACTGCTCTGGCACACACAGGTTTTCTTCTTATTTCTATGCGCATTTGTACCGAACCGCAGAGCTGAAGCCCTGCCCTGCTCTGCACTTAGGATGAAGAGCGAAGGAACAGGATGAAGAATGTGCTTGTCCTGATGTACAAGCAACCAGGATTTGCTCCTTACTACACTGGGATTAATGAACATGCCTATCATATTCTGGAGAGTATTTAACTGCCATGCCAACTGAAGCAAGAGCTATCCTCAGCGATAAGAACTGGTTAGCAGACAGATATAATGCCTGTGTTGAAGTAAAAGCAAGTAAATCCCACCATAATGTGCTCCTGTACATAGTGTGAAATCCTTCTCAAGGAAGCAGGGCCTGGGTAACAGAGTTTAAATCCAGTTGAGATGCCTGGGACTGCTTTTCAGCTTTCTCTGACTCAGTAACCCAGCACAGGAGTACTGGAGACAAAGTACCAGAAGGGTGCTAGACGTGCAAAACATTTCACAGCTGGACTTGAAGACTGACTCATACCCATTGAGAGGCATTGCCTGACAGCTAACCCAGTAAACTGTTGCCTACTGTCATATGAAAAGCCTGCCAGATACTGCAGCTCCTTTTACGTGATGAGTCCTCCCTTTCCGTGGACAAGCACAGAATCCTTTTGCAGATTCAGATTCAGCTCTCTCCACCTCAAACTATCCAAAGAGTTTATCAGAAAGAAAAATGGGCAACCAGGCTAACGTTACTGCAGGGCAAGTGTCCTTTTGAAGTCTATGAAATGCGCAAAGATGTTTCAAATTTTACATCAAATACTTTTACTAAACAGCGGAGATCTGTGATGCAAAAACAGGGCCTGCCCTGTGCTTGAGACCCTCTGAAATTCTTCAGGAGCTTTTGGGATCACAAGGAAGAGCAGAGGGGATGATGCAAGAAGCATCCTCAGTACTGTGGGCTAAGAGCAAACAAACCATGAGTCCCCTGCAGTATGGCATCTGCCATGCAGTGAGTGTCAGCTGCTTAGTGCTTTGCAGGCAAAAAGACTGCTGATTTTTCTGTTCTCCAAAATACTGTAAACGGTCAATGCAATAGCCACACATGGGATACTTATTTAGTCCAGGTGAGGATCTTCTGGGTCTCAGAAATTTGAATATCCAAGCCATGCCTCATGACAAGGCAGTAGCTTGTGCATTCACGGCTAACAGTATATAAAAGCTATAGCGAATTAAAGCAATTTGCAGAATACTATCATAATTGAATATGGTATTTCCACCTGCTGGACCAGCTGCTGTACTAGGAGTCCCTGTGTGGTTGACTTTCATGCCTGCATGAGGGGATGAGCACATGAGATTATATATTCCAGTCATTTCACTTGAACTAAAAATACTGTGCAAGTAAAACAAAAGCTGTGCAAGTAAAACAAAAGCTATGCGCCACTCCTTCCCAAGGGCCTGGCTTTCAGATGGAGCAAGAGGCTGCCTTCTTGCTTTGTGGACTACTTGTAGGCTGCAGTACTCAGAGGAAGTGTTTACACCGAGGAGCTGGACATGAGCTCTGGAGCTGTGTTCCATGGTAATGCAACAGTAATCTGTGCACAAAACAAGGTAGAAATCTTGGCAGCCCCCTTGCCAGCTGTAAGGTTATGTCACACTTCAGTGTAAGCAGCTGCGGCAGCTTTCTGAAAGGTCTGGAGGGTTTAAGAGCTACATTACAGCAACAAAACACACTCAGAAAATGTCAGTGTGACAATTTCGTAGGCTTTCAGCCTGAAACCTGCACATCCCCTGAGCATACTCTGGAAGCTTGACTTAATTTATTTCTTTTTACAAGCCCTACCATGTGCCTGAAGGTCATCACCACTGACATTTCTGACCCAGGAAGCTCTTCAGGAGTCTCTCATGGTGTGTTGGGATGCTTTCACAGAAGATGGAAAGGTTCTTCCAGCAGAGGGAATTGTCCGTGTACAGTAAAAATTAATGATGAGAAATGTCAGCTACATGGGCAGTACTTATGAGATAGATAGAAAATACAGGATTACAACTATCATCGCTGCTTTCAAATGTTCCTATTCCACAAACCCTGCCCAAATGCGTGTGTTTTGCCTGTTTCTACTACTTCTGTGCCTTCTTATCTCCCTTTTTCCACCATTTCATGTGCTCTTTACAGCACACGACATGGTATCAACAAGCTCCATTTTGCTCCAGCAAAGGAAGAAAACCTAAGCTTTGACTTTCTTCCCTTGCCTTGTGACTTTGCCAGTATTAGATGAGTGCACTGGTTAAAAAATAATCATGATTGATTGGCATTTGTGCCAGGAGCAGAACTGATGCAAGATAAATCAATACGAACATGGGTTAAACCAGCTTCAGTACATCTATCATAGTAATTTACTTAAGTTTAAATCAGTTTAATTAAACTGACTCACTTTTCTGGTAAAGAGAAGGCTTTACAGTGTGCCAAATTTAATCCATTGACTGGATTAAAATAATAAAAAATGGGTGCTGGTGACTTTCAAGTTCAAGATGATGAGTGACTGGTATCATGGAGAAGGAGCCATAAGAAGATAGCTGGATATGCTCTTAAAAGACGAAAATTAAACAAGTTGAAGAAACCTCCCTTACAGTGCAGTGGTGTGTAATAAGCATGATTACTCTGAATGGTTAACCCTGTGCATTATCAATACCTCTGTAGGCCCTGTCCTTGGCAGACGGTCACCTCTGAGAAACGCAGAAGCCTTTCTTGTCATCTGAGGCAGCATAATTGATGGTTGCATATTCTCAGCTGGCCATTTTCACAGTGTAAAACCTTTTAGTCAAAATCACTTGCCCCTTTAAACCGCTTGGTTTTAGGGTAAGTCTTGCTCCTGGGGAGTGTGCAATAATTCAGCATGAGTTTTACTTAAAGACTTATATCAATTTGGGCAGCTGGACATTTAGCTCAGCACAGCTGATTAGTGGTAACTTCCTAAGTTGGAGTCTTCGAAACTCTCTAGGCCAGCCCAGACTTTGCTGACTCTCTGCAATACTTCCAAGTAGACTGTCATTTACAAATTTCTGTATCATGGGGCAGTTTGGGACATACTAAAACGTCCACCAGGGACAGCTGGCTGAAATGCTCATAGTAGAAAATGGTAGGCTATGAAGTCCTACACTTCCCAAGGAGAACAATTTGCTTATTCCTGGGACCAATGTCATTTTTACCAAACCCAGTTTGGTAGAGCTCATTGGTTATACATCGAAGAGTGACTTTATGTGAGAACTCTTCATCATCCTCTTTCCATTCCAGAGATGATCTCCAAGGAAACATTATTCTCCAGCCCCTCCATTACAGTGAAGATGACTTGTTGACATGTCATTATTGCTGGCAGTCCACATCCCTGCACTGTGAGCACTCTGGGGCTCACATCAGACACTGAGGCGGTGTTACTAACTTAGAATTTTTCCCTGTAGAAAGGTCAGAGAGTTTATGCACAGACCACGTAACAATGCAAACAATGCTCTATTACTCCCCAGATCCCTGAAGAATGTCCTATTTTTCTCTAATGCACAGTCCACTTTCAGAGCACTTATCATTTGTGTGACCAGGATGGAAAATGTTACGTGGATGTGGCTTTCTGTTGTTTGTCTTCCGTCCGTTCCCCACTCCCAAATCATGTGGGGATTTTAGATGCCTTGATGACTGACATTTCTTTAAAAAAAAATTATTGAAGATTGTAGACATGCACTTTCTCATTCTGGGTGAGAGTTAATTAACTTTCACCAGGCTCTGATTTCCCAGAAAAACAAACCATTCCAAACTCAATAATAGCAAGCCCTAAACAAATAAAAAAAATTAGGTTTTTCTGTCTGAGATCATGTAAGATTTCACTTCAGCACACAAACATTCTCATACAACTACCTCTGTTCTTGTGATCTCTGAAGCTCTGAGGGGCTGATTTCGTTTCGTCCACTTATTCCTGTCTGGTTTCCGACTCTGCTTTTTTTCTCCAGAGTCTGCCTGATATCTAAGGAGCAAATCATGGCAAATAGCTCCTGTCTTGTCTAGCTAATTGCTACACCGACACTATGAGCAACAGCAAAAGAAACAAGATGGGAGTTTTAACAACAGTAATGCGAAATGTTCGGTAAAACAGGCATGAAAGGAAAAAGACAGGACTAGAAAATCATCAGTGTTGCATTTGTATCACATCCCTTCTGCCATGTTTAATAATTCTTTCTCCTAATCACAGAACTGCCTGTCACAGTGCTTCCTCAAGATTGCCTGCTCTCTCGTGACCCACAAGTAAGTACATTTTGTTAATACACGGAGACTCCCGAATTACTGGCCACTACTATTGCAGTAGTAGTGTGATGCTTTTCTCCATCCGCTTCCATCAAGCATTTTTGTTGTGTCCTATTTGCTTCTCTTATCCTTCTTGGCAATGTGCAGTTTAGGATAAAATGGTTTTGTCTGTCATAGCAAAGTCGTGTGTAATTGCTGCCAGCTTGAGTCTTATATGGTGTGCATTTAAAGTCTTACCAAGCTTTCGCCTTGACTGGTGAAAAAGGGAAGGTTCTCACCGAGTGTTTCCCATTACCAAGAAATAATCTTCAAACATATTTGGAACTCTGTTATAGTAATTTGTTGCCCAGCTGTAGCAGTCCATCAAAAAGTTAGGGTTTTAAAGCTGGCAGAAGACTAACACAAACCACATGGGTGGGCATCGGCCTTTTCTAGCAAGGACGTTACTGAGACTTGAATCCATTCCTTCACACCCATAAGAGATAATGAGTTTGAATTTAGAGAGCACCATCTCTTGCACCAGTCTGGGTGGCTATGACGCAGGCACAAATATTGGGGCTCTTGGCAATAGCTAGGAAAATACAGCCGGATTATGGTTCAGTCCAGCTGGACTCCGAAAGTTTGGACCGGTAAATTCAACCCCAAATCTGAGTATCCTGCACCAGTAAGCTCAATTTTGTTGAAAATTTTGTTTTCAAAGTAGGGAGGGGCTACTAAAAGTTGAAGTCTCGTTTTGTGGCTTTATGAGACCAGGTCTTATGTGGCAGTACCAGCCCGAGGCATTGATGTCCTCCCCTCTTCCCCACCGCCCTGTCTCTTCCTACCGTCTGCTCAACCACATCGCCGCCTGAGGTGCATGGGCATGATTGTTCCTGCAACACTGTGAACGTGATGAAGGAATCAACACGGCTTCTCAAGGGGTCTTTTTAATAGGCCATTTTTAAGTCATGCGGGGTCTGTGTGTTGGGTTTGCCTGAAGGTCTCGGGAGCTGGGCAAGCAGCGGCAAGTGGGGCAGCAGCCCCTAAGGACTGCTGGTAGTGCTGCTGTTGGAGACTTCGTGTCACAAAACCAGGGCCGCGGAGAGGACTGCCAAAGGGCTGGGCGCCATCAGACTCCGAAGGCACGGGAAGAGCCCGCTATGATCCCCCGTCGCTTGTGGTTTTGAGATTTCTACTCATTCGGTCAACCCAGAGCGGCACTAAATTAAATACTTGACTATTGATGTCAATTAAGTGACCTCATTTGCATAAGTGTAGCTCCTACTGGTGTCACATTCCGGGTTAGAAGCCAAATTTCTGGAGTCGGTTTCATAAAGCATGGGACCAGATTTGTCTTACTGCAGAACTACACCCCACCAGAAAGGGGCTTTGTGCCTGCTTCGGGAAACCCCTGCCTGCTGCCTGGTGTTCGTGCACGGAGATTATCTCTGCTTCCTCACCTGTAAAAAGATAATTACACTGCCCAACTTTCTAAAGAGCCTTTGCATCTCCAGATAAAACGTACTACAGAGAGGCACTACATGAATTATTCAGGCTAAATTAAATTAATGAAGACTGTGGAAATTCAGTTGCTTTTGTTTCTTTTTTTTTCTGCACTAGGTTTAGATCCTGCAGTGGCCTTTGTGGTCTCAAAATATTCTGAAAGCAGAGCACTACTAGCTCACAGCTCTGCTGAAAATATTTTCTTCATTGTCTGAAAATATATTAATTTAATTATTGACGAGCCCAGTTGTGAGAGAGCTATTGAAGCATGACCAGCTCACCACAGTGTTTTCTCTAACCATAGGCTGCCACAGGGAGTGAAGAATGGAAAGTCAATGCAATCCCTGCGAGACAGCGAGATGGATTTATGAGGAATTACAGGCTGGTTTATAAGGAAAAAATGATCACTTGGTCAACAATATAGGATTATAAGGACAGCTCTTGCACCGTCCGGGAAGAACCTAGGCAGAACACGTACAATGTCACTCCAGGACGCCTTAAATCCTTTGCAACAGTGCTTTTGGGTTAGCTGTGCTATTGTCCCTGCTCAGGGCCTCTGTATGCAGCCCTGCTCCCTTCCTCTGTCCCCAGTATGCCAGGAGATGCCTCCTGGATGCGATTCTGCAATTCTCACCCCAGAATTTGGGATGTGGGGCTGCCAGCACTGGAACACATAAAGATCTCCTTCTGGCAGCCTACAACAGCAGCTTAACTAAAATAAAGATTTGATTTATTCCGCCAAAAAGCTGCACAGCTCTTAGTAGAACAGATTTAAGAGAGGTGCCTTACACATTATTTTTGTACTCATACTTAGCTTTCCTTGCTGGAGCTTAGGCAGACCTGGCATTTTTCCCCAATATGGAGAACTGGAAGCTGTCCATCACGCTTGCAGCCTGGTTCCCCTGATTAATTTATATTTTTGTAACATATCTTTAGCCTGTCAGCTTTTCCCAGTCCACATAATCCCCTGCCCTTTCCTGGAATCTCGGAGGTGTTAGGGGCTCCTTTGAAAGCAGGCTCATCTACCGGAGGAGTCTCCCAGCCTGGCTGGGTAGAGCCAGACATTGTTATCCTGACTCCTTTGAAGCTGCGTACCTGAGCCTGGCTTAACCGGGTCATTATTTTACTTCTCCTTGCTCAGATCTGTAACAAGCCCTTTATTGCTTGCTTTCAATTAACTCCACAAATTCAGGCGAGCAGCAATAGGCAATGTGGGGAGGGGGCAGGAGGAGCTGTATAGCGTTCATCAAAGGATGGCACAGGTGTTTTCCCAGTTTGCCCCACCTTGTTACCATAGGCTTCCACGTGATCCCGGAAACAGGGATTCTTGCCTAGAGCCTATAACAAACAACCTGTCACCGCTGGGTTTCTGTTTATTTTAATTAACAAAGGGCTAATTTCTGGCTGGCAGGCAGCGGAGCGCAAAGGCAGGAGGAGACCAGGCTTGGCCGTGCCACCCCCTCCCTGCTGCTTTGGTGAGTCTGGGCTGAGCCCTGGTGCCAAGTGGTCCCCGCCGGACCCAAACCCATGCCCAGGGCTGTGGACACAGCTGGGACGTGGCCCCTACCCCTGGGAAGGGCAGGGGATTCAGAATTCATTGGGAAGTACCTACTTACTTACTGGCCAAGCCAGCAGGTTTATTTTCCCAGAGGCAGATCTCAGACCCAGACACACACTGTCCTGCTGGAAGGGACCAAGGCAGGGAGGGAAGGAGGGAAGAGAGGGCAGCAGCTGCTCGAGGTGAGGTTTTGGCAAACACCAAGAGCATCCACTGCTTCTGTGCATCCACCGGCAGGAAGTTGGAGCTGGGTGCAGCCTACCTAAAATCCGAAGGGGAAGGATGCGGTTCAGGGAGAGCCAGCTATCCATTTTCAGTGCCTTCTCCCCTTCCTTTTCTGGGTGTGGGTGTGCTTCAGGTTAAAAGCAGCCGTGTTTCAGAGTAACTTTACCGAACCACTGGAAACAGGCAGGCTGCCAGGGGAAGACTGTGTTGTAGAGCCCAGCTGCCTTTCCATGCCAGAGTAGCATGGGGCTGTGACCCAGGGGTGGTGTGAGCACAGGCTGTGCCGTGAAGAGGAGCTGTGCCTTGCCCTGCAAAGGGCTTCATAGCATCTCCCCGTGGGGGACAGCTTCTGTGTCCAAGGCCAAGCCGTGTCTTAACCCAAGCGCTTGATGCCAACTGCTAGCTACGAGGGTGCAGGGGCGGTGGTGTGGCTCTCTAGCTGCTGAATGGCCGCAGGGCACTTTTGTACCACAGGGTGCAATTAGAGAGTGCATGTTTTCCTTTGCTCTGGTCCATGGTGGATGTCCCTGAACCTGCCCAGCGCCTCAGCCACATGTAGCAAACTGGAACACAAGAGCGTTACATTTTTGGAAGCACCATGATTTTATTTTTAATTTCACAAAAATAATTCCCAGCCATTAGGAATGCATCTAGAAAACCCATTTGATATTCCAGTTTTTTGAGGTGAAATATGAACAAAATGGTGAGCATGTATGGATGTTCTTGGTTAGCTATCCAGGGAGCTAAGGGTGTTTTCTGCTCTTCTTGTTTCCCATGCAGTGAGAACAACGGAGTACGTGAGTTCCCCACTCTCATTATCTGATTGCCTCCAAAAATAGGTTCCTGCATATTTCATCCACCAGAAAACTTTGAGAGAGAGAAAAGACCTACTTTTCTTTTTTTTTTTTTTTTTTTTTTTCTGGCCAGTTGTGCCTGAAGCCATACAGCACTCTGAGCAACTACTGAGCAGCTTTCACACTTTCTCCTGCTTTGCCACAAGTCAGCTTCACAGATGTCAGGGCCCTGAGGGCAGCCACGGGCCTAACTGCTCCTGACCACCCTCTGCTGGGGCCACCTGGGGCCAGGAGCCCCATTTCAGCCCAGCCTGGGGCCACCAGTCCTTACCGCAGTGATGCTGCAGTAACACTGGTTGTATGTTGGGACCCCTCGGTTATATGTTGCAGCCTTGTCTCTGGTCCTGTCTCCAGACCCCTCTCCTTTATCTCCTGACAGGAGCACCTAGGTGGTCCTTGGCCCTGTTTGCCTGCTTTCCATCTCAAGGGCTGTTGATGGACCTTGTTATAGCTGTGGTTTCTGCCCACCATGGTCAGACCCTGTGGGACGGCACCCACTGGGAAGGGCATGTCCTGTGCTGGGGTCACCCTCAGGTCCCAGCTCAGCCCCCTTTGGGAACAGCTGTTGCTCACTGAGAACCAGTGGAAACCAGCTCTGACAACACAGGTGTGGAAAAATGATGGTGACAAACCACCTTCATCTTGCAGTATTTCTTCGTGCAGGCAGTAAGCACCATTACTGGCTCTGTGCTAAGTGGTCAGAAAACATCTCCTACAGCCTGGGTCACGTGTATTGTGGTGGCTTTGCACAAGAGCAAGAAGGAAGGGATGGAGCTCAAACTCCAAGGTGTTCCTGTTATAGAGCCATCTAAAAGTCTTTAAAACACCCATTCAACTATCTGTAATTTTAGTTATATAGCTTACTAATTATCTGTCTTGTGATAATGCCTGGTCTTACAGCAAATAAGAGACTAACAAATCCAGTTCTCTCAAGCTGTTTCTCATTTGGCATGTGCTCCATCCCAGAAGATCCTCTCCAGTTTGTTGATATCTCTCTCCTACTGGAGGACAAAGCTAGTGCTCCAGCCCTGTGCTTGCAAGTGCCCAGCCATGGAGAGAAATTGCTCCCCTTGGCCTGTGGTTGCCCTCTGGCTGCCAAACGAGCCCAGGTCAGCCAGGCTCAGAGATGTTCATGTTTTCTCAGTCTGTTCACCCCCTCTCTTCTGAACTCTCTCCAGCTGATCCCATCTTTCCTGAGGATGCTTAAAAATAACAGCAGTGCCCACCCGTGGAGCAGGTATGTCGTGAGACATGGTGTAGCTCCCGCACAAGGCATCACTTGGTGGATGCTGGGGGGACAGGGACAAGCCTGTGAAGGTTGGGGTTCCCTGCACATGAAGTAAATTGTTTGAACCTCTGTGTGAGCTGATCACAAAATGGACACGAAGCTCAGAAGCAGCTTGCAGAATACCAACAAGACAATAATAATGATGACTGATCTTGCGACCAGTCACCTTGTTAATTCTCATTTTTCCCAAGTATAGAAATGCTGACATTTCTATCTTTTCTTTAAAAAATAGTTGCATACCTTATGAACAGGAGAGCTGAAGCCAGACCTCCATACCCTTCTTACATTTTATTATTTGTCAAAATAACTTTTGGTAGAAGCAAGACTGTGACAGAACACAGATTTTTATAAATATTGCCTAAACTGCACCCCTAACTTTCTCTCCTTCCCTTCACCCTCCTTTCCATTTCTTACTTACTCTTTTCCTTTCATCATTTTCATTTCCTTCTGACTCTTTCTTTTATTTCTCAAAATCACTGGTCCTTCTCCTGGTTAATTTAAGCTTCTGAAATAGCTATGAAAAAGCTTTTTTTCCCAAAGAAAAAATAAAATGCTGACATCAGAAAATAAATCACTTCTAAGAATACCACTACTAGTATTTCATATTCAGCAATAAAAGACACAAGGGGCAAACAGAAGTTAACTTTTAAAAAGTTATTAATAGAATTATGGTTTTAAAAAAATCTTATTGAAAAAAATTTATATATAAACATATATATATAAGAAGAGGTAACTGCAAATTATCTACTAACTCTAACTGGGAAACAGACATCTGGAGTATCAGATTCTCAGTCTAGTTCTTCCTTCTCCTTATGTGAGTTAATTTTTTTCTTTAAAAATAATTTATCCAGCACAAAGCAGACATTCAATTTGTCTTTGATTGCCCACAGTTTTCCCCACTGATCTGGAGTCAGGAAATACCCAGAGGAACAAATTCAAATTATGAGGTGAAATGTGGGAAAACATAAAGAGAGAGAGCAATTATGAGTGAAATACTAGAACTTCATTTTTATGTTTGCAAAATCTTGACTTTTCCAACCTTTACTCTAAGGGTGCAATTCATGTGACTTAACCATCGCCATGCAGGGCTGTCTGAGGCGCTGTGGAGTGTCACGCCAGTCTCCAGCTGCTGGTCCAAGCTGTGTGGCAAGTTTTGTGCCATGGCTTTCAGCCTTGCGCAGATGTTTTGTGCACCTGAGACAGCATGTGTTCCCTCTGTTCAGGCACTTGAACTGCTCCCTTAGTCTTGATATTGCAAAAATGTCAGCGGCAGCCACACAATACTCCCCATATCAAAGGACTGGTAAAGACCAAGAAGCTTGTGGGGTTGTGTCTCCCACCTTATTTTCCATACCAGCAAATTATTTCAATAGTGCCATGAAGTGCAAAAGGAGATGGATGCATTGTGGAGTGGAGAAGCAGCCCCAGAGACTGCACACAGCCAAGAACAGACCCCAGCCTCAGCCCAGTGCCCCTCTGAAGAAGAGGGAGGTCACACTGTTCCTGCAGTAGCATGAGCCATGCCAACCTGTTCAGCGCTACACAAAGTCCCAGAGAAGCAGGTCAACACGACAAGGAAATGCAACCCTGATGTCTTGTTTATCTGTGAGGGGGGAGAAAAGATGCTGCTGCTGGTTGCAAATGAAAATGTGTTTTAGTACAACAGTACTCTCTGGAGGGTTTATTGTATTCACTCATCAATATTGGTTAGCTACGTGTCCTGGCATATATCGTGTGTGCTTCAGAAAGCTCAGATTCTCGACGTTTCCCACATTCCTAACAGTTAAAACCATCTGATCCCCCATGGGACAGCTGGATTTGCAGCGCTGTTCAGCAGTCGCAAGTATTCCTCCTTGGCTTTTCATGGAATACTGAGGGGATGAGCTACCACAATTAAATGAAAGAAAATATTAGCACGTATTAAGAAACCAAGGGAAGATGGGGCTTTCTTGCAAGACGCTCGTCTGCTTGACTTTGAAATCCCACAACTTCAAAGAGACTGAGTAGGAATGACAAATTGGAAATATCCTTTCCTACAAAAGGAAGGCACATACCTATATTTCATAAGCCATTAGAATCTAAATTGTGAATACCATCAGAAGCAAAGGATGTGCAGTCTGTTAACTACAGATTAAGTTTACCGACAAAACACTCTTACCTGGGAATACTTATGTCACCAACAGAGATTAACCCCCTCTTTAATAACCTGATTTACTGGATGCCAGTTTTTTCTATAATCTGCCCAGCGGCTGTGTGTCCAAAGGAGCGCCCGCCTCAGGTGGCTGCCTGCCGGATGAGCAACTCAAGAGTGGAAAGAAAGGAGAGGAGGAAGTGAGTTTTCAAGGGATCTGCTCAAGAATGAATTTAACCATAGTGCTAAACCCCACAGTAATCTGTCGTGTCCCCAGTGGGCCTTTACTTGGTTGAAGTCCAGGCGGTATGTGGAGCCTAATTAAGCCAGTAGGTGATTCTTCCCCTACCAAGTTCACCATCCTTGGTTTAGGCTGTTGTTTTCTTCAAGCTGCCTTTTTCCATAGAGGGGGAATAGAGCATCTACTATCAGAAAAGCAACACAACACACTCCCTCTGCAAGTACCACACCAAGAAACAGCAAATAAAAGCCAGAGGCTTCCTTTGTCCCTATACCAGGATCCAGTTTTTAATCCCCATTAAGAGATAAATCTCAGCCAGGAAGCAGCTCCAGTCCCCATCCTGCTACTTGCTCACCTGCAAGGGCTGAGCTGGGGCAAACCAGGGACAGCGAGGGAGTCTTGGAGAGGGGCACGAGCTGCTTTGAAGGGCACTGCCTCTGCAAGAAGTGTATATATAGAAGCAGACGCCTGCGAGTGATGAGATCCGTGGGAAGGGATGCATCTCGCTCCTCGCCCACCTCATGGCAAAAAGGTGAAAAGATGTTACAGAGACTGCTTTTGCCCTGCTTACACTCCAGCAAACTTCCATTTCCTTCCTTCTCTCTAACTTTGCTCTCAAGTCGTTAAAGCTCGCGTGGCAGCTGTTTGAGGGGGAGGCGGAGGGCTCCCAGCCCTTGAAGTGACACGGTGCACCCTGCGAAGGGCAGGGCTCGGCAGTGAAGGCAGCACGCCTTTCGCACTGCAGCACAGAAACAGAGGCAGCAGAAATTCATTTTACACTGAAGAAGAAATCCCGGGTACCAGGAACTTCAGCTTTACTTCGGCCAAAATGGTTTCTGTGGTTTTGTCAACTCACTTCCACATTCACAGTAAGAGCAGTGCCTGGGGCTGCCAGTGGTGCAAATCTTCCAATGCCAGAAGTTACCTCCCAGGATAGAAAACTAGTATTTCTTCTGTTCCAGACACTATGTGACCTCTTTTAATTGTTTCGTTTCCATTGCCTTTGCCTTCTCTGAGTGCCTACAACACAGGATGGTAAACAAAGGCACCGGTTTCCTTAGAACAAGGCATTGTGCTGACAATACATTGCATTTATCTTCAGGCTTCACTTTGGGGGACGTCCAGCCTCCTCCGTACTGAGCTTTCTTTCTTTTCTTTTAATGTGGCTTTGGAATGATCAGTGTCCCTGGAGTGTCTGTTACTCCTCTTTCACCGTTTTTTCTTCACTTCAGAATGTGCAACCCTCTTTTTTCTTTTCTTCTTTTTCTTTTTTTTTTCTTAAATTTGCCACTTGAGAAGGTAGAAAAATCAATGGATTTGTGAAGCAAAGGTCCTTTTTTGAACAGTTTTGAGAGATGAATATGACATAAGCAAAATAATTACTTTCTCAAGTCGAATTGGATCAATTCTGGCTGATTGCTTTTTTGAAGTTAGATTTCAATACAAGTCTGATCAGATCAGCCATTTTCCATAGCTAGTATTTTTGGCCTGCGTGTTATTTTAAGCCTATCATTACCATGGGACTTGAATTCATTTGGAACTCATTAATAATCAGTATAATTCCTTTTCATTAGAAATTTCTTATTGGAGTAACTACTTGTGATGTAAAATATAATTCCCATGAAGCGACCATCTTTGTAGATATACAGCTGGTGACGATGAATTCATACATAACTTCATATTAAACTAATATTCCCCAAAATAATAAAAAGCCTTAATATATTCCATGCATAGTTAATATAAGATCAGAAGGATGAAAGGTACAAGTGGAAATCGGATCATTTTCTTGGTTATCAGAATTCCCCTTTTTTAGTGTGGTACGCTAGAGGGATTTTATGTTGCATATATATGCATCTTTCTCTGCACAATGTATTTTTCTGCCACGTATAATGGAACTCAGAATGAGAAACCCTGACATAGCCAATGAAGACAGAGTCCTTCCCAACATTAACACAATCGCTGGCAGTTCATGATGTCTGAAGAGAAGATTTTAGAAATCAAAGACACTTGAAAGCCTACGAAAGAGAGGGTTAAGAGAAAAAGAGCACTTTCTTCTTGGAGAATGGACTGCAATCTTCTCTATTTTTCTCTAAACTTTCACTGAGCAAATGTATCTATACCATGACGCTCTTCACAAGTTGTAGTTTTTGTAGAAATACTTGTACGCAGGCTAACAAAGCTGAGCACAAGTATTCATGCTTCTCTCAAGAAGTGTCAGTATGTCACATTTCCCTGAACAATGACGGGCTGTAGCGGAGGGAGAGATTTTAAGTAGCTTTGAAAGAACATGGAACAATTCCCTTGTTTTGTATCTCTTCCATGTGTGTATCTACTCCAACATGTGATGACAGAAAACAAACACAATAGTTCTGGCTAAATTTGGTGAGACTGAAATTTAAGAAAGAGCCTTTTCTATAGCCACATTTCTGCTGATAACTTTTGAATTCTTTTCTGGAAGATGAGGAGGAAAAGCATAGTTAGCCAAAGCTGTGTCTGGAAGCAGAGGACAGGGATGAGGACATGTCCCATGGACAATTAATTGTCTTTTTTCTGTCCAGCTTGATCCTACTCCAAAGCTGGCAAGCATCTCTGGGCAAAAGTTTCTTTCAAATGTGCACAATCCCCGGTAGCATTTCTGTTGCAACAGATCAGGACATTTTCTCAAGAAAATCATGGCTGCGTTTAACAGTGTTTGATGACTCCTTTTTCAGATTACCTCTATCATTCCTTCTACCTCCTTGGCTGGATGGAATAGGAGGCTGCCATTAACCCGTTCATATTAGCTTTAAGTTTTGGCATGATCCATGGGAAAATAATTCCCACTGCACCAATGGCTGTACCAAAGCAGCAATGGCTCCGTGCCAGGCAAAGAACTGCACCCCATTTGCCCAAATGTAATGTGGAGAATTCTCTGCAAGCTCGTCATCTAAACCCCTCTTTGGCCCATGGCAACAAGTCTTCTCTGTCTAAAATGGGCCTTTCTACAGAATTTGCATCTAAAAGCTCCCACCTTGGAAGTGCCAGTTTCTTTCTATGCACCACGGTGGAAACCTAGCGGGCACCTTGGGTAGGGGCAGCTTCCCTGTGTGAAATACTGCCAGGAGAAGTCAGTCCCACCCCCGGCGACAGTGCCCTGGGACCCCCCTTCAGTTTTCAGCATGAGGAGACGACGCTCCTGATAAAGCACAGAGTTGCCTTAGACTCTTTCACACCTCAGATACACTGTGAGGAAAGAGACCTTCATCCTCCTAATGAGCAAATGTGTTCAGAGTAAATGCACTCCTTGACGGGCGTTAATGCTTTCATCACCACTGGCTAATGAGCCTGAACTTGCACCTTGTGCTAGATACTAATCAGATTCCTCTTTCTGTACTCTCTAAAGCAGCGCAATTTGGTCTGCCAGCTGGCAGTGATGCCATTTAAAAATAACCGCACATGGGTGTTCTTATTCAATATTTGTGTCACAGGAGTTGGTAAAGGTCTGGTCCCAGGCAAGACTGGGGCCCATTTGAATACGCTTTGCACTCTTAATTTCTTTTAAGGTTATTATTAACTTATTCCATTTACAAAATCAAATAAAAAGCCTTTTAACTGAAGAGTAACTGTTTCTTGTATAACGTAATTTGATTTTTTTCCCTCAAAATTTCAAGTTACTTTGGTCCTGTTTTTTTTCATAATCATTTGCATAATCTGCAACACTTTCAGGACTTTCTTATTTTGCATAAATCAATTTCACTTCTTGTTCACCTCATCACTTTCAAGGGGATTCTTTTCTGCTTTACTGGACTTAAATTAATCCTCTGGAGGAAGCAGTGTCATGACTCGGCCAACATCAAAATCTGCATAATGAAAGCAATTTTTTCCATTTAAATTGGCACTCAAGAATATCACTGCTCATTAGCAGACTTTAGATCTTTTATTTCATTTTAAGTGAGAAAGACAAGCATTCTTTCCCTAATATGAGCTTCTTGCATAAGAATTTATTCGGAGACCTTTAAATATATTGCAGTGCAACTTAGGTGCCTAAATACCTTTAAAAAACCAGTCTGTGTGATTTGTAGAGTATTAACATCACTAGCAAGACCATCAAAATTGCCATACTTGATCAGAGTGGTGATCTGTCTTGTTTGGTTTCTCTCTGGGGTCAAAACTGATCTGAGAAGATGGTTGAATAATGGATGAATGTGGAATCACTTATGATGAAAGGGAAATTTCTCCCTAATTCCAGGCACTCAGCAGATGCTTCTGCTGGTGATGAACTTAGATGAGCCTTAATAGTAAATCTGTACTGAAACATATAACTGAGAAGAGTGCTCAGTATAACAGAAGGAGAGCTTCAGAAAAAAAGCTCTTAGGCTGGAAGGGGGTGAGATGCAAAATCTGTGTTGCTTGTCTCTTGGGTGCACACCTGCAAAGCAGCCACATCTGTTTCACTGGAAGTCTCCAGGGCTATTTAGCCTTCCAGGGTAGATGCTCTCACACTTCCTTGCAGCCTGAAGGCTTTATCATTAATAATTCCCTATTTATCTTTCACAGTTTCAAAAGAAATATCTGTCTGCAGGGAGGAAGAGCACTTCTTGCCCTCGGTGCTGTAACACAGCTGCAGGATGGTGCAGCTTGAGCTCCTCGTGCATGTGTAGGCTTGGTCAGGCTCAAGAGCCAGAGGCTCCCCGGTCTCTATGGCCATGCTTGAGGCTCCGCTATACCTGTTCTCCATGACTCAACTAAAGCGTCCCCAGACAACGCTACTGATTTAACTATCCTAGGCAATCTGCAGCCAGCACTGATCTTTTCCATTCCGCCCTATCACATTTCCTCACAAAATACATGTTTTACTGGTTTTGTTCCAGTTGTCAAAAATAACATTCTCTTTCTTTGTAAGATAAGGATTATTTTCTTGACTTTTTTTGCAACTCACTGTTTCCATTTGAATACTTTACGGGTTCAAGTAGCAATGGTATCTGCTTGCCTTTTGTCAAGCTTCCCGAGTTACAAATGAGAAGCTGCTTTTGTCTGCTAAATACGATGATAAAGAGCATTTGAACACTCAGAAGGAGGTGTTGATGCACCTACTTCTCCTGCATAAATGTGCATTTTTCCAGTCATTGTCTATTTCTTTATCATTGCCACGATGTAGAAGGAACACACCAGAATAAACTGAGCCTCTGACAAGAAAATATATGCTTCGGAAAGAGCATTGAAGGTTATGTTTAATTTGGTAACATTAGTGGAAGACTTCTTTAAAATTACATTCCTAGTTAGTATGTATTATTCCAAAATACATATCTTTGATTTTAGAAATTGTCAGAGGAAATGAATAATTTTACCACAGTTGTTAAACGCCTTGTTTGTCTTACATATTCAGTGCCAAATAAAAAAATCTGTTTATGCAAAATTTATTTATGCTAAGTCTTGAAAAAGATTTACATGCTAGAAAAGTGGAAGACATGGCGATCTTTTTTATTGCAAGACATGTTAAAAACAAAGCTTCCATCTGACATATTTCAAGGTACACATTTTTGTTTCATCTTCCATCAGTCTGCCCCTAATTCCCTGATCTGCTGCAAAATAAACATAGGAGCAAAGTAAGTGCTTTTGACCTTAGATCAGCATTATTTTCTACTTTATTTATCAAATGTTTTTCAAATGAGATATCTTGGCTCATCAGATGTATAACTGAATAGAATTAATCCCTTTTGGAAAATGTATCCTATTTATCCCAATATCTTTTGAGAGCTCCATTTGTAAAGGTACTCACATTTTCTGCACTCATGGACAAGATGCCTGGAGCTGGAGCGAGAGGAGAAGAGCAGGGACAGTGACAGTCCCAAAATCATTTGGACGCTGGCAGGGTGGAGAGGGGGAAGCTGAGTTTGGTTCCTTCACCCTCTGTTGTTTCAGAGCTTAGGTTGAAGTTACTGGGTAAAATGGTTAGTGCATGCAGAGGCACGGTGTCACTTGGCCCTAAATCTTCCATTTCCTTGGTTGCTGTGCCAAATCCTTGGCAAGAGGGGAGCAACCATGCTATTGAAAGACAGGGATGTTGCGCAGCCCTTTGGATAAATATTGGTAAAGGTTCCATTCACATCACAGTGCTGACCTGTGGATAGAGGCACCTGCCAGAGAGATGCAGGGTTTTGGATACAGCCTTGTGGTCAGCATTTTCTCTCTGTCAGCCTTGAGTGTCCTCCTCCTGAGAGTATTATTACTAGGTGCTCCCTGTTCAGGCTGCTGTTTCCTTAGTCCCTAACCCTCTCCAAGCCCCGCACAGCAGGGCTGACGGTTCCCCTTCATGTCTGTAGTTGAAAACACTGAATTTCTCTGGCTGAGAATAAAGAATTTGCCTTCTATGAGATCTTAGGTTTTCAGACAGAAGAAAACAATTTGACCATTTTACGCCATTGTGAAGAGCAGATCCTTGGACCGTGGGGGTGCAAAACAGTAACAAAGCCTACTGCAAAAAAGTTATGGGCCTAGTAGAGCTGGAGCTCCTACAGTCAGGACTGAAACTTGTCTGTCTCCCTGAGGTGAGCTGATCATAGCAATTGGAAGCCAGAAGAAGATCCTGCTGCAGAGCAGTCAACTGTGGCAGACTCTAATATTGGGTTTTTTTCTTCTTCTATTTGTTTTAGGTTTTCAAATAAGAACAGAGAGCATGCTCTTCATCCCAGGAGCTTTCACTCTAATGGGCTGTTAATGAGCTATCAATTACTTATGCAAAAGGAAACACACACATATGCACACATTGCTATTCCATAGCTGAAGTTTTGCTGTGTTTACATGTTGGGGGTTATAACCTTCTCAACTGGGCCACTGGCCCTACATACATCTTTGTCTGCATTCACTCTATTACAAGGTCTTGCATGTAACACTTCAAGCAAAACTATATATCTGAGGTTCATGGACTCATCCTCTAATCTCATGCAACACTGGCAATTTTCTGGGTAAGTTGATATGTAGCAAATCTCTGCTATCGAGCAGTCACAGCGTATTAATCAATCCTCAAGCCCTCTTGTAAAGCACACTAGCTGTTAATCTTATTTCTAGAGGCACCGTCTCCTTCTTGACTGTGGATTCTTGAATTACAATGGCTAAAAAGCTTTTCTGTCCATTCACAAGGGGACCAGAAGCTAAACTTTCTTCCACCCAGCCTTTGTCATCCACAGAGTGAGGACTGATCATTGTCATGAGCTTGACCTCATAACGAAATCGGTGACCTTGAAGGTGGCACAGGCAATACAAATCCTCTTGTTCACCCCAAGTTTAGAAGCCATTTGCCTGACTCCTTTGATCAGCTGCCTCATGAATGAGGAGCCCTCAGCAAGACCTGCCTGAACCACTTAAGTCGCTCCCTCCCATATGGCGCAGAGGAAGCATTTGTGTGGCCCAGGAGCATCGGGACACGGATTGCTGATCTCAGCACTTGGGCTGCTACGGGTCCTTTTCTTTCCTCAGGGCCCTCTTCTACATTTCCCCGCATATTCCACTCCCTGTTAACCTTGTAGTCATCCCTGGGGTAGCCTCCAGCCTGGGGACCAACAGCATCCTACCACCCATTGCCTTCCCTGTCCCATCACCTGCCAGAGCTCCCCATGCCCAGGCTGCCTGGGCAGAGCAGCACGCAGAGGTGCTGGCAGTGGGCGCGAAAAACAAACAGGAAGTGTAAAACAGTATAGAAAGGAAAAAATTATTTAAAAAATGCATTGTTCTTTTCCTGCTTTTGTGTGTGTGTGTGTGACTTGACTGAGTCAAACCAGTTTAACATCCTGGAATTAGCCAGGCTGCTAAGGGTTAAGGTATTTATGAACTTGTTAAGAGATGGAAACATTATGCGCTGTTCACAATGTTTAATTTTAACTGCCACGCTACAGAGAATCTTTGATTACATTATCAGTTTATTCTCATTGAGTGTTAGCTGTTGTATCTTTTTTTTTTTATGGTGCTATTTCTGTGATAGGAAAGATATTTCTCCGAATTGACTGGAAATGGAGGATTTTAATTAGCCAACCTTTTCATGCAGAGGATTCCAGCTGCTGAAATCCTGGGCCAGTATAGGGTTAAGTGTCAGTCTAAAAGATTAGTGACTTAACTGAAAACATTTTATCACAGATACAGGAAATAAATCCCATTCCCATAGAGCCACAAACTGTGTTTGCCATTGAGGAAGGGAACTGCACAAACCAATAACAACTGATTGCTCCTGCGCCGGCAAACGGCAGTGATAAGACAAAAATCATTATAAGGATCAAAGTGACTGAGCTCCTTGGCCAGCATTGATGCTGCGGGGCTGAAATACGAGACGCGCTGCCTACCTGGGGGTGACTTTCTCTAGAGATGTTCAGAGCCTGTGCCCTCAGCTGGCTTTCTCAGCACAGGAAAGCAGGGATATGTGCCTTCATGCCGGGTTTTAGTGCGTGAGAATACCCCGTGCTGCTTTAGCAGGGGTGGTGTTTAATCAGAGTTTAAAGCTCTGGTTTGGATTCTCAGGGGCTGCTGCTGGGATGGACGCGATATGGACTTTGAGCTTCAGAGCCCCAGCCAGACACATACTGAGGAACCAAACGTATCAAGTTTACAACAGCTCTGAATTAAGCGCTTTTTAAAATCGTTATTATTTCCAATTTCTCTTCTTTCCTTAAAAGTAACAAAACACCCCACCTTTCCCCACACGCTCCCCCCTCCCCTGTGTCACTCAGCACATAGCTGGCTGCGACTGTAACACGATGCAGCAAACGATGCACCTACTGACTGACAGTTGTGTCCAGAGAACATGCAGGAGCAAAATGGACAGAAATCTCTCCTGCAGCACAAACATTTAGCAGTTACAAGAACAGCACCCTGAATATCACATAAACGTCTGGCCGCATGTGTTTTAAGGCTTGCTTGCCCACGGATAAGGAAATTAATCTGATGTTTAGATTAGGTTCGTGTCTACACACTGTAAGTATGGATTTAGTGGCTTTTTGGCCAGAAATTAAATCAAAGATGCGCAAAACCACAAGCTTTAAAATGTTTTCTCTTTTCCAGGACTAAATCCTTAAGTTGTTAATTGTTAAACAGGCAAAACTTTGTCTCGATGAGGACAGAAAAATATCGCTTCTTCACCCACAGAAAAATGTATCTTGGCTGGGTGGGTGACTCCTCTGAAACTGCTGCCTCACCATGAACATTGACCTGCTCAGGAAAAAAAATACATAAAAATAAGTCCATCAGGGCAAGAACTGCATCATTTTGCACTACACTCTCATTTTTCAATGCAAGATTGCTCTGTAATTTTGCAAAAGCAGCTCTCAGTAGTGGGAGGCATCTTTATTCTAGCAGGCTGAGGGGCATAAAAGGTCCTGATCCTCAAGGAAGGCCCTGCACACCAATACCACAGGTGTACATAACCCCCCCACCTGCTTCAAAAATATTAGGCTGCAAGAACCAGGCACTGAAAAGAAGAGACAATGTGTCAGTTGTTTGGACAACTTTAATTCAGTCCACTTACGTGACTGTTACAGCACAGTCTTGTACGACTGTCCTCCTTTGGTCCCCTGCACTGCAAAGTGCATGGGAGAAGGCAAGTTACTCCTTGAGCAGATGGTCAATATTTTATTTTATTTCCTTTTTTCTCCAGTTCATAGCTCCAGGCCTTGTCTACTGCAGACTTTTCAAACCAGCTCTGAATAAAGATGTGTCTGTTTTCTCCTGGCCCTTTCTTTAGCCTTCATCATTATGTCTGACTGCTTCAGACACTGGCTGATTTTCACCGCTTTGTAGATACTGCCTCCTTTGGTGGGTGGAGGAGGCATTGAGAGATCAAGGTCAGGGTGGTGTGTGCCTGACTGAGGCAGCTGGACCTACTTTCCCTTGAGCAGCACACAAAACAGCAGGTTAGGTGTTCAGGACATTGCTCCCATCTACTTCAGCTGCAGGTATTCTCATATCTACAATGGAGAGGAAAAGGAAAAAAAAGAGACCTCCAGGATGATCCCATAGAAAAAGAGGAAGGACAAATTCATTACAGTAGGCTTAAGTGACTGGACTTTGCAGTGATGAATAAAAATAATGGAAAGATGATTCAAGAATAGACAAACCTCTCCTATGAAGACAGGCTGAGAGAGTTGGGGTTGTTCAGCCTGGAGAAGAGAAGGCTCTGGGGAGACCTTTTAGTGGCCTTCCAGTACCTGAAGGGGGCCTACAGGAGAGATGGGGAGGGGCTGTTTGCAAGGGCATGTAGCGACAGGACGAGGGGCAATGGTTTTAAACTAGAGCAGGGTAGGTTTAGATTAGACATTAGGAAGAAGTTCTTTACTCTGAGGGTGGTGAGGCACTGGAACAGGTTGCCCAGAGAGGTGGTGGAGGCCCCGTCCCTGGAGACATTCAAGGCCAGGCTTGATGAGGCTCTGAGCAACCTGATCTAGTTAAAGATGTCCCTGCTTACTGCAGGGGGGTTGGACTAGATGACCTTTAAAGGTTCCTTCCAACCCAACACATTCTATGATTCTATGACTCCAGCTGGTACTGCTGCACTATGAAGGACCAGTAACAAAAGCTCTGCCAGGCGTCAGCTGCCGTTATGCACTGGGGAGCACCAGGTTGGGGCACGTCAGAGGAATTTAACCTGTCCCAATGAGATACATGGTTTTTGCTTCCCAAGAGCAAAGCCTATGTGAGAAGACTTGCCCCACCACACATCCCAGCACAGCTGCCTGTTCCTGTCACAGCTGGAGGGTCTCCTCAGTCAGGCCCCCCTAACAGGAGATCTGCACTGCAAGGGGTGAAGGAGCAGCATCGCCTTGTGTGGGAAGGGGTCCCGCTGGGACATCTTTGGGTCCCGGTTCATAGAATCACAGAATGGTTAGGGTTGGAGGGGACCTTAAAGATCATTTCGTTCTAACCCCCCTGCCATGGGCAGGGTCACCTCCCACTAGACCAGGCTGCTCAAAGCCCCGTCCAGCCTGGCCTTGAACACTGCCAGGGATGGGGCACCTGCAGCTTCCCTGGGCAACCTGTTCCAGTGCCTCACCACAGTTCTCCTGTACTCTTTCCTGAGATAATGAGCTGTAAGAAGGCATCTTCTTTTTATAGAAAGTTACACAAAGGAGCTACACAAGTTCTTTGGTCCTGCCTTTGCATCCCAAAATATACAACTTTCTTCCTGATACTGTATGATCTTCAGTTACCATACAAAAATAAATTATCTGCAGGAGAATGAGGGCAAGCTGAAAACTTATTTATCACCCAACCATTATAATGTGGTTGATGATCAAACAACCTGTGAAGCTGAGATAATTTTCTTCATCTTCAAGTAGCCACTGGAAAGCCTCATTACATGCCTGAAGTTGCATTGCTTAGCAACAACATTTCAGAAATTCAAGTTATCAGCATGATCACTAATAAGACAGCAAGCTGCAAAAGAATCCTGAATAAACTAGATGCATTTGCATTTCAAAATAAATGAGAGTAAATGTCAGATTGTGTTTTGGAGTATATGAACTCTTCTTAGCATAGATATATTGCACTTACTCAAGCATTTGTACAATGGAGACAAATCTGAAATGTTTCTAAAATTTTATAGATACAGCATGCCTATGTGCTCCAGATATTTTACTACTCTTTGACTGCTAACTTCAGCTAAAGTCTGCTATCAGAAAAACACGCTGCCAAAGGATAGCACACACAAGAACAATTAGAAGTGGTATTTTCCCCAGCAGGACACAACTATGAACAGGATGAAGATACAATTAGCATGCTGCAATACGCAGGGTCCATTTGAAGGACCGTTTGGTTTATTCAACCATAGTTTGTGAACACTTTTTTAAATTTTACACACACTCGGGAAGGAATTTGTTAAATGTCATAGGAAAAACCTTTGTGGCCTCAGTGTAAAAATGTAGACAGTTAAGAGTGGTTCACAAAACCAGAGTAATTCTGGGATTTTTCTGTAGCCCTGGATTTCTGGGGAATTGTACAGAAAACAGAGCCATGGGAATGCTCAAAGTAAAGGGAATGATAGCCCAAGCCTGTCTGTGACATGTTGCCTTTCTAACCTGGTCATGATTTTGAGCTGATCAGCAACCAAGAGCAAAAGTACCTGTCAGCAACCACGAAGCAGCTGGTTTTAACTTGTTCCCTTTTTGTCTCCAGGGAATTCACTTGAAACATTTCCATCACTCATTCTCTCACAGACAGAGGATTTAGGGGTAAAACCCACTTCTTCCTGTTCCCTCTACAGGCAAGCCTCACTTACCTACCATTGTCTTACCTACCTACTTGTAGCTAGTAGGCGTCTTCTCTAGCCAGCATGTGTATGGATATTCATAGAATCACAGAATCACAGAATGTTTCAGGTTGAAAGGGACCATAAAGATCAGCTAGTTCCAACCCCCCTGCCATGGGCAGGGACACCTCCCACTAGACCAGGCTGCTCAAAGCCCCATTTAGACTGGCCTTGAACACCTCCAGGGATGGGGCAGCCACAGCTTCTCTGGACAGCCTGTTCCAGTGCCTCACCACCCTCACAGTAAAGAACTTCTTCCTAAAGTCTAATCTGAATTTTCCCTCTTTCAGTTTAAAACTGTTACCCTTTGTCCTGCCGCTATATTCAGGCATTTCCAAAAGATGCCCATCCCACCTGCACAAAACCTCCTCTTTGGCTGCAGAGGAAGCCTCCTGGCCAGCTTTGACTCATTGCTTCAAAATGTGCTCACTGAACTAGAGGAGATGACATTTTTCTTCTAAGAGCACCACTGGGGACAAGCGGAGCCAAGCACGGCAGTGACGGCTCTGAGAGCGGGATGCACAGGAATGACCTTAGAAGACCAACAAGGGTGCAAGGGGATGCACACAGAAAGGAAGACTGGCCAGGGTGAAGGTTAGCCATGAACCTCACCCAACCCACCACAGCAGGACCTTTCAGGGCACCTTCTTTCCCATAGATCCCCTTGCTTTATGTGGGACCCATGGCACAGGAACAACAGTTGAAACTCCCAGCTTTATTTAGAAAACTCTAATCTTTGTTCATATTAGGCCTGAATTACTAGTTTATTCACTGTGGTTGATCTCAATGATTTTGCAAGTTATCTTTCCAGAGCACTTTCCAGGTGCAAGGAAAAAGAGCTGCGTAGTCAGGTTTTACTTTTGGGAGACTGATGCACAAAGACATTAATTGTGGTGCTCAGCCTGGCAGGTCTAAAAGGTGACTTCTCAGAGCTCTCGGCAATAAGTACCGCTCTCCTGCATCCAGATGAACCATGCGGTTCATCTCCATTATGTTAGCAGCCATGAATTCACAGTATTTCTCCAGTCAAGCACCAGTGTCTCAAGTTTAGCAGTTAGGGATTATCTGTGAAAAGTTTGTCTTTAGAGTCTTGCCTTTACTTAATTGGGCATGTCAGATAAGCCTAACAAAAGACAAGGCTACTGACCCTGCCTAGACCCCAAGTCCTCTTTTGCACCCCTGATGGAGTGATCTTATTTAGCAGTGTTAATATCTGTACTTGTATAGCCTGTATTTTTACAGTTCTACCCAAGATGAGTTAGATATTTCCTTCTTAATTTCCTACCATGAAAAGAACAAGACTCATCCTTCCAGCTTTCTTTTAGTATTAGTTGTCAGCAAATAAAGACAAATTCCAAGCCAAGTTTTCTCTAGTCTTAGAGGTCATTCAGCAGGAGAGCTCTTTTCCCTGCAAGGGAAGAACATGAATCCAAATGACAGGCAAACATATCTGAAGGAGAGAAAAAGAGCTTGGCCTTGCAAAAGAGACAGAGGTAAGGTTGTTCGGATACTTCAAGAATATGAAGATGCATAGTTTAAATGCCACGCTTCTTTCCAAGAGTGTTTTCAAACCACTTTTTGTAAAGTACATAATTATTGTTTTGCTGTAGTATTCAGGTCTTTTCCAACTTGAAAACCTAGCCTGAAGTTATTTTGTCTCGCAAGCAGATGTTATTTTAATTTTATAATTTTTAGGGGTAAAAAAGCAAATACATGTGAAGCGGTATTTCCCCTTATTTCAAAGCCTGATGTTGGATATAGTTTGGAAAATGCTCTGATTTTGAATACAGTGAAACCTCTTGTATTTTGACACCCACACACAGCTCTTCTGGCCTACAAACTAAGGTAAGAAGGGAAAATAGCTCATTCTAAACTTCAGTCATGTTTAATGCTGAAAATAAAACATGTAGACAACCTTATAATTCTTATAAATAATGATTCTACAGTCCAGAGCAATAAATGTGAAAACTATGGTTTATGATAATGTATTCTGCAGTGACAGTAGAAAAATAGGTCATCATTTTGAAAAGGAGAGAAGCTATCTATCATGTTGAACACACTAACAGGAAATTTGAAGTAGTTTCAGAGGCAGTTAGTCCAAGATATTGTTCTTCTGACCCCTGTGTCCCCGAGCACAACACGTGAATGAACAGCTTGTCATGTCCACTGTGCAGGGAGCATTACTGGATGTGTCCATCCCAAGGTTTGTCATATTTTGTGTTAGGAATCTATCTATCTATATGTCTGCATCGCAGAATATTGATCTGGATGCCATTAACCAAACCACATGAGTTTTACTGAAAAAAAAAAAAAGGAAGAAGAAAAAAAAAGAAATGAAAGAGAATTGTTTAAAGAACAGAAATTACTATGGTAAGCTACATGAAAGGCATGGTTAACTGCAAGCTCCTACAGGTACAAGCTACCACAGAGCAATGAATCATGTTTTATCTTTACCCAGTTAAACACAGTTGCCCCAATAGGTCTAATTAGCCTGTTTTTTAGGCAGGTAACACTTTGGTGGCTGGACTACAACCAAAACCTGTGGATTACAGGGATAAGCATGTTCAACATGTACCTCTCCATTAGCACTAGGTGAAGATGATCAAATCTCTGGCAGAATTTGGTTTTACCTTTGCCTACAAGTCTCCTCAGTGATATATTTATCTCTGCAGGTGTAGGGTGTGGGGGGAGGCTCAGTTTCACACAACTAGGGCAGGATGCTGAGCCTGTGCTTTAATAAATATTTGACACAAATCCTTTTCCAGCCAGACAAAGGCAAAGGTTCCTTCATTTAATTGGTTTTCCAGATAGTCAATGTCTGATTCATTTCAGTCTGATGCTTTAATTTTTCTGTGATAATTGATTTATATGCCTTACCCACTCTATCACTATGTTACAAAAGAGGAATTCACCAAATCCCATTTTATTATGCTTTTGTTCTACGTTTTTCCCTTCCACAATCTCTAAAGGAGCTGCTTTTCAGCAGGAAAAAACCTGCTCAGACTTTTCCTTGCTCTCAGCCTTGTTTATCTTTGCCCAGTGTTCCTGAAAGTGCACTGCTTATTCAGTATCTCAGGAACAGTCTGCTTCTGCAGGCTGATCTCTGCATAAACTCACAGTAATTGGCCTCCGACAGCCAATTTAACAAGTTCAGTGAAAGTCTTGCATCTGAACACTAATTTTGGAATAAAAAGGTTAATGGCAAAGTGAACTAAGACTCATTTGTTACAGAAGTAAGTAAACTGATTTGACTTTATTTGACTTTGCATCAAATAGATGCCTATAAAAAGTCCAATAATAAATGTGCATCATAAACATAGTTCTAGAAACATTGAAAAGGCCATTTCTGACCAGTAAGGAAGGGCCTCTGCTCACCAGTGGTGTATATCTAAAGATTGGCTGTCTCAGTCAATACTTTGGGCTTTCTTTGTATGCAGTCTTGAGCAAAGAGCACTTCCAGAGGGCTATTCACCATCCTAGTCTCAGACCTTTTTTTGTTCTGTAGCAACAGTGCCTGCACTCCTGTTTGCAATGAAATAACTGACGGTTGTTTCACTCACCACATTAACTAGTTCTGTGCAGAGGTATATATTAAGACCCTGAAGTTATTCTTGCAAAGCTGACCTGGCAGAAACTTCCAGTGAAAAATTTTATCTGGAAAGAGAGGCTCATCACACAGTGGGACTTTGGTGTGCCTGAATCACAGTCTTCTTGACCCCTTCATACTTGTAGACAGCCACTTGGTTTGTTACAGAAAAATGAATTCCTGGATTTTTTGTTTAATTGTTTTGTTTGATAGTGGTTGGAATAAAAAGCTAGATCCAACCTAACAAAGGTCTCTTGAGGTGGCACGTTCCAAGCAAACAAAACATGCCCAGTTTTTTGTACATATTGGGGTTTTCCCTCATAGCAAGATTTGGACTTGACTTAGTGCATGCAACACTCCTCTGCAAAAAAGGGCCTTCAGAAAGAGGGGCTTCAGGTTTCAATTGTCAGAATTATTATGAGGCCTGTTTCATCTTATTTGACATCTGCATGGAGGGGCTGGTGAGTCCTCGAAGTACAGGCACATATGCATATATGCTTATATTCTGTATATATGCAAAAGCGTATAACAGTTATTCACATGCCTAAAGAGAGAGGGAAGGAGGAAAAAGGTCTCCCGTGTAAAGTACAATTTTTAGTGTTCTCCACACAAGAAACACTAAATGATCCGAATCATCCCTCTTGCCCCATTCATTAAAGAAGCCTCTTCTTCATCTCATTCCTTAAATATATGCATGGCTTGGCTCACCTTGGACTTTAATTGTAGGTGTCTACCTTTGAAGTGTTCTAGTAAAAGTGAGAAAGAAGCCCTCAATTCTCATGAACCCAGACCACTGCCTAAAGCAGACCCTCCCCAGCATGCCAGTTCACCCTTCAGATGACCTTGCTATTAGCCCGTCTCCTTATGTATTCCAAAATACTCTCTGAAAAGGCTCGAAGGAGGAAAACAGGCAGGTGCACTGGTCTTTTAAAATGGGAAAACCCAAAGGAAGTAGGAGTTGGAGGAAAGAAATCCTTGAGGGCAGAGCTCTCAGAGACTTCTGTGTCCTCCTAGCCTAGCAGTGGGAAGGAAACAGGACTGAAGTGAGTCTGGGAATTTCCTAACCCCAGGCAATAACAGCAGCCAATTTGGCATTATGGGGTTTTATATTTATTTATTTATTTATTTTTCACAGCTGCAAAATGAACGCTGGGAGATTTCAAATTTCTTAGTATCTGGCCTTCAGATATTCTCTAGCAGCAGAATTCACTGCCACTTTTATTAACTCAGCTTTACTCTGATCTGTTTAAAAGTTATGCTAAAGAAATTTCTCTTTAACAATATACATAATATATGGATGCCATAACAGTATCTTAAAAAATAAGTATTTGCTGCTTTACATCAACATCGTCTCAGGTTGGGATGTGTAAATTTAAGAATGGAACTGGGCAGCTGAGACATGATATAAAAATCTGACTGGCTTCGGAGGATGTTGTTATCAGTGCCAGAAGAGCTTAACAGAGAGTTACCTCATATTTTTCTTTCAAAAACCAGTCTTGAAAACTCTATGGTGGACTTGAGTATGATCGCTAAAGAGACCAAGCTGCTAATAATTTTCATTTCAACTCTTTTCTCATGGCTATCTTGTGGTTTGACTAATAGGACCCCCAGGGATATTGGTGTTCCTGCATGGATTTCCCACACAATACGTGGTATGAGTCTGATTTTTTTCACAGTGCAGATGGCTTTAGTTGTTAATCTCTGCAAATTCCCACTGACCACTCATGTGTGCATGGTTCTCTCCTTACGAGTTGGTTCAGTTAGCCTCCTCTGTCATTCCTCTTGCAGCAATTGGAAGATGTTTTAAGCCGTTCTGGAAATAGACTTCTGGTGGTGCGCTCAGTCCCAAGAAAATACGAATCTCCTTCTTCCCCCTGTTTTTCCCAGGGAAGGCAGTTTTCTGGCCAGTGAGCAAAATAAGGGCACAAAAATACTTCAGTTAAAAGAAACATCATTTAGCGTTCTAGTTCCTACTTCAGCAGCTGGTATCATCTTGTTTTGCACCTTCTTCTGTTTCTCTCTCAAACAAACTCTACTCGTTTTCACTTATATTTGATTTGTCACTGCATTTTACTTAAGAGTAAAATCCACTGTTTCTGCAGCACCTCTAGACACATTTTTGGGCGGGGGCATTGCTTCCTTTTCTCCCTAAAAGATATTTTAAGCCTTTTGTTACAAAATTGTGATTCAGATAGCTCCCCAGGAGCAATGCCTCTCCTCCCGCATTCCCCAGGCACGGACGAGCCTTTTGCTATTTCACGTGGGAGACTCTTGAGCTCCATCTTCTGGAAAATCTGTGACAAACCTGCTTTTCCGAGCTGGTTCCCGGGAAAAGCTGGGTGGCTTTGGGGCGGTGGCCCGCCTAACCTGGCAGAGCACCACAGGGCAGATGTGCCCCCGTTGCCACCCAAGCACCCCCACACACACCTTGCACCCTTTTTTCCTGCTTTCTCGAAGGAGAACCAAAGCTTCTGCAACGCATTTGGAAAATACAGGTACCGCTCCAGGGCAGGTACCGCCCAACAGTTCACTTGGGTGAAAAGCCCTTGTGATTATTTTGATACCGACAGTGGCGTCACGGGTGGGTGACAATGGCCTTGCAGACTCATTGCTCTGAGTTTGAACATGGGCATGAGCGGGTTTCCCCCAGCCAAACGTGAGCGCACATAAATATCTTTAACTGTGTTTTTCAGCCTGTTGGATGCTTTCTCTGCTTTGGCTTCATTGAGGTGTAGGCGATTTAAGTATGCTTGGCCAGCGCTGACAGGCTGTTTCTCTTTGTTACAGGAGAGGCTGAAACAACGCTTCAGATTATACTCTCACCTTGATCTCCCTTACTCAGCAGCCTGTCTTTTTTTGTGCTGATTTCAAAACTCAATTCTAAGAGCTTCACTTTGTTTCTCCTGCTCCACTTCTCCCAGGCCAGAGTGAAGGCAGCTTCCCTCTGCCCCTGCCCTGAAATACCGCCCAGCCGAGCAATGCAGGCTGAAACGCTGGCACTGGCTTTGCCAGGCTCCACCACGAGAAGTCCTGGTCACCACCGCCTGCTCCCTGAGGGACCACAGCACCAGCAACCCTGAGCCAGAGAGAAGGAGGGGGAAGATGGTCTCCGGGGCACCCCGAAAGTGCTTTGGTCCTAGCTGGTTCCAAAAATTGGTTTTCCTGATTGTACCCCAGAGAGGGACATTGAAGCAGGACCGTCCTTCTCATGCATGCAAGGGCTAGCACACACCAAGGTACAGATTCAGTTCCCAGGAATTCTCAGGCATTTGAGCATTTTTAGTCCATTGCACGGTGTATTTAGGGCTCCTTTGTCCCATGTGTGCTCCATGCAGCCACAGCTGAAGTACTGCACGGCAGCAAACAGCAGCAGTGTGGGCGGTGCTGGGCCTGATGGGGAATGAGAAGAACCAGGATGTCTGTAGAAAGTGTCTTGTAGTGGAGAAAGCAATACACTCAGTCCTCCCCTTGGGACATGCTTGGAGAAATGCATTTTCACAACTATAGTAGTGCCTAGAAGTGCCAAAACCTGAAAGAGGCATATCAAAAAGAGATGGTTACTGCCCAGAAAAGTTTAATATCTTAGTACAGGAGGACAGTGGGATATAATATAGGCATCCATAAGTGGAGAGATGCTACGTCCTTACTTGGCTAAGCAGGGTTGTTTGAGGCCATTTAATAAAAGGCAATTTTTATTTTAAATATTTGACTTTCACAGGGGCTGGGTGGGAGCAGGAGGGGAATTTAATGCTATTAGAAGAAACGTGGATCCAAAATTTCATTGAATCCAAGAAAAAATTAGGTTACTCTGGAAGTCATGTAATCCAATCTCCAGTTCAAAACCGAGTCAACTCCAAAGGTATATTGGGGGTCCCAAGGTTGTCTAGGACCTTCTCCAGCAAATCCCCAGGGTTGGAGAGGCCACATCCTGCCTGGGCTCTGGTTCCAGCACATGGCCCTCTCACTGACATCTGTTCTCCCATTTTTCCCATGTGTGGGTGGAAAGTCCCTTGCTGTAGCTTGTGACTGTTACCTCTGGTCCTGCCACTGCACATCTCTGAGAAGTCTGTCTCTGTTTTCTCCATAGCTGACTATTAATTTGTTACTTAATTTCAGAAAGTACTCTTCATTCAGAGGGAAGGAGTGGAGAAGTAGTAGCTAGGATAACAACCACACTGTCAACATTTGTTTTCTTTGTCTAATTCTGAAAAAAAAAGAAAAAAGAAACAAAGCACTGCTTTCACTGCCTGAATGTCAACAACAATAAAATTTAAGCTTCCCATCAGCCTCAGATTAATTCAGTGTTTTCACTCTCAACGACACCATCACAATACTAAAGCTCTTCTGATACAGAGTGCTAACACTTGATTTGGGACTAGAAAATGGTCTTGCACTGCCGTGACTTGAACAATTTGTGAAAACACGTGACTTGCATGAGAAATCAGGCTGCAAATGGAACCCCTGCTTAGAATGCATTCAATTGAGAATAGGTGCCCACGGTATTTACATTGGCGATGTTATTCTGATTTAATGTGATCACTTGTCTTATAGGGATGTTATTCTGACTTAATGTGATCGAGTATTTGCAGAAATATAATATATGTGGAGTTAGGTCTGAAGTCTAAAGTGAAGGGAGGCTATTTCAAAAAGAGTTCATTGATTGCACGTGCGCAAAAATCCTGTACTGAACAAGTGCTGGATGCATTCAAAGATTTAGCCCATTTGGACAAATAATCTCTGCGTTACAAACACCACAAGATTTTCCTCTCAAAGAAGGGAAGGAAAAGAAAAAAAGGGAAGTGGGTCTTTACAAATACCATCATACTTTGAGCTATTGCCAGGAGGCTATTGAAAACTGTAGGTCCTCACAAGACAGGAAAAATCAAGTTCACCTGAGAACTGAGACACAAAACACATTCTCTTTTTTTGATTAATAAGATGTGAGGAATAGATTTTCCTTCCTCCCAATTTTTGACAACTTCCCCTCAAATTTGGAGCAGCTAAACTGATCTAGATTCACCCAAGCTCTTCTTGGTCCCCCAAGACATCCCTCTAATGCTCCCCTTCTCACAGGACAAGCTGCGAGCGCAGCATGGCCGGGCAGGGGAGCAAGGCTTAGCACTGGAGAAGAAGTGGTGCCTCCTTTCTAGACCTGCTCAGAAGATGCATCTCGTGTCCTGTTTTGCCATGTTTTCATAGGCTCATAGAATGGTTCGAGTTGGAAGGGACCTTAAAGACCATCTGGTTCCAACCCCTCTGCCATGGGCAGGGACACCTTCCACTAGAAGTCCTTTGGATTCTCAGTGTTGGCTGTGTAGTCTCACAAAGGATATGTCCCAGCATAAGGGTATGACCTGTAAGCACAGCCGTGCTGTAGATGTTATTAACAAAAAGTTCTTATTTTCCCAGTGCCCTCAGGGCTACGGGACAAGTGAAGGCCTAGACAAAACATTGCTTAAAGGAAGGGATGTGAGTACTCTTCTCCTTTCTGTCAAATACCCACTAGAGGGTGCAGTCCTCAGCCCTACAAGAGCTGCACAACGAGATTATGTTCCTTTATTAAAATAATAGCAGGCTCCCAAATAAAACAGAAATTTTCATCTTCCATCTCAAAGGCACACTGTTGCTCGAGGGCTTGGGGAATGCCGATGGGGTGGAGGTGTCTGGGAGCAGCGCTGAGGAGGACAGCCGGCGGCGGGTGAAAGGGAGAGGAAGAAAAGCACTGCCGCCTGGGGCTGAGGCCGGACGGCACCAGAAGCGGCCGGGCCCCGGGGTAAGCAATGGGGCCAGGGCCTGGCAAACCTGGAAAGAGGGAGATTTTCTTCTGTGGCCTGCCCTGAGGGGGCCGTGGCTCCCAGCGTCCTGGGCTCAGGAGGAGGGAGGGCTGGGGAGGGCCTCCAGCCTGCTCCTCACAGCTCCGCTGAGGGGTCGCCTTTCTCCTGCAGTAGCTCTGGGATCCTGCAATGAAAACTGGAGGACCTCTCACCGCTCCTTGTGGCCTTTTCCCCTGCCGTCCACAGCCTGCACAGTAATCCAGGCCCTGCCCTCTCTTCCCGCACAGAAGGCAAGATGAAACCCATAGACAAGAGTGTGGCTGGTACCATCCTTCCCGCAAGACTTTCCTCTCTCCTGCTAAAAACGCAGTGTCTGCCGAGGGTCCGGGCATCATCACCCAAGTCTTCCCTCCTCACCGCACTTCAGTGAGCGTTTAAGATGCATCAGGAGGGAAATTTCCTGTGTTCCATTCTGGAACACAGGAAATTCCATCTCAACATGAGGAGGAACTTCTTTACTTTGAGGGTGGCAGAGCACTGGCACAGGCTGCCCAGAGAGGTGGTGGAGTCTCCGTCTCTGGAGACATTCCAAACCCACCTGGATGCGTTCCTGTGCAACCTGCTCTGGGTGACCCTGCTCTGGCAGGGGGGTTGGACTAGATGATCTCCAAAGGTCCCTTCCAACCCCTACCATTCTGTGATTCTATGCTCTGTGAAATGTGCTGTTTGCTGTGATAAAGCAGACAGGAATACAGATTTTTCCAGACCTTTGAGGTGGTTTTAATTCAATTCCACTCCCTGGGAAGCCTTCCCACAGCAGAGGCAGGATCGCTTCCCTTGCGGACACAGAGATTTTCTACCTGTGTGGCCTTGCACACTTTTAAATGCAGGCACTTTGGCAAGGGGAAGGTGAAGAACACATTTTCTTTTCCCCACAACACAAGTCCACCAGTGATTGCTTTTCCAGAAGCAAATAGACCCAAAGGAGGAGAGATTTTTAAAACTTAAAAAGTTGGAAAGGAAGGCTCCTTGCCTTTTCAGTTCCAGTGCACAGAAATATTCCCCATTGGTGCTGAATAAGGTCCGCAGGAGGTTTCAGCCAGTGGCTTAGGTAAAATTTCTCCACCCAGATCTTATCTGGTATAAACTACTACTGCTTAACCTAGAGCCAGAAGCCTGGAGGGTCAGGAACCATGAAAACAGAAAATCTAGGCAGGGATTAATTATTTGTAATAAGGAAGACCACAAACGCATACTGCTCTCTCTCCTCACACACCATTTTTTTGAGAATAAGTTCAAGAAAAAAGTGAAAAAATTGCAACATAAAAGCAGCCTCCTATTAGCACCATTTGCATCTTGTCTGGCCTGGAAGTGCCCTGGGAAGCGCACCGCAGCAGTTATCCTGTCCCCTAATATGCGGATGTGTTTCCTTCAGCAATTCCTCTATGTACAAGTTGTTGTTAAGTCTTTCTGGTTTTAGAGCACTGTTTCTAAAAGCCTTCTCACCTATTTCAATGTCTGTCTCTGTTTGCTTTAGCTCTATAATTCTTCTCCTTTCTGCTTCGCTAGTTTTTGTATTAAAGTAGTGTGCATGCTTTCCATTACATATATCATTTCAAACACAGAAATTTTCAATCAATTTTGTATATCTTAAGTACATTTGAAAAGCAGCATGCCTCGCTTGAAATCCCACTTTTGTGACATTCACAAGCAACACCAGCAGTTTCGGCTACAATCCTTTTAATTACTTTTTGCTTCAATTAAGACAAATTTATTTCCCAGAGTTATGTGTTTGCTCAAAAATAGAATATACAGAAAGATCCTATATCAACAAAATGACACTGGTTTTGCAAATTACCCTGACTGCAAATATTTATCATTTGAACATCTGTCAGAGCTCTGTCTCCTAGAAACATTTATACTAAATTTTTGCTTAATGCAGATGGAAGAAAAGGTGAGGAAAGGATCTTAGAGACAAAATTATGCAGCATAAGAAATACAATCTAATCAAGTGTCTAAGGTACATGGATATTAATTTTGTCTACTGCTCTTTCCTAAATAATGCTCAAGGCTTCCCATGGTTTTTTTCAAGTTTCCTTCCTCTGTCGCCTCAATTCAAGAGGTTCAAGTGGAAAGGGACACTGATACATTTCTGGACATAACTTCAAATAGTAGAGATAAAATTAATATTTTAATTTTTTTTTTTCAGCGGAAACCAGATAACAGCCAAACCTGGTGTTACTTTTTACATTAAAAATTCCACATCTTATCAAAACTCAAGAAGATGTGTGTGTACCTGGCAAGCAGTTTTTGAAGGAGCCGGTCTGTATCTGCTCCATCCCAAGAGATCCAGCTATTATCCAGCTGACATCCACCTGCGGTGCAAACTTTAACTTCGGTCCTTATGGCTAACGAGCTTTCATCCTCTGTTGGAAATGCAAAGTGCTCTCTCAACAAACATCTTTGAAAAGAAGGTATTAACCAAATATTTATTCTCTGAGGACAGGATTGTCCTACCTGAATAAAACACTCAAAAAGCTTCAGAATGTTATCGGCTCTGCAAGCTACAGCTTGGGATGCTCTTCTGGCTGTTGAAGGGCAGAGTATGTACACCATATGCCAGGTCTTTCAAGACACACATTTAATAGGCTTAAGGAGATTTCTAGGTTTGCTATAATAAGAACCTGAGAATGGCCCTACTGGGTCAGACCCAAGATCGTCCAGTACGTTGCCACTGGCAGTGGCCTACAGCAGATGACTAGGGAAGAGTGTAAGACCTCTGTGACAGTATCATAGAATCATAGAATTGTCTAGGTTGGAAAGGACCTTTCAGATCATCAAGTCCAACCATCAGCCTAACTCTGACAAAAACCGTCACTATATGGTACTCTCCCAGCCTCCGCTTGTATTCAGCCCCTGACTTAGAGGTGTTTTCTTTGCATTTAACAGATCTTAATGGATTTTTCTTCTGTGATTTTTCTTCTCCAAACTTCTATAGGCATTTTGCATTGTCAGTTCTCTCTCTGCCATACCTGCTTTAGTGACAGGTTTGTAATGCACAGCCTGCACCACCTGGGCCGGTATGGGTGTTTCTGAAAGGTTATGGAGACAAACCAGCCATCTCCTATGGGAACGGCTTCTGAAGAGTCACCTGCAGGATGTTTCTGAGCATCAGAAAGGCAGATTGGTGTAGCAAATTCACCACCAACCAGATGCAAATGCACTAGAAAAGACATCCTAGGAATAATTTGTGGTTTTGTTCAGAAGCTGAAGGCATGCTTTAAACTTCACAATGACTTTAGGCCAAGTAAGGATGACCAAGTCCATGAACAGCCAAGCTGAGGCCCAGCAAGGTCAACAGAATTGCCTCTGTCTGTATGACTTGGAGGTAAAACTGGACTAGGAAACCATTGTACTCTAACCACAGCATGCAGGCCTAGCTAGGGGACAAGGCATGGCTGTAAAAGCAAAGGGTATCTTCTATTGCCACCTGAGTGCCAATAAGTTGGGTTTTTTTCCAAAAAAATGCTTTTGAAAGCTGAAAAACACTTTCCAGCATGAATTGGAAACACGTGGCCAGTTTCTGCAGCTTCCTTTTTCTGTAGGAAGAGTACTCCATGGACAATTTCTGACTCTGCATTTACAATAGGGATACACCAAAACAACAGTCTCCATCCTTCTTTATAACCACAGCAGCTCTTCGATTTTAGCATTGTGTTGATTTATAATGTTAGAAATTCTAGTGTTAAAACCAGGAATATCAGCTGTTTCCCAAGCTTCCTTCTAGACCCAGCGTATTCTCCATAGCTTTGAAATCTCCGACACTTATGGAATCTTTTATTTTTCCCCTATATTTTACTATTGCCACCCTTCATTGACCAAAAGTGCTCAGCTGCATTTGGCTGAGTACTAAACCGTAGTAGCTGTAGAAGCAGTATCCAAAGCTGGCAGCTCCTTGGAGAAGGAAAGTTGCCCAAAGCACCCTGGTGCTTGTGGCTTCAGGTTTGCTGTCAGTCTGGGCAGTGTAAAGCTGCTGTGCTAAGGACAGCCAAGGCCCTACACAAAATATTGAAAAGCGGTCAGTAATGTTGACTGTCCCCAAAGGCTTGAGTTTCTGGAAGGAGATGCTCAGCACCTTTTAAAAAATCATATTTATTTCAGGCTGGGTCCCTGAGAACATGAGTAGGTTTTGGCAGTTCGTTTTTGCAAGTGAGGGGGTTTTGGATGCCAGCTCAGCATTGTGCTGAACATAAAACATAGTATTATGCACTAGTCATGGAAAAAACTTGCCTTTTAGGGTTTTTTTCCACTTTATTTATTTATGGGGGGTGGAGTTGGGATGGGGTGTACTAGACCTGCAGCTTCTATGTGTCCAGAAAATTTTCATTCTTTTGTTATTTAAATTTCTGACTTATCTCCAGACTTAATACCTTGCTATACTCATCCCCACTCACAATTATTTGTTGATGAAAGAATATGTTACTGAGCAATTTGCTTTGAACCTTCTTTTTTTTTTCTTTTGAATATCACAAACTTTCGTTTTTTGCATGCTTGCAGATTCTGCAGCATAGGATGTCCTCCCGTTGTCCTTGTTTCTGATGTTAAAAAACCTGTTCCATCCTTTGCAAGTGACTTTATTCTATCAGCCTGCAAACAACAAAAGAGGCTTTAAAGATAAAAGGAAGAGGAAGCCAGATTCACTTTTTAATAGTCTGGGGACTGGACACTATCCCCTAGAACGGTGGAGTTTGACTGCAAAAGCCTAGAGATGATTGAATTAAACTCACACATGTAATGTCTTGTTCCCACAGGACAACCCCTGGTGGACTTTCAGCAATGGTCTGTTGCTAAAAAGATACGTTTTTAAAAATCCAAACATGATCTGGAATCAATATGGCATCATTCTTTCCTTTCCTTGCTTTCCACTTTGCTGCTTTCAGCCTGACGATACCGTAACCTTCGTAGTCACCTCTGCAGAGATCCTGCTCCCTCCGGAGCAGCACTGGATGCTCTGCAGCCTTTTGCTTCTTCCCCAAGGTCAGATAACAAAAGTCACACATCTAAACATTTGTATCTTCTGGTTTATGCTTTTCTGGCTGAACATGGAATCTGGAGAATCTTGTGCATTAAAAAATGGTGCAGAGTTAAACTGGAGATTTTAATCTTCAATGCTCCTTTTCTTTTTTTTTTCTCAGCAGACTATGGCTCAATTTATTTTCAACAGCCTTCCTAGAATTTCTTCTTTTTAGAGGGGTGCTGGTGCCCTCTATATTCATATTAACTCCTTCGACATTAGCACTTCTTTCTTCACAAATGTGCTTTCTTTGAAAGCTGGGGTTTTGCTTGACATATGATGTACTTTACCATATCAAAGCAAATATTCAAAGCAATTTCCTGAAAAAAAAAGAACCCCAGACCCCTTAAACAACAATTTACTCTTTGACTCTTTAGACATAATCTTCTAAGACTGATAATCTAATTTATTAAAGAAGAACACACTATCACACTGTTTAGGAATATTCCAATTCTGCGTCAATAAACCTGCAGCCTTTTTTTCACTTGGAGAACTAGGCTAGGCCACTGAAAAAAAACCCATATATTTTTGGAAAGTGTTGTTCTAAACACGTCAAAGCAGCAGTATTTATTCTGTATTTGTATACAGCGGAAATTGAAGGTGCAGGATGATACGATCATGCTGCAGTTTTCATTTCCTGCATAAAAATAAACTGCGTACTACAGATTAGAGAGATCAGACAACATTTAATAGATTCCCAATTCAAGAGGTGTAATGATCAAGATAAACTGATGTGATTCCTTGAAGAATAAGATTGCGAATGATTTAAGGTCAGAATAATGTTATGATAGGTAGCTTGTAGGCCTGTTGTCAGATGATATATTTTGGCCACGGAGATTTAAGTTGCCTGAACCACCTTTATTACAACCGTAATAAAAATGAGTAAGAGTAGGTTATGTCTCCCATTCACTGATTTAATGTCAAAGCTGGTGCTATCTCGTGGTGGATGTCTTACTGTAAAAGACCCGGTGACCTATATTTTCTAGCTGTTAGTTGTTTACAGAACAGTAATTGAAGGTGGAATTGATTCTTCCACGTTGGTCAGCAAAATGCGAAGGACTTGAAGAGGAGATGTTCTCCTCAGCTCAAAGCAAGAGCTCATCTTTCGAGACACGGTAACACTGGGGCTATCCATGCAGGTTTCCCAAATATGCCCTCTTTTTTCTCATGGATATTTTGTCCAAGCAGAATTTGGGCACCTTCACTGTCTGTCTGTTTTTTCTCTGGACCGGTGACCTCCTCTCTAGAGCTACCGCCTAATAATTCAAACCAGGTGCTGTCTCTAGGCAATAGAAATGGGTGTAATGCTTCCATGAAACGTCACAAAGATTTACTGCGCCTGTGTCTGCAGGGTGCGTTAAGCCTCGAGGTTTGCAGCCAGGGTTGTACTTCTGGTCCATGAAGAAACCATGCCCACAGAGCACAGGTGACAGCTCCAGAACATTGCTCCCCCAGGCACACGTTGTGATTTGAGAGATGCCAGGTGGGAAGGTGGCAGCCCAAGGCCATCAAGCAGTTTATTCTGCCCTGTTGGTACTGTGGATGCAGTGTGAGGAAAGGTGACTCCAGCTGCAAAAGTGTGACAACTCTTTTTTATATTCCTGCTACAAAAATATATCTAGTATGCTACTGTCCTGGTTTGAGGTAAAACAGAACCAACTTTCTGTTCAGTAATTTCACTTCTTAGCTAGGCCTCTTGTAACTCTCTGAAATTAAAAGCATGTTGTGTCTAAAAAGGTTCATTCGGAGTGATAAGACCAATATTTACAATTAGTGCCAAGGAACGGCACTCAGCGAGGCTCTTGCTTACACTTATTGCTATAACAACCAAGGTCAGCTGATTTCGTTATTTGCCCCGTTAGAGGGTCGGAAACAGAAAAGCGCAGAGGGGTCCCACCTGCAGGAGGAGCAGACAGGGCAGGTGACCCAAAATTGACCAACTGGGTATTCCATCCCATATGTATCACGCTCAGTATAAAAGCTGAGGGATCAAAGGGTCAACTCTCTTTCTTCAATGGCTGATGTCCGAGGAGGACCCTGTCTGTTCATCTGCCTTTGATCTCAATCCGTGTGTTCCTGACTCCAGCTGTGGAATCCAGTTCCCACTCGTCACTGAGTCCAGTCTGGGACTTCCCCAGTGCCTGCTGGTGATGGCATCCTGGGAGCTTAATATGGTTTTGTATATACTGTATCTATTTCATTATTTCCTTTATATTTTATTATTAATATTTCATTAAAGTAGTTTAGTTTCTTCTAAACTCATAAATCTCTTTATCTCTCCTCCTCCTCTCCATGTATGAGAGGTTGGGGGGAGCATCTGTCGCCGGCCATTGGCCAATTTGGCCAAAACCACTACAGCTATGGGTATTAATACTGAAGGAGATTCTGTTCTTAAGACAGTGAAAAATGCAAACAATTAACAAGACAAGTTCTGTTACAAGCAGACCCATTTCTATTCATTGTACCAAGGTTTGGGATCAGATGTGCAACACCTTCAGGTGCCTAAAGATGCAGGAGGCTGTTGTTGAAAGCAATGGGAACTGACACCAAGGTGACCTGAAATTCTTATTAAAAGGACCACAGCTACATTGGCAAGCTCCTAAAAACTGGAAAAGAGGGATAAACCTGGCCCTCACACCACAAACAGTAACACAGGCAGCAGCAGGGGTTGTGATGGCTGTCGTGGTTTTGGCCGGATTGGCCAAGCAGAACGACAAATGGTCCTTCCCCCCACTCTCTCCTCAGAGAGGAGAGGAAGAGATAAGGAGATTTACGAGTTTAGAAAAAGAACTAAACTACTTTAATGAAAATAATAATAAATAAGAAAATAGTAAATAATAATAGAATAATAAAAATTAAAGAAAAAAAGTATACAATATATACAAAACAGTATCCAGCTCCCAGGATGACGACCGCGTCACCAGCAGACACAGGGAAAGTCCCAGACTGGAGTCAGCGACAGGAGCTGAATTCCGGAACTAGAGTCAGGAATGCTCGGATCGGGATCAAAGGCAGACGAACAGACAGGGTCCTCCTCAGACGTCGGCCATTGAAGAAAGTGGGAGCCAGAGCCCCCTTGCCCCTTTGGTCCCTCAGCTTTTATACTGAGCGTGATGCAGATGGGATGGAACACCCTGTTGGTCAGTTTTGGGTCACCTGTCCCTTCTGCTCCTCCCTGCAGGTGGGACCCCTCTACGCTTCTCCGCTTCTGACCCTCGAACGGGGCAAACTGCGAAGCGAGCTGACCTTGGTTGTTATAGCAATAAGTCTAAGCAAGAGCCTGTGTGCATACCGTTCCTTGGTACAATCAGGTCTTATCACTCTGGGAGTGAACAGTTTCTGAACAATATGCTGTTAATTTCAGACTTTAGTCAGTTAGAAGAGGCCCAGCTAAAAAGTAAAATTACAAATCAGAAAATTGGTTTTGTTTTACCTCAAACCAGGACAATGGCTCAGACGGATTTTGGTACAATGAGCTTTGCCTTTCTAAGAACTGTTTTATCTGCATACTGCAGGAGGGGGCAAAAAGATCTCACGTCATAGACAAAACATGGAGTTGTACTACATTTCCAGGGCTTTTTATGATGCTATAACAAAACCAACTCTTGATATCATGTAAAGAAAGGTTCTGTGATAAATGAATACAGAAAAGCAGCCTTTCTGGGGTGTTGGGAGCTCTGCAGGTTTTGGAGTGTGGCACATCATCAGAGCTGGGTATTTGCCTCGCATGTTTGCTAGAAGTATGTTTGGGGGGGGGGCAGGGGGCTGTCAGTGCTGAGCCCGCTTCATGCCCTCTCTTAGCAGAGGCTTGGCTTTTTCAGCTGGGGCGGCCAAACCCCGACCTGCCACACATCGCCAGAGGACAGCCAGAGAGTGCAGCTCTGCCGTTGCTCCTGCTGGGTCTGTGCCGCAAAGAGGGCTGAGGAAGGCAGCGGGGCGATGAGTGTGGTGGGGCTGAGCAGCCCTGCTCTGCCGTCGGCTACAGCCTCACGTCCATCCTCATGCTGTGCTTAGCATCACTGCTGAATGCCAGCAGCTGAGATAACGTATAGCTCTGTCCCGAAGCCAGAGCAGGTCTCCCATGGGCCCCCCATTTCTCTTTTGCCTCCTTAATACCCTATGAGACAGAGTTAACTTATTTATTCATAAAATGTAAAAGATCCTGAGACTTGCAAGCTCTCTTTTCCCTGATATTTAACATTAAGTAGTCTGACACAGCTGTTATTGTAATGCATTGGTGGCTTGCTGAGGGCTGCGAACATCACATACAAGGAGCTTTCTGAAAGCTCGCACTTATTTTTCAGAGCCGGTAGTTCCTTTCCTGTGAAGATATCCTCATACATAACTCTCTGCCCTCCTAGGTTACCCCTGCCCTCGCGGTTTACAGCACAGCAGGGCAAATAGCAAGTGCTGGGACATGGGGTAAAGCTCTTTAAGAGCTGAAACATTGCTTCTGGATTACAACTGGGATTGCAACTTTGCTGTCCACTGCCTCAGATATTTACAATTACATTTTGCAAGGCTTTAGCAACTGTTTCACTGATTATCTGTACAATTAATTACTTCTAAGGCCCTATATGGAACAATCTATCAACTGTGAGGAGCTCGGTGCGCAAAGTGACTTCCTCCTCCCTGGTCCCCTAGAAAACCAGCACCTTCAACAGACACTAAAAAGAGCAGAAATTAAGAGCAAGCTTATTGCAGGCTTGTTGGTTGCTAACACAATACCAGCAGAAGGATGGTCACGGTCTCTTGAATGTACATGCCAAACTCATGCAGAAAGATTCTGTTTCTTGTACCTGCAGAACTCCAGAACCTTCTCCACAAGCTGCACGAGCTTGTATGCAATGGGAACAACAGTTGCAATGGTTGTTCCCATCTCTGTGCACACCTTGTGAAGGCAAAAGACCCCGTAAAGCAATCTCACTTGCGGTAATAATCACAGGTCTTGTTTCTGCTGTAGGAAAGATGGATTAATTTGACCACGTTGCAATAAAAGTGTAGGATAAACTGGGTAAATGCAATCTTAGCATATTAGGATTTAAAGGCCACCATCAGTAAAATGAGGGCGAGCAAGAAGCAATAAATCTCAGCAGTACAAAACGGATTGTATTGCACAACCATTGTGGTGTTAATCAGATCGTTTTGCATACGTACAATGATGTGTGCAATACAACTGAGCTGGTGTCAGTATAAGAAGTTTTATCTTTTCACTCCCATTCCTGTGCACTTTTAAATTCATAGTAGAGATGATGCATAAATAGAAATTTAATTTTCTTTCCATTGAAAAGAAACACACTCCCCAAAGCCTCATATTGCAGCATTGCCGTCACCTCCCACACATTTCACATATTTTAAAGATTCACTATGAAGAAAACCACATACAAAGTAAGCCAACTTTTAATTTATTTGGGAAAAAAAAAAATAATGCTCCTTCGTGAGGATAGACTTCTTGATTTGGAGATCAAGAACTTGAAAGACGTGCTAGCGAGGGCTGCAGCTGTGGTACCACAGGCTGCTGCTGGGAGCCTGCTGTGTGGAGATAAGCATCCCTCTGCCTCTGCCTGCACGGGGGGACCCTGCAGGACGAGAGGGCCTCCAAGGAAAGAAGCTGGTCCTCAGCACGTGCTCTTGTCCAGTGGGTTTGAGTCATGAGGGAGCGGGAGGGACGTGCAGGGCCAGGTGGGGGTTTCCTGCCCCCACAGGAGAAGTGGGGTTTTGCAGAGGTGAGGACGAGGTGATGGGCGGTGGTGGGGAGGGGAGCTGTGGCTGGGTGACACGGTGTAGCCATGAAGGGCTGCACTGGCAGGCACCATCCTCACCTCAGCCTTCCCCCTGAGGTGGACCAGCCAGCCTATGCCCAGCTCCTTCCTGGGCACAAGCAGTCGGAGAACTAAGTCAATGCGGCCTTCAGAGGAGTGTCTGGAATTGCTTTGAGCTGGAGGAGGTGGCTGGCTTTCAGGGCAGAGATTGCCCTAGCCAGCCAGCTAAATAAAACATGGTCAGAAGCAGCTACACAGAGAGAATTGCAAGGCAGTGCTCATCATCAGACATGCTGGTTTATGCCTCCAGGATATACTTGCACAGAGAGGCTCACGCAGACTGAACAGGGCTTCGGTAATGAAGGCAAGGGGTAGGAAATGGTCTTGGCATTGCTAGACAGTGTGGGGGAAAGTCCTGCCAGTCCTGTGCCACCGTCCCTGGTGCCGAAGCAATGGGTTGCGCAATGAGCTGAGCCCACCCCGCAGCTGACGTGCAGCACACACGTGATGGGCTGCATGGGTTGTCAGTTGAAACGCAA